>NC_134353.1:393470177-393774344 GCF_048569485.1 Anomaloglossus baeobatrachus
ACTAATGCCACGCCGTCCTGGATCCCTCCACCAACGCCGAAGGGAGTCTGCTGGGCTCCAACTCCCGGATGCCATCGGAACTCCGTCACCTCAGCCGCCCAGTCAACCTTCATCCAGCGCTGCAGCGTCTCCTGGAGCCGGCACTCTCCACGCCTCTCCGCCAGTCTCCCCAGGACAAGGGCCTTCTCCTCGGATCCTCCTGCATTCCCCGCGATTCCGGACATCTGCCAGGTAAAGAATGACCATTCCCCCACCGTTCTACCCTATATATCCATCCCACAACTGACCACTCCCTACCCACTCACATGGCCCCATATCCCCCAAAGCTGCACCCCACACCTTTCCGCACAAAAGCACAACACCTGAACCCTTCACTACCCTTGGGCCTAGTATCCCTCCTCACTCATGTGCGCCCTCCCTGTAGCCCCTTTGGGGCAGGCGTCCGGGCTTGTATTCAAGCACATTCAAAAATACGCTATCCTTAACTGTCCCCAGGATGGCACCGGGGTAGGTAGCAAAGTCTTTGCTGATCCCAAATCTGTTCATCTTCGATCATTTTTAGAATTACTGCAAGCAAGGGTTACTCCAAGCGGAGTCTCCCTTTTTTCCAAAAACTAGGCCACACGGACACCCCTTCAGTGGCAGCACTTGTGCCCCAGTTGTAAACTTCATAGGTAGATTTGCATCAAGCACATTCAAAAATACGCCATACTTAACTGTCCCCAGGATGGCGCAAGGGGTAGGTAGCAAAGTCTTTGCTGATCCCAGATCTGTTCATCTTGGACCATTTTTAGAAACACTGCAAACAAGAGGTATTCCAAGCGGAGTCTCCCTTTTTTCCAAAAATTGAGCTACACACCCACCCCTTCAGTGGCAGCACTTGGGCCCCAGTTGTACACTTCACAGGTACATTTGCATCAAGCACATTCAAAAATATGCCATCCTTAACTGTTCCCAGGATGGTACCGGGGTAGGTAGCAAAGTCTTTGCTGATCCCAGATCTGTTCATCTTGGATCATTTTTAGAAACACTGCAAGCAAAAGTTACTCCAAGCCGAGTCTCCCTTTTTTCCAAAAATTGGGCCGTACAGACACCCCTTCAGTGGCAGCACTTGTGCCCCAGTTGTACACTTCACAGGTACATTTGCATCAAGCACATTCAAAAATATGCCATCCTTAACTGTTCCCCGGATGGTACCGGGGTAGGTAGCAAAGTCTTTGATGATCCCAGATCTGTTCATCTTGGACCATTTTTAGAAACACTGCAAAAAAGAGTTATTCCAAGCGGAGTCTCCCTTTTTTCCAAAAACTAGGCCACACAGACACCCCTTCAGTGGCAGCACTTGTGCCCCAGTTGTAAACTTCATAGGTAGATTTGCATCAAGCACATTCAAAAATACGCCATCCTTAACTATCCCCAGGATGGCACCGGGGTAGGTAGTAAAGTCTTTGCTGATCCCAGATCTGTTCATCTTGGATCATTTTTAGAAACACTGCAAGCAAGGGTTACTCCAAGCGAGTCTCCCTTTTTTCCAAAAATTGGGCCACACAGACTCCCCTTCAGTGGCAGCACTTGTGCCCCAATTGTACACATCACAGGTAAATTTGCATCAAGCACATTCAAAAATACGCCATCCTTAACTGTCCCCAGGATGGCACCGGGGTAGGTAGCAAAGTCTTTGCTGATCCCAGATCTGTACATCTTGGATCATTTTTAGAAATACTGCAAGCAAGGGTTACTCCAAGCGGAGTCTCCCTTTTTTTCCAAAAATTGGGCCACACAGACACTCATTTAGTGGCAGCACTTGTGCCTCAGTTGTACACTTCACAGGTAGATTTGCATGAAGCACATTCAAAAATACGCCATCCTTAACTGTCCCCAGGATGGCACCGGAGTAGGTAGCAAAGTCTTTGCTGATCCCAGATCTGTTCATCTTGGACCATTTTTAGTAACACTGCAAGCAAGGGTTACTCCAAGCGGAGTCTCCTTTTTTTCCACATTGGGCCACACAGACACCCCTTCAGTGGCAGCATTTGTGCCCCAGTTGTACACTTTACAGGTAAATTTGCATGAGGCACATTCAAAAATACACCATCCGTAACTGTCCCCAGGATGGCACCGGGGTAGGTAGCAAAGTCTTTGCTGATCGTAGATCTGTTCATCTTGGATCATTTTTAGAAACACTGCAAGCAAGGGTTACTCCAAACAAAGTCTCCCTTTTTTCCAAAAATTGGGCCACACAGACACCGCTTCAGTGGCAGCACTTTTGCCCCAACATACACTTCACAGGTACATTTGCATCAAGCACATTCAAAAATACGCCATCCTTAACTGTCCCCGGGATGGCTTCGGGGTAGGTAGCAAAGTCTTTGTTGATCCCAGATCTGTTCATCTTGGACCATTTTTAGAAACACTGCAAGCAAGGGTTACTCCAAGTGGAGTCTCCCTTTTTTCCAAAAATTGGGCCACACAGACACCCCTTCAGTGGCAGCACTTGTGCCCCAGTTGTACACTTCACAGGTAAATTTGCATCAAGCACATTCAAACATATGCCATCCTTAACCGTCCCCAGGATGGCACTGGGGTAGGTAGCAAAGTCTTTGCTGATTCTAGATCTGTTCATCTTGGATCATTTTTAGAAACACTGCAAGCTAGGGTTACTCCAAGCGGAGTCTCCCTTTTTTCCAAAATTTGGGCCACACAGACACTCATTCAGTGGCAGCACTTGTGCCCCAGTTGTACACTTCACAGGTAGATTTGCATCAAGCACATTCAAAAATACGCCATCCTTAACTGTCCCCAGGATGGCACCGGGGTAGGTAGCAAAGTCTTTGCTGATCCCAGATCTGTACATATTGGTTCATTTTTAGAAATACTGCAAGCTAGGGTTACTCCATGCGGAGTCTCCCTTTTTTCCAAAAACTAGGCCACACAGACACCCCTTCAGTGGCAGCACGTGTGCCCCAGTTGTACACTTCACAGGTACATTTGCATCAAGCACATTCAAAAATACGCCATCCTTAACTGTCCCCAGGATGGCACCGGAGTAGGTAGCAAAGTCTTTGTTGATCCCAGATCTGTTCTTCTTGGACCATTTTTAGAAACACTGCAAGCAAGGGTTACTCCAAGCGGAGTCTCCTTTTTTTCCACATTGGGCCACACAGACACCCCTTCAGTGGCAGCACTTATGCCCCAGTTGTACACTTCACAGGTACATTTGCATGAGGCACATTCAAAAATACGCCATCCTTAACTGTCCCCAGGATGGCACCGGGGTAGGTAGCAAAGTCTTTGCTGATCCCAGATCTGTACATCTTGGATCATTTTTAGAAATACTGCAAGCAAGGGTTACTCCAAGCGGAGTCTCCCTTTTTTCCAAAAATTGGGCCACACAAACACCCCTTCAGTGGCAGCACTTGTGCCCCAGTTTTACACTTCACAGGTACATTTGCATCAAGCACATTCAAAAATACACCATTCTTATCCGTACGCAGGATGGCACTGGGGTAGGTAGCAAAGTCTTTGCTGATCCCAGATCTGTTCATCTTGGATCATTTTTAGAAACACTGCAAGCAAGGGTTACTCCATGCGGAGTCTCCCTTTTTTCCAAAAACAGGGCCACACAGACACCCCTTCAGTGACAGCACTTGTGCCCCAGTTGTACACTTCACAGGTACATTTGCATCAAGCACATTCAAACATACGCCATCCTTAACCGTCCCCAGGATGGCACCGGGGTAGGTAGCAAAGTCTTTGCTGATCCTAGATCTGTTCATCTTGGATCATTTTTAGAAACACTGCAAGCAAGGGTTACTCCAAGCGAAGTCTCCCTTTTTTCCAAAAATTGGGTCACACAGACACCCCTTCAGTGGCAGCACTTGTGCCCCAGTTGTACACTTCACAGGTACATTTGCATCAAGCACATTCAAAAATACGCCATCCTTAACTGTCCCCAGGATAGCACCGGAGTAGGTAGCAAAGTCTTTGCTGATCCCAGATCTGTTCATTTTGGATCATTTTTAGAAACACTGCAAGCAAGGGTTACTCCAAGCGGAGTCTCCCTTTTTTCCAAAAATTGGGCCACACAGACACTCATTCAGTGGCAGCACTTTTGCCCCAGTTGTACACTTCACAGGTACATTTGCATCAAGCACATTCAAAAATACGCCATCCTTAACTGTCCCCAGGATGGCACTGGGGTAGGTAGCAAAGTCTTTGCTGATCCCAGATCTGTTCATCTTGGATCATTTTTAGAAACACTGCAAGCAAGGGTTACTCCATGCGGAGTCTCCCTTTTTTCCAAAAACAGGGCCACACAGACACCCCTTCAGTGGCAGCACTTGTGCCCCAGTTGTACACTTCACAGGTACATTTGCATCAAGCACATTCAAACATACGCCATCCTTAACCGTCCCCAGGATGGCACTGGGGTAGGTAGCAAAGTCTTTGCTGATCCTAGATCTGTTCATCTTGGATCATTTTTAGAAACACTGCAAGCAAGGGTTACTCCAAGCGGAGTCTCCCTTTTTTCCAAAAATTGGGCCACACAGACACCCCTTCAGTGGCAGCACTTGTGCCCCAGTTGTACACTTCACAGGTACATTTGCATCAAGCACATTCAAAAATACGCCATCCTTAACTGTCCCCAGGATAGCACCGGAGTAGGTAGCAAAGTCTTTGCTGATCCCAGATCTGTTCATTTTGGATCATTTTTAGAAACACTGCAAGCAAGGGTTACTCCAAGCGGAGTCTCCCTTTTTTCCAAAAATTGGGCCACACAGACACTCATTCAGTGGCAGCACTTTTGCCCCAGTTGTACACTTCACAGGTACATTTGCATCAAGCACATTCAAAAATATGCCATCCTTAACTGTCCCCAGGATGGCACTGGGGTAGGTAGCAAAGTCTTTGCTGATCCCAGATCTGTTCATCTTGGATCATTTTTAGAAACACTGCAAGCAAGGGTTACTCCATGCGGAGTCTCCCTTTTTTCCAAAAACTGGGCCACACAGACACCCCTTCAGTGGCAGCACTTGTGCCCCAGTTGTACACTTCACAGGTACATTTGCATCAAGCACATTCAAACATACGTCATCCTTAACCGTCCCCAGGATGGCACTGGGGTAGGTAGCAAAGTCTTTGCTGATCCTAGATCTGTTCATCTTGGATCATTTTTAGAAACACTGCAAGCAAGGGTTACTCCAAGCGGAGTCTCCCTTTTTTCCACATTGGGCCACACAGACACCCCTTCAGTGGCAGCACTTGTGCCCCAGTTGTACACTTCACAGGTACATTTGCATGAGGCACATTCAAAAATACGCCATCCTTAACTGTCCCCAGGATGGCACCGGGGTAGGTAGCAAAGTCTTTGCTGATCCCAGATCTGTACATCTTGGATCATTTTTAGAAATACTGCAAGCAAGGGTTACTCCAAGCGGAGTCTCCCTTTTTTCCAAAAATTGGGCCACATAGACACCCCTTCAGTTGCAGCACTTGTGCCCCAGTTGTACACTTCACAGGTACATTTGCATCAAGCACATTCAAAAATACGCCATCCTTATCCGTCCCCAGGATGGCACTGGGGTAGGTAGCAAAGTCTTTACTGATACCAGTGTCGCGGTCGGAGGGGCCGCGCTCGCTACGCTCGGGTCCGGGGTTTCTGCTGCCTCTCGGTGGCTCGAGCGGTGGGCCGGACCCGGGGACTCGAGCAGCGCTCGTCACCCACGAGTGAAAAGGGGGTGGTTTGTTTGGGAAGATAGTTCGTGACGCCACCCACGGGTCGTGGTGATAATGGGAACCACCGTTGCTGGTGACGGGGATCCCGGGAGCGATGGCAGGGAGCAGCTAGGATGTTGTCCCCTCCGTGGGTAGGGGTTGGTGATCCCGGGGCCCGGTGTGGAATGGGGAGGCTGGATGGCTGGGGTGCAGGGTTGCAGGGTCAGCGCGGCGCGGTGCCGGATGGCACTGTGGTACTCACTCAGGCACAAATTCACAGAGTCTCTGGTAAACCAAACGGCTGAATGGACGGGTCCCGCAGCCGGCTGCAGTGTCTTTGCTCTCCCCAGACAGGTTGATGGTGGCTGTCTTTCCCTGTACCTGTGTAGAATGTGTTGACTCCGATGGTTTCCCAACGGTAGTCCGCTCCCCGGCGTATATGTACCGAAGGAGCTTGTTTTGCCCGCAGGCGCTAGCCCTTGGATCTCTAGCCTATGGCGGTGGCTGTTTATCCTCACGGTGTGGACTGTTGCCTTCTGTCGGGTCTTGGGTGTTAGGAAACCCCTGGGGTTCTGGTCACTCTAGGATTTGACCGTTGTCGGCGGCTCCTAGCCTAGTCGGGGTCCGATGGCCCTGCCTTTGTGCTTAGCTTCACTCCGCTCCCCGGTTCGGTTCTAGCGGGCTACCGCCCGACCCGAGTCCTATGGTTCCACAGAGGTCCACTAACTCCTGCAGACGGCCACCACCGTCTGCCGACCTTGCTGACAGTGCCTGGGCTCCTACCCAGACACTAGCAGTTTCTCCACTCCAAACTCAACTCCTCACTCCACTTCCACTGAACTCCAAACTCTAACTGCTTTTTCCCGCGTCCAGGCTTGTGAACTCCTCGGTGGGTGGGGCCAACCGCCTGGCTCCGCCCCACCTGGTGTGGACATCAGGCCCTGGAGGGAGGCAACAAGGATTTTGTTGACTGATGTAAACTATCCAGGGGAGGGGGTGTGTGTGATGTTATGTCTGTGACTACCTGGCTAGTCCAGGGCATCACATTCCCCCTTTGTGAAATGCAGACCATCCACGGGCTGCCCGTCCATCACCGGTTTTATTTTTCTGCAAAATAGAAATGTAACATGGAAACATTTAAACATAAGCATATTTTTTCATTCTTCCCTTATGGGAGGCTCGGCACTTTAACGTTGCAAACATATGGAAAACATTTTTAATAATAACGGACGGGTTCATGTTCCTCTCCTTCCCCACCCAAGCAACCTACACCTTGATCCTGCCCTTAAGAAACAGGCAGCACCCCTTTACCCCAGTCCTGGTCCAGGTCACCTGAGCGGGAACGGGTACGGTGTCTCGCACCCGGCTGTCATTTCAGGGGACCCCCACGTCCAGGGGGACCCCTGACCCCCGGAGGATGGCCACCGGTCCTGGTGGTGGCCGGACCCCAGCCTGCTCTGCTGCGGGTCCTTCCTCCAATCTGCCTCTCCGGAGGCAGTAACGGAATACAGCCCACAACTTATTTACAAGACCACAAGTTCGTGGTTGGCCTGCAAGTTCTCGGCCTTGTCTCTGAAGGGGCTAGTGGACACACATAAAGTCCCTACGGGGACAACTTGTTTGCAACGGACAGTATAATCAACTTGTTGAAAATCAGGTTACAAACTCGGATGATTAATATTCATTCATTCAATTGAAACAAGGTGCTGAGGGTCCCAACGGGGACAACTGGGTTGCAACGGTGGACCGCTGCCATTATTGCTTATTTCCGTAGTCCTCGCCCTGCTCTAGGCGAAGAACTACAGGCTCTAGCCCCTCCAGCACGCAGCAGGCGCGCCGGGGAAGGGCCGCCCGGCATCCATTGCTTCCACTCCGAGATTTGTAGGTAGCCTCCATATTATACAAGCCGAAGACTCCTTCTTCCTCTGAGACAGGCTCTGTGTCAGCCCCTGAGCCGCTGTCATCTCACTCCAGGGGACTGAGGGCGGGATCCGGCAGCACAGATATAGTTTCTAACTGAGCCCAGACCTGTGGCTCCTCAGTGGCAGGCGATTTGTCATCGGCCGGTGCACGGAGGACCGCCATCGGTTCTTCTCAGTCAACCGCTCCAGCATTTGGTTGGCCGGCATCCTCTCGGGCCTCCGGGCACTGGCGGGGCGTCAGCGCGGACTCCGCCATCCCCATCGCGAGCGGCGGGCTGAGCGGGGCAGTAAGGGCGGCCAGCACGGGCGATGGAGCGGGCCCTGCAGGGGCCAGGGGTAGACCAGGTCTTTCAGCCGCAGCAGCCGGTCCCTCGGGGACATAAGGGCGTGGGTCACTCACCAGCTCCTCTAGCATGGCGCCTATTTCATGCGCCCACACAACCGCAGCCAGCTCCTCCAGTTCAGCGTTCCAGTGATCCAGCAGGTCACGCACCTGGGCCCGGTTGCGACAGCACAGAAACATCACTTGGGCATTCAGCCACGTCGCTGTCCTGGGCGCAGGCTCTGGGGACTCGGGGCTTTCAGATGGGGTGAACATACTGGTGCTTGTGCTTCCAGGAA
Organism: Anomaloglossus baeobatrachus; assembly: GCF_048569485.1. Taxonomy (NCBI): domain Eukaryota; kingdom Metazoa; phylum Chordata; class Amphibia; order Anura; family Aromobatidae; genus Anomaloglossus; species Anomaloglossus baeobatrachus. The sequence continues at coordinate 393,478,436 of NC_134353.1, forward strand.
CCGGATGTGTAGCAGAGTCCTGGCAGTCCCTGCTCTTTATACCTTCGGTTACATCGGGCACACCTGCACCCGCCCCCCCTTGGTTCTTTCTAGCACTTCCTCCTTCTGGGGGTGGGGCTTCACTTTCGCGCCCTCCGTGCTCGGGGAAGACGCTCGAACGGGAAATCTTCACGCCCAAGATGGCGGAACTTCATATTTTTCGGCCGGACGCCGCCGGCGGGGACTGGAAGGCACACCTCTACCGGTAGGTAAGTTGGTTCTAATCCTGTTCGTAACACAAAGTTGTCGCGGGCGGAGGGGCTGTGCTCGCTACGCTCGGGTCCGGGGCTTCTGCTGCTGCTCGGTGGCTCGAGCGGTGGGCCGGACCCGGGGACTCGAGCAGCGCTCCTCGCCCACGAGTGAAAAGGGGGTGGTTTGTTTGGGGAGATAGTTCGTGACGCCACCCACGGGTCGTGGTGATAATGGGCACCACCGCTGCTGGTGACAGGGATCCCGGGAGCGATGGCAGGGAGCAGCTAGGATGTTGTCTCCTCCGTGGGTAGGGGTTGGTGATCCCGAGGCCCGGTGTGTGGAACGGGGAGGCAGGATGGCTGGGGTGCAGTGTTGCAGGGGCAGCGCGGCGCGGTGCCAGATGGCACTGTGGTACTCACTCAGGCACAAATTCACAGAGTCCGAACTGTTGCCTTCTGTCGGGTCTTGGGTGTTAGGAAACCCCTGGTGTTCCGGTCACTCTCGGATTTGACTGTTGTCGGCGACTCCTAGCCTAGTCGGGGTCCGATGGCCCTGCCTTTGTGCTTAGCTTCACTCCGCTCCCCGGTTCGGTACCGGCGGGCCACCGCCCGACCCCGGTCCTACGGTTCCGCAGAGGTCCACTAACTCCTGCAGACGGCCACCACCGTCTGCCGACCTTGCTGACAGTGCCTGGGCTCCTACCCAGACACTAGCAGTTTCTCCACTCCAAACTCAACTCCTCACTCCACTTCCACTGAACTCCAAACTCTGACTGCTTTTTCCTGCCTCCAGGCCTGTGAACTCCTCGGTGGGTGGGGCCAACCGCATGGATCCACCCCACCTGGTGTGGACATCAGGCCCTGGAGGGAGGCAACAAGGATTTTGTTGACTGATGTAAACTATCCAGGGGAGGGGGTGTGTGTGATGTTATGTCTGTGACTACCTGGCTAGTCCAGGGTGTCACACCAGATCTGTTCATCTTGGATCATTTTTAGAACCACTGCAAGCAAGGGTTACTCCATGCGGAGTCTCCCTTTTTTCCAAAAATTGGGCCACACAGACACCCCTTCAGTGGCAGCACTTGTGCCCCAGTTGTACACTTCACAGGTAGATTTGCATCAAGCACATTCAAAAATACGCCGGCCTTAACTGTCCCCAGGATGGCACCGGGGTAGGTAGCAAAGTCTCTGCTGATCCCAGATCTGTTCATCTTGGATCATTTTTAGAAACACTGCAAGCAAGGGTTACTTCAAGCGGAGTCTCCCTTTTTTCCAAAAATTGGGCCACACAGACACCCCTTCAGTGGCAGCACTTGTGCCCCAGTTGTACACTTCACAGGTACATTTGCATCAAGCATATTAAAAAATACGCCATCCTTAACTGTCTCCAGGATGGCACCGGGGTAGGTAGCAAAGTGTCTTTGCTGATACCAGATCTGTTCATCTTGGATCATTTTTAGAAACACCTCTTTGAGTAACCCTTGCTTGCAGAGTCTCCCTTTTTTCCAAAAATTGGGCTACACAGACACCCCTTCAGTGGCAGCACTTGTGCCCCAGTTGTACACTTCACAGGTACATTTGCATCAAGCACATTCAAAAATACACCATCCTTAACTGTCTCCAGGATGGCACCGGGGTAGGTAGCAAAGTCTTTGCTGATCCCAGATCTGTTCATCTTGAATCCTTTTTAGAAACACCGCAAGCAAGGGTTACTCCAAGCGGAGTCTCCCTTTTTTCCAAAAGTTGGGCCACACAGACACCCCTTCAGTGGCAGCACTTGTGCCCCAGTTGTATACTTCACAGGTATATTTGCATCAAGCACTTTAAAAAATACGCCAGCCTTAACTGTCCCCAGGATGGCACCGGGGTAGGTAGCAAAGTCTTTGCTGATCCCAGATCTGTTCATCTTGGATCATTTTTAGAAACACTGCAAGCAAGGGTTACTCCATGCGGAGTCTACCTTTTTTCCAAAAATTGGGCCACACAGACACCCCTTCAGTGGCAGCACTTGTGCCCCAGTTGTACACTTCACAGGTAGATTTGCATCAAGCACATTCAAAAATACGCCATCCTTAACTGTCCCCAGGATGGCACCGGGGTAGGTAGCAAAGTCTTTGCTGATCCCAGATCTGTTCATCTTGGATCATTTTTAGAAACACTGCAAGCAAGGGTTACTCCAAGCGGAGTCTCCCTTTTTTCCAAAAATTGGGCCACACAGACACCCCTTCAGTGGCAGCACTTGTGCCCCAGTTGTACACTTCACAGGTACATTTGCATCAAGCACATTCAAAAATACGCCATCCTTAACTGTCCCCAGGATGGCACCGGGGTAGGTAGCAAAGTCTTTGCTGATCCCAGATCTGTTCATCTTGGATCATTTTTAGAAACACTGCAAGCAAAGATTACTCCAAGCGGAGTCTCCCTTTTTTCCAAAAATTGGGCCACACAGACACCCCTTCAGTGGCAGCACTTGTGCCCCAGTTGTACACTTCACAGGTACATTTGCATCAAGCACATTCAAAAATACGCCATCCTTAACTGTCCCCAGAATGGCACCGGGGTAGGTAGCAAAGTCTTTGCTGATCCCAGATCTGTTCATCTTGGATCATTTTTAGAAACACTGCAAGCAAGGGTTACTCCATGCGGAGTCTCCCTTTTTTCCAAAAATTGGGCCACACAGACACCCCTTCAGTGGCAGCACTTGTGCCCCAGTTGTACACTTCACAGGTACATTTGCATCAAGCATATTAAAAAATATGCATCCTTAACTGTCTCCAGGATGGCACCGGGGTAGGTAGCAAAGTCTTTGCTGATACCAGATCTGTTCATCTTGGATCATTTTTAGAAACACCTCTTTAAGTAACCCTTGCTTGCAGAGTCTCCCTTTTTTCCAAAAATTGGGCTACACAGACACCCCTTCAGTGGCAGCACTTGTGCCCCAGTTGTACACTTCACAGGTACATTTGCATCAAGCACATTCAAAAATACACCATCCTTAACTGTCTCCAGGATGGCACCGGGGTAGGTAGCAAAGTCTTTGCTGCTCCCAGATCTGTTCATCTTGAATCATTTTTAGAAACACCGCAAGCAAGGGTTACTCCAAGCGGAGTCTCCCTTTTTTCCAAAAGTTGGGCCACACAGACACCCCTTCAGTGGCAGCACTTGTGCCCCAGTTGTATACTTCACAGGTATATTTGCATCAAGCACTTTAAAAAATACGCCAGCCTTAACTGTCCCCAGGATGGCACCGGGGTAGGTAGCAAAGTCTTTGCTGATCCCTGATCTGTTCATCTTGGATCATTTTTAGAAACACTGCAAGCAAGGGTTACTCCATGCGGAGTCTACCTTTTTTCCAAAAATTGGGCCACACAGACACCCCTTCAGTGGCAGCACTTGTGCCCCAGTTGTACACTTCACAGGTAGATTTGCATCAAGCACATTCAAAAATACGCCATCCTTAACTGTCCCCAGGATGGCACCGGGGTAGGTAGCAAAGTCCCAGATCTGTTCATCTTGGATCATTTTTAGAAACACTGCAAGCAAGGGTTACTCCATGCGGAGTCTCCCTTTTTTCCAAAAATTGGGCCACACAGACACCCCTTCAGTGGCAGCACTTGTGCCCCAGTTGTACACTTCACAGGTACATTTGCATCAAGCATATTAAAAAATACGCATCCTTAACTGTCTCCAGGATGGCACCGGGGTAGGTAGCAAAGTCTTTGCTGATACCAGATCTGTTCATCTTGGATCATTTTTAGAAACACCTCTTTGAGTAACCCTTGCTTGCAGAGTCTCCCTTGTTTCCAAAAATTGGGCTACACAGACACCCCTTCAGTGGCAGCACTTGTGCCCCAGTTGTACACTTCACAGGTACATTTGCATCAAGCACATTCAAAAATACGCCATCCTTAACTGTCCCCAGGATGGCACCGGGGTAGGTAGCAAAGTCTTTGCTGATACCAGATCTGTTCATCTTGGATCATTTTTAGAAACACTGCAAGCAAAGATTACTCCAAGCGGAGTCTCCCTTTTTTCCAAAAATTGGGCTACACAGACACCCCTTCAGTGGCAGCACTTGTGCCCCAGTTGTACACTTCACAGGTAGATTTGCATCAAGCACATTCAAAAATACGCCATCCTTAACTGTCCCCAGGATGGCACCGGCGTATGTAGCAAAGTCTTTGCTGATACCAGATCTGTTCATCTTGGATCATTTTTAGAAACACTGCAAGCAAAGATTACTCCAAGCGGAGTCTCCCTTTTTTCCAAAAATTGGGCCACACAGACACCTCTTCAGTGGCAGCACTTGTGCCCCAGTTGTACACTTCACAGGTATATTTGCATCAAGCACATTCAAAAATATGCCATCCTTAACTGTCCCCAGGATGGCACCGGGGTAGGTAGCAAAGTCTTTGCTGATGCCACATCTATTCATCTTGGATCATTTTTAGAAACACTGCAAGCAAGGGTTACTCCAAGCAGAGTCTCCCTTTTCTTCATCGTTCCTATGGGAGACCCAGACCATGGGTGTATAGCTTCTGCCTCCGGAGGACACACAAAGTACTACACTCAAAAGTGTAGCTCCTCCCTCCGGGCTATATACACCCCCTGGATGACAATCTAACCAGTTCAATGCTTTGTGTTCAGGAGGTCACACACACACATGCATTCTCTGTTTTTTAATTTTTAAGATTTTTTCAAAGATTTGGAAGAAAAGCGGGTCCAATCTGGACTCCCGGCATGTCCCTTCTCACCCCACTGTGTCGGCGGTGCTGTTAAGGTTGACTTTACAAGGCTGGAGCCTTCACATGCCGCGCTCCTTCACCATCCCTCGGGCTCTGGCTTGAAGTGGGAGCCATCACGGTCCTCTCTGCTTTGCAGGAGACCGGTCTCCATCCGCAGCCCTGTCAGGATCCTGTCGGACGGAGCGTTTAATCCCCCCCCAGGGACTTGGCCCTGCGTCTCAAAGCTAAGTATTGAGACATTTTTCAGGGGTCCCGGGTACGTTTATTAAGGGGAGAGTGTGTCTTTTGACTGTACTGTGAATTCCGGCTGGTTCTCTGGATTTATCCTGAGAACCGCGCCGACGGTGCCTGCTCGTCGGCCGCATGTAAAAATCTAGGCCCCGGCTTCAGTTGCGGCCTAGTTTCGCTTTCAGCGGCGCCGCCCACCGGCCGTTCAGCATAGGGGAGGACACTCCTTTCTGAGGAGATGTTCCCTCCCCTGTATCTCTCCTTGGCCCTCCGGTTCCCGCTCTTGGGCTAATCCCCGCCCCCCCTCCTCACTCCAGCGCCATTTTCTCAGCGTTCACATGCTGATCGGCGCTGGCTGCTGCAGCTGCTGCATCGCTTCACTGGGGGTCCGAGCTGTGGAATCCGGAGGGCACACAGGAATCGGTCTGGTAAGCCACAACCTCTGGTTGTGGGCTTTTATTATACACTCTCAGGGGGTCATTCTACAGGAGTGTATTCTTTACTGCAGGGTCTCCACCTCAGCAGCATGTCTGTCACTAGGAGCAAGAAGGCTGCTAAGCTGTACGCTATATGCACTGCATGTCAGCTCATTCTGCCAGAACCGAGCACATATCCACATTGTGATGCCTGCTCTAACATGGTGGTGCCTCAGCCTGGAGCCTCCTCAGGGGTCCCTCAGGCTGCTCCGGCCCCGGTGGCTGAACCCCCGGCTTGGGTAGTATCTTTTTCCAGAGCTATTTCCCAGTCTTTTGCAGACTCTATGGGACAGCTGTCCCGGACTCTGCTGACCATGCATCAGCCCCCTTCTCAGGGCGCCCCTGCTGCTCCGAGCTCTGCAGAGCTCTCAGAGCATGTTTTAGGACCCCGTCCTCCTAAACGGAGACGCAGGGACCCTTCTCCTTCCTCGTCCCACGATTCTGATTCACGAGCTGAGGTGCAAGGCGAGGAAGATACTTTTACTGTGGGCTCAGACGCTACCTCTATGTATCCCATTGACTTATCTGAGGGTGATGCGGATGTTAGTGACTTGATTGCATCCATTAACTCCGTTCTGAACCTCAATCCACCAGTGTCAGAGGAACAAGCCTCTCTGGTAGAAATACACCAGTTTACCTCTCCTAAGAGAGCTAGGAGTACGTTTTTTAACCACTCCAGTTTTCAGACCACTGTTACCAAGCCCAGGGCCTGTCCTGACAAACGCTTTCCAAAGCGTAGTTCTGATGACCGTTTTCCCTTTCCACCTGAGGTGGTTAAGGAGTGGGCTCAGTCCCCAAAGGTTGACCCTCTGGTGTCTAAAATCTCAGCCCGGACAGTCGTATCTGTGGCCGATGGCACCTCTCTTAAGGATCCCACTGACCGCCAGGTTGACCTTCTGGCCAAATCTGTATATGAGGCGGCAGGAGCCTCGTTCTCCCCGTCTTTTGCAGCAGTGTGGGCTCTTAAGGCAGTCTCTGCCTCTCTGGCGGAAATACATTCCCTTGCCAGGGACTCTATACCCGAGATGGTTGCCTTAACTTCCCAGGCTTCGGCTTTTTCTTCCTACGCCATGTCTGCCATTCTGGAGGCTTCTCACCGCACGGCGGTGGCTTCCGCTAATTCTATCGCGATCCGCAGGATCTTGTGGCTTCGAGAGTGGAAAGCAGACGCTTCTTCTAAGAAGTTCCTTGCTGGGCTCCCCTTTGCTGGGTCCCGGCTGTTCGGTGAACAACTGGATGAAATTATTAAGGAAGCTACTGGCGGGAAGAGTACTTCCTTGCCACAGACTAAAACCAGGAAACATGTCCAGGGCAGGAACCAGTCGAGGTTTCGTTCCTTTCGTTCCTCTAACTGGTCATCCTCTAAGCCCTCAGCCTCGTCCACTGCCTCAGCCAAGGATCGTAAACCCAACTGGCGCGCGAAACCACGTCCTCAGAAGAGCGTAGGAGCCGCTGCCACTAAGGCAGCCTCCTCTTGACTATCTGGCTGCGCCAGCAACGTCCTTGGTCGGTGGCAGGCTCTCCCACTTTGGCGACGTGTGGTTTCAACACGTCTCCGATCAGTGGGTGCGGGATATCATCTCCCACGGCTACAGGATAGAATTTTCTTCCAGCCCGCCAAACAGATTTTTTCTGTCCATTCCCCCCTGCTCCAAGGCCGCCGCCTTCTCACAGGCCGTGGCATCCTTGCAGGCCAACGGGGTAATTGTTCCGGTTCCCGCCCGGGAACGGTTCAGAGGTTTCTACTCAAACCTCTTCCTAGTCCCCAAGAAGGACGGTTCCTTCCGGCCCATCCTGGATCTCAAGCTTCTCAACAAGCATGTTCAGGTGCGGCGCTTTCGCATGGAATCTCTGAGATCGGTCATTGCCTCAATGACCCAAGGAGATTTTCTAGCATCCATCGACATCAGAGATGCCTATCTGCATGTGCCTATTGCGGTTTCACACCAGCGTTGGCTACGCTTTGCAATCGGAGAGGAACATTTCCAATTCATGGCTCTCCCCTTCGGGTTAGCCACGGCTCCTTGGGTATTCACCAAGGTCATGGCAGCAGTGGTTGCGGTCCTGCATCTCCAGGGGTTGGCAGTAATCCCCTACCTGGACGACCTTCTAGTCAAGGCCTCATCCAGTGCAGACTGCCAGCGGAGTGTCTCGCTCACTCTCGCCACGCTTGTTCAATTCGGGTGGCTTGTCAATCTGCCCAAGTCCACTCTGATCCCGACCCAGGAACTTACGTACCTAGGGATGCAATTCGAGACTCTGCCGGCACTTGTGAAGCTGCCCTTAGTCAAACAGCAGTCCCTTCATCTGGCGGTGCGCTCTCTGTTGAAGCCCCGCCGTCATTCCATCAGGCACCTCATGCAGGTGCTGGGTCAGATGGTGGCGTCAATGGAAGCGGTTCCCTTTGCCCAGTTCCATCTGCGTCCTCTGCAGCTGGACATTCTCCGCAGTTGGGACAAGCGGATCTCTTCCTTGCACAGGCTAGTGGCTCTGTCGCCGCAGACCAGGAGCTCTCTTCAGTGGTGGCTTCGGCCCCTCTCTCTGTCACAGGAACGCTCCTTCCTGACTCCGTCCTGGGTGATCCTCACCACGGATGCCAGCCTCTCCGGCTGGGGAGCAGTATTTCTCCACCACCGAGCACAGGGCACTTGGACTTCGTCCGAATCAGCCCTCTCGATCAATGTGCTGGAAATCAGGGCTGTTCTCCTAGCTCTCGTAGCCTTCCACCACCTGTTGGCGGGCAAGCACATTCGACTCCAGTCGGACAACGCGACAGCGGTTGCCTACATCAATCACCAGGGCGGGACTCGCAGCCGCCTGGCAATGTTGGAAGTTCAACGAATCCTTCAGTGGACGGAGGACTCCAAGTCCACCATATCCGCAGTCCACATCCCAGGCGTAGAAAACTGGGAGGCAGATTATCTCAGCCGTCAAACCGTGGACAGCGGCGAGTGGGCCCTGCATCCGGCAGTGTTCAGGTCAATCTGCCGCAAGTGGGGCACTCCGGAAGTGGATCTAATGGCATCCCGGCACAACAACAAGGTTCCGGTTTACGTGGCTCGCTCCCACGATCCTCAGGCCTTCGCAGCGGACGCGCTGGTTCAAGATTGGTCTCTGTTCCGTCTGGCCTATGTGTTTCCCCCTCTAGCGCTCTTGCCCAGGGTTCTGCGCAAGATCAGAATGGAGGGCCGTCGAGTCATAATCATTGCTCCGGACTGGCCCAGGCGAGCTTGGTACCCAGACCTGCTCCGTCTGTCCGTAGAGGTGCCGTGGCATCTCCCGGACTGCCCAGACCTTCTCTCTCAAGGTCCGTTCTTCCGCCAGAATTCTGCGGCTCTCAGATTGACGGCGTGGCTCTTGAGTCCTGGATCCTGACGGCTTCAGGCATTCCTTCTGAGGTCATCTCCACTATGACTCAGGCTCGGAAGTCTTCCTCGGCTAGGATTTACCACAGGACTTGGAAGATTTTCCTGTCCTGGTGTCACTCTACCGGCCATGCTCCTTGGCCGTTCTCCTTGCCGACCATCCTGTCCTTTCTACAGTCCGGTCTGCAGCTAGGACTGTCCCTCAATTCCCTCAAGGGACAAGTGTCGGCTCTGTCGGTATTATTCCAGCGGCGTATCGCCCGACTGGCTCAGGTGCGCACCTTCATGCAGGGCGCATCTCACATCATTCCTCCTTACCGGCGGCCTTTGGATCCCTGGGATCTTAATCTGGTCCTCACGGCCTTACAGAAACCCCCCTTTGAGCCTCTTAGGGAGGGTCCCTTGTTTAGACTTTCACAGAAAGTGGTTTTTCTAGTAGCCATAACGTCTCTCAGGAGAGTCTCTGATTTGGCTGCGCTCTCTACGGAGTCACCTTTTTTAGTGTTTCACCAAGACAAGGTGGTTCTTCGCCCGACTCCGGATTTTCTCCCTAAGGTGGTGTCTTCTTTCCACCTTAACCAGGACATTTCATTGCCTTCCCTTTGTCCGGCCACTGTGCATCGCTTTGAGAAGGCGTTGCATACCTTGGATTTGGTGCGGGCGCTCCGAATCTATGTGTCACGCACCGCCGTTTTTAGGCGGTGCACCTCACTTTTTGTGCTAACCACGGGTCAGCGCAAGGGTCTCTCGGCTTCTAAACCGACCCTAGCTCGTTGGATTAGGTCGGCCATCTCCGATGCCTACCAGTGTTCTCAGGTGCCCCCACCGCCAGGAATTAAGGCGCACTCGACCAGAGCTGTCGGTGCCTCCTGGGCTTTCAGGCACCAGGCTACGGCTCAGCAGGTTTGTCAGGCTGCCACTTAGTCTAGTCTGCACACCTTTTTGAAGCACTACCAAGTGCATGCTCATGCTTCGGCAGATGCGAGCTTGGGCAGACGCATCCTTCAGGCAGCTGTCGCCCACTTGTGAAGTTAGGTTTTGCCTACTTCTCAGTTTTGTTTATTTCCCACCCATGGACTGCTTTGAGACGTCCCATGGTCTGGGTCTCCCATAGGAACGATGAAGAAAAAGAGAATTTTGTTTACTTACCGTAAATTCTTTTTCTTATAGTTCCGACATGGGAGACCCAGCACCCTCCCTGTTGCCTGTTGGCAGTTCTTGTTCCGTGTGTTTCACCGGCTGTTGTTGTAGATAGAGGTTCCGGTTTTTCCGAGTTTTACTCTATTTCTACTTATGGGTGGATGTCCTCCTTCAGCTTTTGCACTGAACTGGTTAGATTGTCATCCAGGGGGTGTATATAGCCCGGAGGGAGGAGCTACACTTTTGAGTGTAGTACTTTGTGTGTCCTCCGGAGGCAGAAGCTATACACCCATGGTCTGGGTCTCCCATGTCGGAACTATAAGAAAAATAATTTACGGTAAGTAAACAAAATTCTCTTTTTTTCCAAAAATTGATCCACACAGACACCCCTTCAGTGGCAGCACTTGTGCCCCAGTTGTACACTTCACAGGTATATTTGCATCAAGCACATTCAAAAACATGCCATCCTTAACTGTCCCCAGGATGGCACCAGGGTAGGTAGCAAAGTCTTTGCTGATACCAGATCTGTTCATCTTGAATCATTTTTAGAAACACTGCAAGCAATGGTTACTCCAAGCGGAGTCTCCATTTTTTCCAAAAATTGGGCCACACAGACACCCCTTAAGTGGCAGCACTTGTGCCACAGTTGTACACTTCACATCTAAATTTGCATCAAGTACATTAAAAAATACACCTTCCTTAACTGTCCCTAGGATGGCACCGGGGTAGGTAGCAAAGTCTTTGCTGATCCCAGATCTGTTCATCTTAGATCATTTTTAGAAACCTTGCAAGCAAGGTTTACTCCAAGCGGAGTCTCCCTTTTTTCCAAAAATTGGGCCACACAGATACCCCTTCTGTGGCAGCACTTGTGCCCCTGTTGTACACTTCAAAGGTAGATTTGCATCAAGCACATTAAAAAATAGGCCATCCTTAACTGTCCCTAGGATGGCACCGGGGTAGGTAGCAAAGTCTTTGCTGATCCCAGATCTGTTCATCTTGGATCATTTTTAGAAACACTACAAGCAAGGGTTACTCCAAGCGGAGTCTCCCTTTTTTCCAAAAATTGGGCCACACAGACACCCCTTCAGTGGCAGCACTTGTGCCCCAGTTGTACACTTTACAGGTACATTTGCATTAAGCACATTCAAAAATACGCCATCCTTAACTGCTACAGTTAGGTTCAGAAATATTTGGACAGTGACACAAGTTTTGTTATTTTAGCTGTTTACAAAAACATGTTCAGAAATACAATTATATATATAATATGGGCTGAAAGTGCACACTCCCAGCTGCAATATGAGAGTTTTCACATCCAAATCGGAGAAAGGGTTTAGGAATCATAGCTCTGTAATGCATAGCCTCCTCTTTTTCAAGGGACCAAAAGTAATTGGACAAGGGACTCTAAGGGCTGCAATTAACTCTGAAGGTGTCTCCCTCGTTAACCTGTAATCAATGAAGTAGTTAAAAGGTCTGGGGTTGATTACAGGTGTGTGGTTTTGCATTTGGAAGCTGTTGCTGTGACCAGACAACATGCGGTCTAAGGAACTCTCAATTGAGGTGAAGCAGAACATCCTGAGGCTGAAAAAAAAGAAAAAATCCATCAGAGAGATAGCAGACATGCTTGGAGTAGCAAAATCAACAGTCGGGTACATTCTGAGAAAAAAGGAATTGACTGGTGAGCTTGGGAACTCAAAAAGGCCTGGGCGTCCACGGATGACAACAGTGGTGGATGATCGCCGCATACTTTCTTTGGTGAAGAAGAACCCGTTCACAACATCAACTGAAGTCCAGAACACTCTCAGTGAAGTAGGTGTATCTGTCTCTAAGTCAACAGTAAAGAGAAGACTCCATGAAAGTAAATACAAAGGGTTCACATCTAGATGCAAACCATTCATCAATTCCAAAAATAGACAGGCCAGAGTTAAATTTGCTGAAAAACACCTCATGAAGCCAGCTCAGTTCTGGAAACGTATTCTATGGACAGATGAGACAAAGATCAACCTGTACCAGAATGATGGGAAGAAAAAAGTTTGGAGAAGAAAGGGAATGGCACATGATCCAAGGCACACCACATCCTCTGTAAAACATGGTGGAGGCAACGTGATGGCATGGGCATGCATGGCTTTCAATGGCTTTGGGTCACTTGTGTTTATTGATGACATAACAGCAGACAAGAGTAGCCGGATGAATTCTGAAGTGTACCGGGATTTACTTTCAGCCCAGATTCAGCCAAATGCCGCAAAGTTGATCGGAGGGCGCTTCATAGTACAGATGGACAATGACCCCAAGCATACAGCCAAAGCTACCCAGGAGTTCATGAGTGCAAAAAAGTGGAACATTCTGCAATGGCCAAGTCAATCACCAGATCTTAACCCAATTGAGCATGCATTTCACTTGCTCAAATCCAGACTTAAGACGGAAAGACCCACAAACAAGCAAGACCTGAAGGCTGCGGCTGTAAAGGCCTGGCAAAGCATTAAGAAGGAGGAAACCCAGCGTTTGGTGATGTCCATGGGTTCCAGACTTAAGGCAGTGATTGCCTCCAAAGGATTCGCAACAAAATATTGAAAATAAAAATATTTTGTTTGGGTTTGGTTTATTTGTCCAATTACTTTTGACCTCCTAAAATGTGGAGTGTTTGTAAAGAAATGTGTACAATTCCTACAATTTCTATCAGATATTTTTGTTCAAACCTTCAAATTAAACGTTACTATCTGCACTTGAATTCTGTTGTAGAGGTTTCATTTCAAATCCAATGTGGCATGCAGAGCCCAACTCGCGAAAATTGTGTCACTGTCCAAATATTTCTGGACCTAACTGTAGGTAGACCCCCACTTAGGTACCGGGAAACTACTCTTTAAGGGGTTTTTGTGTGTTGAGTGTACTGTTAAAAGTTTGAATGATAAATGATAAGAATGAATCAACCGATGAAGTCATCTGATTGGAAACCGTGATTGAACCGGCCGTTGCCGGCAATTGTCCCCGTAGGGACTTTCTGCCAACGATGCGTATTAACTGCTACGGACAAGCCCGAGAACTTGCAGGGCAACAATAAACTTGTGGGATGTAAATAAAAATGTTGGCTTTATTCCGTTACCGCCTCCGGAGAGGATGATTTGGGAGGATGGGCCTGGAGGAAAGAGATGGCCCAGGCCCGCCACTACCGTAACCGGTGGCGATCCTCCGGGGGTTCAGGGGTCCCCATGGACGTGGGTCCCCTGAAAGAGACCGTACCCGCTCGGGTAACTTGGTTCTGGACTGGGGTCAAGGGGTGTTGCCCACTTCTTAGGGGCAGCATCAGGGCCAGGTTGTTTGGGTGGGAGAAGAGCGGAAACCGACCGTTACCTTTAATAAAATGTTTGTAACGTTTAAGAATGTGCCTCCCGTTGTGGGAAGATTGACAAAAATGCTTGTTTTTACCTGTTTTTACTCTTTTGCAGTTAAAAAATAAAACCGATGATGGACGGGCAGCCCACGGATGGTCTGCATTTTACTAAGGGGGAATGTGGCACCCTGGACAAGCCAGGTCGTCACAGGTACTACAACAACACACCCCACACCCCGGCTAGGCACACCGAAGTAAAACAAAAATCCTTGTTGCCTCCCTCCAGGGGCTGATGTCCATACCAGGGGGTGGAGCCAGGCGGTTGGCCCCACCCACCGAGAAGTTCACAGTCCTGGAGGCGGAAAAGGAAGAGAGAGCAGTCAGATTAGTTTTGGAGTTGGAGAGTGAAGTAGTTGAGGAGCAGACTGACCGTGTCCGGGTACGTGGCCCGGGAACATACAGCAAGGTTGTCAGACTGTGGTGACCGTCTACAGGAGAGGCCGATTGGAGTGAACCGTAAAAACCGGGGACGTGCGGTGGCCCGCCAGTACCGGACCGGGGAACGAAGAGAAGCCAGCACCGTTCGGCAGGGCTTACGGACCCCGACCAGGCTAGGAGTCGCCGTAAAACCGGTCAAATCCATTAGCGAAGGGAACCTCCTGGGTTTCCCAGCAATCAAGACCCGATAGAAGGCAACAGCTCACACCGTGAAGGGAAATACAGTCACCGCCAAGGCTACAGTTCCCAGGGCCAGAGCCTGCTGGCAAAAGGGGCTCCCTCAGCATCCATCTAAGTTGGGGAGCGGGTTTCCGGTGGGAAGCCATCAGTACCAAGAACATACTAAAGGTGCAGGGAAAGACAGTTACCGCCAACCTACCGGGAGCAGAAACCACCGCAGCCATCAGTGGGACCCGTCCATCCAGCCGTGTGTTTTACCAAGGACTTTGCATTCATCATTGGCTGAGTGAGTACTACTGTTCCGTGCGGCACCGCGCTGACCCCGCGACCCTGCACCTCACCAGGTCCCGTAACCCACCTGCCACACATCCCTCCCTCACTGGGCCCCGGGACAACCAACCCCCTACCCACGGAGGGGAAAACAACAACTGCGCTGCTCCCTGTCATCGCTCCCGGGATCCCCGTCCAGAGCAGCGGTGGTGTCACAACCTCACCACAACCGTGGGTGGCGTCACGGACAATAAATCCCCAAAACCATTCCCCTTTTCACTCATGGGCGAGGAGCGCTGCTCGAGTCCCCGGATCCGGCACACCACTCGAGCCACCGAGCAGCAAGCAGCAGCAGTGCTGGACCCGAGCGTGGTGAGCGCAGCGTCCTCCTCCCCGCCCGCGACACCATCCTTAACTGTCCCCAGGATGGCACCGGAGTATGTAGCAAAGTCTTTGCTGATCCCAGATCTGTTCATCTTGGATCATTTTTTTGAAACACAGCAAGCAAGATTTGCTGCAAGCGGAGTCTCCCTTTTTTCCAAAAATTGGGCCACACAGACAGTCCTTCAGTGGCAGCACTTGTGCCCCAGTTTTACACTTCACAGGTACATTTGCATCAAGCACATTCAAAAATACTCCATCCTTAACTGTCCCCAGGATGGCACCGGGGTAGGTAGCAAAGTCTTTGCTGATCCCAGATCTGTTCATCTTGGATCATTTTTAGAAACACTGCAAACAAGGGTTACTCCAAGCGGAGTCTCCCTTTTTTCCAAAAATAGGGCAGCACAGACACCCCTTCAGTGGCAGCACTTGTGCCCCAGTTGTACACTTCACAGGTAGATTTGCATCAAGCACATTCAAAAATACGCCATCCTTAACTGTCCCCAGGATGGCACTGGGGTAGGTAGCAAAGCCTTTGCTGATCCCAGATCTGTTCATCTTGGATCATTTTTAGAAACACTGCAAGCAAGGGTTGCTGCAAGCGGAGTCTCCCTTTTTTCCAAAAATTGGGCCACACGCACCCCTTCAGTGGCAGCACTTGTGCCCCAGTTGTACACTTCACAGGTAGATTTGCATCAGGCACATTAAAAAATACGCCATCCTTAACTGTCCCAAGGATGGCACCGGGGTAGGTAGCAAAGTCTTTGCTGATCCCAGATCTGTTCATCTTGGATCATTTTTAGAAACACTGCAAGCAAGGGTTGCTGCAAGCGGAGTCTCCCTTTTTTCCAAAAATTGGGCCACACGCACCCCTTCAGTGGCAGCACTTGTGCCCCAGTTGTACACTTCACAGGTAGATTTGCATCAAGCACATTCAAAAATACGCCATCCTTAACTGTCCCCAGGATGGCACCGGGGTAGGTAGCAAAGCCTTTGCTGATCCCAGATCTGTTCATCTTATATCATTTTTAGAAACACTGCAAGCAAGGGTTACTCCAAGGAGATTCTCCCTTTTTTCCAAAAATTGGGCCACACAGACACCCCTTTAGTGGCAGCACTTGTGCCCCAGTTGTAAACTTGACAGGTACATTTGCATCAAGCACATTCCAAATCCACAAACCTTTACTCTCCACAGGATACACAGGGGTAGTAAAGTCCCTGCGGATCCATGACTTGTTTATCTTGATTAACGTTAGTCTGTCCATATTGTCACTGGACAGACGCGTGCGCTTATTTGTCAGCACACACCCAGCAGTACTGAAGACACGTTCTGAGACAACGCTGGCAGCTGGACACGACAAGATCTTCAAGGCGTAAGTGGAGAGCTCAGGCCATTTTTCAAGATTTGAAGCCCAAAATGAGCAAGGCTCCAGTTGCAAAGTGATGGCATCGATGTTCATTTGGAGATACTCCTGTATCATCCTTTCCAGCCGTTGACTATGTGTCAGACTTCTTGTCTCTTGTGGCCTTGCAAAGGATGGTCTAAAAAAATTATGAAATTATTCCATAAAATTGTTGTTACCAGCACCAGATACGGTGCTGCTGGTACGGTTAGACCGTTGATGAGGAGACAGTCCCATGGTTGTCAAGTTACAACTGGGAGATTTACTCCGTGCACTGCGGGGGTCTTGTGGAAAAGCTGAGCTAAGATCAAGTAACAGCTTCTGCTGATACTCCTGCATACGTGCGTCCCTTTCTATGGTTGGAATTATTTCACAAAATTTGGACTTGTACCGGGGATCTAATAGTGTGGCAACCCAGTAGTCATCATCACTTCTAATTTTGACACTCCGAGGGTCATGTTGTAGGTAGTGCAGCAAGAAGGCGCTCATATAAGACATATGAGCGCCTTCTTGCTGCACTACCTACAACATGACCCTCGGAGTGTCAAAATTAGAAGTGATGATGACTACTGGGTTGCCACACTATTAGATCCCCGGTACAAGTCCAAATTTTGTGAAATAATTCCAACCATAGAAAGGGACGCACGTATGCAGGAGTATCAGCAGAAGCTGTTACTTGATCTTAGCTCAGCTTTTCCACAAGACCCCCGCAGTGCACGGAGTAAATCTCCCAGTTGTAACTTGACAACCATGGGACTGTCTCCTCATCAACGGTCTAACCGTACCAGCATCCATGTGAACCAAGTCCGCACTGTTTGTGGCATAGAGGTGCTAACCGTGCTTTCTTCCTCTGACATCTGCCCCCAACCTCTTTCAACTGAAATTTACCAAGGTCTCCCTCATCTGTTGAGTATTCCATGTCCATGGACAGTTCGTCCTCCATTTCTTCAAAATAATTTTTTAAAACAAACACGTAGGGGTCCCCCCAAAATTGGATCATCAGCCAAGGTAAAGCAGACAGCTGGGGTCTGATATTCTCAGACTAGGGAGGTCCATGGTTATTGGACTCTCCCCAGCCTAAAAATAGCAGGCCACAGCCGCCCCAGAAGTGGCGCATCCATTAGATGCGCCAATCCTGGTGCTTCGCCCCAGCTCATCCTGTGCCCTGGTGCGGTGGCAAACGGGGTAATATATGGGGTTAATACCAGATGTGTAATGTCACCTGGCACCAAGCCCTGGGGTTGGTGAGGTCAGGCGTCTATCAGATACCCGACATCACAAACCCAGTCAGTAAGAAATAAAAAATAGACGACAAACACATTTTTATTTGGAAAAAACACTCCCCAAAACATTCCCTCTTTAACCAATTTATTAGAAAGAAAAACAAATCCAGGTCTGGTGTAATCCAAGGGGTTGCCATGACGATCCACACTGTCCCAGTCAATGAAGAGCAGGATGTTCCCCATTGGCTGGGAGAGCAATGCAGTGACCTGAGCTAACATTAATGGGTCAGCCCAGGTCACTGCAGGGGATGACAAGTGCTGCTGTCAGCGAGGTACATTACCTGCGATGATCTCCTGCACTGCTGACAGCACCTGTCACTGAGTTCAATGACCTTCACAGCCAAGTATCGCGAGAGGCCCGTGACGTCACCGCTAGTGAGTCTCGGGTCGGAAGCGAGAGAAGGTAATGTGACAAGCGGCGGTCATGGAGGACAGTGACAGCGCTGAGGTCGGGAGGGCGGGACTTCATCACCGCAGGTAAGCCGAGCGGGGCCATATGTGCAGAGTGACAGGTGGGCGGAGCCTATCGGGGCAATGTGGGCAGAGTGCCAGGTGGGCGGAGCCTAGCAGCGCCATGTGTGCAGAGTGCCAGGTGGGCGGAGCCTAGCGGGACCATGTGTGCAGTGTGTCAGGTGGGCGGAGCCTAGCAGCGCCATGTGTGCAGAGTGCCAGGTGGGCGGAGCCTAGCGGGACCATGTGTGCAGAGTGCCAGGTGGGCGTAGCCTAGCGGGACCATGTGTGCAGAGTGCCAGATGGGCGGAGCCTAGCGGGGTAATGTGTGCAGAGTGACAGGTGGGCTGAGCCTAGCGGGGTAATGTGTGCAGAGTGCCAGGTGGGCGGAGCCTAGCGGGGTAATGTGTGCAGATTTCCAGGTGGGCGGAGCCTAGCAGTGCCATGTGTGCAGAGTGCCAGGTGGGCGGAGCCTAGCGGGACCATGTGTGCAGAGTGTCAGGTGGGCGGAGCCTAGCAGCGCCATGTGTGCAGAGTGCCAGGTGGGCGGAGCCTAGCGGGACCATGTGTGCAGAGTGACAGGTGGGCGGAGCCTAGCGGGGCAATGTGTGCAGAGTGCCAGGTGGGTGGAGCCTAGCGGGGTAATGTGTGCAGAGTGACAGGTGGGCGGAGCCTAGCGGGGTAATGTGTGCAGAGTGCCAGGTGGGCGGAGCCTAGCGGGGTAATGTGTGCAGATTTCCAGGTAGGCGGAGCCTAGCAGTGCCATGTGTGCAGAGTGCCAGGTGGGCGGAGCCTAGCGGGACCATGTGTGCAGAGTGACAGGTGGGCGGAGCCTAGCGGGGCAATGTGTGCAGAGTGCCAGGTGGGCGGAGCCTAGCGGGACCATGTGTGCAGAGTGACAGGTCGGCGGAGCCTAGCGGGGTAATGTGTGCAGAGTGTCAGGTGGGTGGAGCCTAGCGGGACGATGTGTGCAGAGTGCAGGTGGGCGGAGCCTAGCGGGGTAATGTGTGCAGAGTTCCAGGTGGGCGGAGCCTAGCGGGACCATGTGTGCAGAGTGTCAGGTGGGCGGAGCCTAGCGGGACCATGTGTGCAGAGTGCCAGGTGGGCGGAGCCATGTGTGCTGGCGGCGGAGTGCGAAGTGGGTGGAGCCTAGCGGGGTCATGTGGCGCTGAGGACGTCAGTGTCGTGGACTGCTTGGCTGGGGACAGGTGAGTGTGAGTGTGTGTGTGTGTGTACACGTACATGCCGCATGCAGGAGGGGGCGGAGTGAGCTGAGCGGGGAAGTGTGGGCTTCCTGCACACGTAACTAGGATAAATATCGGGTTACTAACCAAAGCGCTTTGCTTGGATACCCGATGTTTATCTTGGTTACCAGCATCTCGCAGGCTGCCAGCGATGGCTCCTGCATACTGTAGCTGTAAAAAGCCCTGCTTTTTGCTGCTACAACCGTTCTCGAACGTAACTAGAACTATCGAACTTTAGCAAAAAGCTCGAGTTCTAGTTCGTTCTAGAACACCCCCCAAAATCACTCGAACCGCGAACTGGAGAACCGCGAACCGCGCTCAACTCTACTCAGGATCTTCCGAGGATTCCATGGGGTTATATTTATTCAGCTGGAAGTGTCTGGTCAGCGTCAACTTCCTGATGAACTTCTGGAAATCCAGATAGATGTAAAAATCATTGGCATGAGCAGAGGGGCAAAAGGAGTGACCTTTGCTCAGTACTTGGTCTTCCCCTTTAGTCAGAATATGGCTGGATAAATTAAAAATACTGGATTTTTGATTAATTACTTTAGACTTTTTTTGTCTTTCTTGCTGGACCCTGCGGCCAGCCCGTCGCCCTCTCCGTAATCTTTTCTCTTCCCTGATCTGGGGGTGAGAAAATCCGTCATCTGCACCTGCGTCGTTTTCAAGGCTGTGTTCTTGGCCATGGCTAAAAAAGGGACACACATATTGTTTTTTTCTGTGTTGTCTATTGTGATAATATTCTGTGTAGGATTACTCCGGAACAACTCTTGAGATGGGAGAGGGTTGAATTCTTCCACCCCAGGTAGGGTCTCTGGCAGTGGAGTGTACTCATCATAAATGGAAAGATCTAAAGATCCATATCTTCCTGGACCGTGGGGACAGTACCTGGAAGATTGGGAGTATTGTTCTCAGAGATCTCAATTGACTCTTTCCTTACGAATCTTCTCAATCTGGAGTCTGATCAGGGCCAGCTGTTCCCTGTTTTTTTTTTTTAAATCTCTGGGCAGGGTATTAACCTTTTGGATAATACTCGGGGCCTTTGAACCTAGATCAGGAATGAAAACCTCATCAGGGATTAGAGATTCAAGAGTGGGATTGGGAGCTACATGGGCAGGAACAGGGGGTTCACTAGTACTGGAGTGCTTTTCTTTAGTGTAATTAGAATTATCTTTATTAGTCGTCTTTTTATGAAATTTGCTATTAAAGAAATTTCTGTTGAAACTGGTGGACCTAGTCCTTTTGTATGTCTCCTTTTGGAACCCTCTAGGGCCCCCATCCCTAGGGGGAATCTTCCCAGGGGGAGTGGGTTTTTTATCTGAGATTTTATCCTGCCTGTCTCTCTGCAGTTTCTTTGATTATCTAAAGATGGAATCTTGCTCCAACTGGGTCAATTTTGTATTAATATCTGTATTCAAAATCCTAAACTCGGCATGCAGATCAAAGCGGCTGAGTTCCTCATACACCTCAGCTATATTAGCAGTGGCTTCTTTTGCCAAAAGGGATCTTTTTTTGTGTTTTTTCAGCAGAGAAGATGGGATCTGAGGGAAAAGGAGAGTCATGTTTTATCCTAACAAATAGCAGGGAACTCGAGCACTCAATAAGGGAGGAAAAGAGAATTTGGATGCAAGTGTTTTTATTTACAACCGACAAATTGCAATACGTGAACCCTGACACAAAGCAACAAACCAACGTTTCGGTTTATCAGACCTTTCTCAGGGTAGTTACCTGTGGAGGTAAAGGTGTAAAGTGAGTATATACAAGTGCAAAAAACAATATATACAAATGTACAAATATATACGAGATAAGTACATACTTATAATAGAGACGCAGGGGCATACGGGTCACAAGGACAGTCGTCAGGGGCCCTTGAACTACACTCCGTGACTCTTGCGAGTATCATAGGGTTCAGCGAATTCCGAGAGGCCTGAGGGTCAACCTTAGGCCTACCCTGTTTTCGGACAACCCGGACTATTGCAAGTCTTTTGAGGCTATCCTCAACAAATGCTCATTAGATATTATTTTATTGACAATCGACTACTTGCAAAAAGAACTAGATATTGTAGACACAAACATCAAGGGTATTGAACACCAATTGGCACAAACACTCAAGTCCAAATACAGCTTTACTGTCACCGAGTTTAAAGAGTCTTTACAGATACGGAAACGCGACAAATTCCTGCGTGATCAAGAAGATTACAACAAAAAAAGAGTCTATAAATGGCAGGCTTCCTTTCCCTCCCGAAACTACAGACATACTGGCGGCTACAGTACAGGCTCCGACAGCGACCTGAGTACATCTGGGCCTCTCCCGTTTTTAGGACAAGGACGTACCAAAAGAGACAGACGAGGAGGGGCAGGCGCCGGCCCCGGTCGACAGAACAGAGTGACAACACGATCCCAGGTAGGGATAACATTGTTTTCAACATTTCCAACTACACCCTCAGCCCATCAGAAACCACTGTTCTACAAAAAGGCCTCTCCTTCTGCCCCACCCCTTCTTTCAACACATTTCACCTCGAACAGGAATTGAACCGTTTCTATAGAAATATTCGACTTAAAGCACATTTTTTAGACAAAACACCTGTCCCCACGCAGTCCACCCCTCTGCCTGACACACCCTCCAGTCCACCTGATTTTACCCTGACGGGACTAAACCTCAAGCTACCCAGTACATTTAAACCACCACGCCATTACCACCCGGCCGAGACATTCATAGATCTCATTTCAAATGATGTGCAACAGGTTATCTCTGACATCAAGAAAGGTAACTTTCATTTAAAAAACAATATGACCCCAGACGAGCGTGAGGCTCTACTTTCATTAAAACAAAATGAAAACATCATAATCAAATATGCAGGCATATATAAGATCCAGGTCCAGGCAGCAGTCCCAAAGTTGGCTGATAACAGAGAGTAATAGAAGAAGGGTCTTAACTCCGCGCCAAGGACTCAATGGATCCAGGAAGAGATTAATGCTTCTTTAATAACATGCACAAGTCTACGTGTTTCTGGAGACACAGCTCCCTTCATCAGGACATTGGCAAGAGAACATCAAATCTGGTTGCAAGTGAGATTGTGAAGTATAAAAGCATGCAATGACATCATAGGAAACACCCATCCTGAAAAAAACTTTGATAGTGGACGGGATCCTGATCATTCTAGAAATCTGTATGTTCCAACAGTTCCCTGAATATTGAATTATGATCAAAAACAGTTATATAAACTTCTACTACCATACAGTAAACATGTACAATAATCCTGACAGAAGAAACAACTAAATAATATAATAAATATACTTAACGACATACACGGGGTTAGAACCTGGTGTAAAAAGAAGAAAAACAGCACGATGTCATGGAGGAGCAGAGACATCAACCACAGGACCACCACCCCATGTCATAATTTATCATTGTCCTTAAGTGGTTTTCTATTAGGCAGGCAGCCTAAGGGTATAATGATGGAGCTTAAATTGCTGTCAAGGAATTGCTAGAAGAGAGCAGGTGGCTGAGGGCTATGTGTGGAGTAAATTGTGGAACCTTCAATGAAATGCAGTACGGAGCTAGTGTCAGAGAGGTGAACAAAGTTCAGAGGCGTGGGAAAAAAACACAACCAAAATACACCTGCGCAGCCTGGTGCTAAGGAAAAACAGGCAAAAATCAGAGAAACACAGTGTCTAAGATCTACAGGGAGGGAAAACAGTACACCTCTTAGAACAGTGTCTGGGAGGCGGTAGTGGCTGCTGCATGCAATGTTGATCGTAAATAGATCAAGCAACTGACAGAATCTATGGATGGTAAGCTGTTTAGTGTCATCATAAAGAAAGGTGGCTATATTGGTCACTAATTTTTGGGGGTTTCGTTTTTGCATGTCAGAAATGTTTATTTCTAAATTTTGTGCAGCTATATTGGTTTACCTGGTGAAAATAAACAAGTGAGATGGAAATATATTTGTTTTTTATTAAGTTGCCTAATAATTCTGCACAGTAATAGTTACCTGCACAAACAGATATCCTCCTAAGATAGCCAAATCTAAAAAAACACCCACTCCAACTATCTGACGATTCCCAGAAATGCCCTAACCTGCTTTTTAGAGAGTGGTTGAGGCCAATTCTGGATCGCCTCCACTTTGTTCACTTGTGGCTTGATTAGGCCCCTACCGACAACATAGCCCAGGTACCTAGCCTTCTCCTTCCCTATGGCACACTTTTTCGGGTTTATGGTAAACCCCGCCTTCCTCAATGCATCCAGCACCGCCTGGCCCCTCTGTAGATGACTCCCCCAATCCGGATGAAGATCAAAATATCATCTAGATAAGCTGCGGCGTATTTCTGATGAGAAGCTAGGATCCGGTCCATGGCCCTCTGGAAGGTGGCAGGGGCTCCCTGCAACCCAAACAGCATCCTGGTGTACTGGAAACATCTGTCAGGTGTAGAGAAAGCAGTCTTCTCCTTGGTTGCTTGAGACAGGGGTATTTGCCAGTACCCTTTTGTCAGGTCAAGGGTGGTAATATACCTGGCTGGCCCAAGCCTTTCAATGAGCTCATCGACTCGAGGCATCAGATAAGCGTCAAATTTTGAGACTTCATTTAACTTGCGGTAGTCATTGCAAAATCGCCATTCTCCATCCGACTTTGGCACAAGGACGATAGGACTAGACCAGCCACTTCTTGATTCCTCAATCATGCCGAGGCTCAGCATCCTCTTCACCTCTTTTGAGATCACTTCTCGGCGGGCTTCGGGGATCCGGTACGGCTTCAGATGTACTCTCACGTGTGGTTCCTTCAGAACTTCATGTTCCACAACCTGTGTACACCCCAGCAATTCCCAAAAGAGATCTCGATTTTGATAAAGCAACTCCCGACACTTCTGCTTTTGGGCCCTTGACAGCGTCTCTGCCACTGTGACGTCCTTGATATCAGCGTCCACCTTGACAGCTAGACACGGAGCTTCCACCGCTTCCCCATCTCGCCATGGCTTAATAAGATTAATATGGTACACCTGGTAGGGCTTCCTTCTACCCGGTTGGTGGATCTTATAATTCACCTCTCCCAGTTTCTCGACCACTTCGTAGGGTCCCTGCCACTTGGCCAAAAATGTACTTTCCAAAGTAGGGATCAACACCAACACACGGTCGCCAGGGCTGAACTGTCTCACCCTGGCAGAGCGATTATATACTCTCGCCTGTGCCTCTTGAGCCCGGAGAAGACTCTCTGCACAATGGGTATTACCTCAGCCATCCTCTCTTGCATCTGCGCCACATGCTCAATGACACTCCTATGGGGGGGTAAACTCTTCTTCCCAGGTTTCTTTGGCTATGTCAAGCAATCCTCGGGGATGTCGACCATATAAAAGTTCAAAGGGAGAGAACCCGGTAGAGGCTTATGGAACTTCCCTGATAGAAACGAGCAAGTATGGAAGCAAGCAATCCCAATCTTGTCCATCTTTCTCCACTACCTTCTTAAGCATGGACTTTAAGGTCTTATTGAATCTCTCCACAAGGCCGTCTGTCTGCGGGTGATAGACTGAAGTCTTCAGTTGTGTA
Source organism: Anomaloglossus baeobatrachus (assembly GCF_048569485.1). Lineage (NCBI taxonomy): Eukaryota > Metazoa > Chordata > Amphibia > Anura > Aromobatidae > Anomaloglossus > Anomaloglossus baeobatrachus. Next base: position 393,503,196 of record NC_134353.1, read on the forward strand.
ATCCGCAGCACCTTACACAGTTCCCTCATGACTTTCAACATAAAGGGGGTCCCTTGGTCTGTCAGGATCTCCTTTGGCAGTCCGGTCCGAGAGAAGATATGGACCAACTCCCTGGCTATATTCTTAGAAGAACAATTTCTCAATGGTACCGCCTCAGGGTATTGAGTCGCATAATCCAGAACCACTAAGATATACTGGTGCCCTCTAGTGGATTTTACCAGGGAGCCTAAAAGATCCATGGCAATGGCAAGATCCATGACCTCTATTATAGGTAATGGCAGAAAGGGACTTCGAAAGTGTGAAACTGGTGCAGTTAGCTGGCAGGTGGGACAGGATCTACAATAATTGAGAATCTCTTGATGACACCCCGGCCAGTAGAACCTCTGAAGAATCCGCTCCTGTGTTTTATCTACCCCCAGGTAATCACACAGGACATGAGAATGGGCCATGTCTAACACCCGGCGTCTATAAAGCCCTGGTACCAATAGTTGCTCAATTATCTCACCTCTCAACTGGGTAACCCAATATAATAATTCCCCATTTACTGCAAAGTGGGGGAATCTGGTGTCAGCCCCCGGCTCTTGAGCAACCCCGTTTATGACAGTCACATTATCAATTGTCCCCTTTAGTGTCAGGTGTTATTATCCGGAACCATGGAAGACCACCACAAATCATTGGCAAAAGGTGACAAGAGCATTGGCAACTAATCTGGCTGCCATCCCCTTACTAACCATCACAACTAGAAGTAGCCGAAGGGTGAACTAACATCCTGTGCACCGCGAACCCAGCCGGAGAACTAACTATCCTAAAGGTAGGAAAGATGAATAACTCTCTGCCTCAGAAAATAGACAAGAATAGCTAGCCCCCCACATTCAAAGACTGCGGTGATATAGGAAAAACACAATACACAGGTAGATGACAGGATTAGCAAAAGGTGAGGCCCCCGCTGACTAAAATAGGAAAGGAATGGAAAGGGACTGATGATGGCCAGAGAAAAACCCTGCAAAATACCAACTTCCTGATAGTACAAAAAGGCCCTCAGATCGCACGATCTGAACTCCGTCCTATACCAGGTGCCCTTGTCATACCAATGAACAGAAAACAAGAATCATAACAAAGTCAACAAGCCACAAACACATGGACCCAAAGGAGCTATACTCCAAACAAAACTGCAGGGAGTTCCTCAACAATCCACTGAGGGGGAAAATCCCTGCAAGCAAATAAACTGAAACCAACCACAGCAAATGACAAACCCAGATAAACAAAAGAACCAAACAATAAATAAAGAGCAACCACTTATCTGGGGAAGATGTGGTGTAGAGCAGGCTTAAGCAGGCTGGAGATACAAATAGAAAATGACATCCGGCAACAGCCTGCAATCAGACCAGGATTTAAATAAGCAGAGAGTTAGCAAAGGAAACACCCACTGCACAACACACCTGGTCCACGTCCAAACCATTCCTGGCCACCAGAGGGAGCCTCCCAGCAGCCAAAACATAACTAACATTCACAACAGTCAGGTCCCTCATTTGCACAGTCCCAAAGTTCCCTTCGGAAATGGCCAACTCTGGCATGTCAACCTCCTGGGACTCATCCTCGTCCTTATCGCCCACCAACACACATAGGGGAAATTCATCCGCCTCCGACTGAAATTAAGTCTTATCATTGAGGACTAACTGTCCTTTATGTGAGACACAGGGTTCCACCCCTTTACTCCACAACTCCCAGAACAAAGCAAAGTCTCGCCCTATTATTACTGGGTGCAACAGATCTTTTACCACTCCAACCTCACGAGACTCCGACCCACAAGTTGTTTTTATAGTCACAGCGGCCACAGGGTAGTCCTTGGCATCCCCATGAATACAGCAGACGCCCACCCTCTTCCCAGGAATCAGCTGGTGTGGAAGTGTGTCCCTCATGCGGGTCACTAAACTCCCGGAGTCTAACAGTCCCACTATTCTGGTACCATTTATTTCTACAAGACATGCCTGTGGCCCCTCACTGGGTTAACTGTCCAGTCACTTGCCTGCAGGCTGGGTACGCATAATAAGAAGAACGCCGACCCATGCTGCAGTCCATCGGCTCGGTGGTCAAGGGACAACGGGCAGCAATGTGACCTGGTCCCTGGCACCTCCAACAGATAATATTACTGACTGGGGGTTTTTGCATGCCTCCACTTGCCACTTGGTACCTTGGATTCCCCCCCCGTGGCTCTTGTACCCTTCTTTTTGGCGTCGCTCCCTGAAGAAACCCCCCAATAGGGAAATGGTAAGTCCCGTGGCTTCCCCCGGGAACGCTCTACCACCTGGTGCCTCTCCATCAGTCCAACCAGGTGTCAGCATTCAAAGAGTTTCCCTGGGCAACCTAAGTCTGCACTGGCTTTGGAAGGGAGTGAATAAACCTGTCCATTACGACCCGCTCCACCATCTGCGCTGGGGTGGAGGACTCTGGCTGCAACAATTCTTGTACCAGATGCAATAAATCAAACATTTGCGAGCGAGGGGGTTTGTCGCCATGATATGCCCACTGGTGGACCCGTTGTGCCCTAATAGTCATAGTCACACCCAGGCGTGCCACAATTTCAGCCTTTAGTTTGTCATTCTCCTTAGCGTCCTGTAAAGCAAAATCATAATAGGCCTTTTGTGGCTCTCCACTTAAATATGGCGCCAATACCTCCGCCCACTGCTCCGGCGGGAGTTTCAGCAACTCTCTCAAATACAGTCAAGAAGGCCTCAACATCATCCCCCAAAGTCATCTTTTGCATAGCTCACCTTACCGCCTTCTGGACGTTAGCGTCATCACCTGGACTGGTCACTCTGCCACGGATTACCTCTGCTAGGACGTCTATCTGCTTCTGCTGTTGCTCCCGTTGCTGCTGCAGCTGCTGTATCAATAGCTTGTTTGTTTCTTGCTGGGCTAGTTGCTGCTGTATAAACAACCTGTTCATCTCCTGCTGGGCCTGCTGCTGTTGTTGTTGGGCCTGCACCAGGTGTTTAATCAGGTCCTCCATGGTGGCTCATGGGTGCCTTCACCCAGGACATCCAGCTCCTCTGTAGCAGGTATAAACGGCCCCGGGATGCCTGCCCGCATTCTGCACCACTTGTGGTAGAGCAACTCTATCAGCAGTAGGGGATAGATGCAGGAACACCTCACGTGTCGATTTTCACCTGGTTTATTAGCATCAGTCACAATCCATTGACAAAAAAACAGCACTACTTCCTCCAGCACAGGAAAATACAGAGCCAAACAGAAGACCACGAGTGTGTCCAGAGGCCTGGCTTTTACCTCTGGGACCACACCCCGAGGTGGAGATATGGTGAACAGCCATCCCACCCATCTCTTTAGCTGTCCACAACAAACCCGGCCCAGGTGATACAAATTAACCCTCTCAGCACCTAATGTGCTGGAGTACTACATCCGGGTTCACATCACTGATTGCAGCAGTCGCAGAGACACATATCTCCCCTCGTGCACATCACCAGTGATCACATCACAATATATATATACACACACACGAGCTGTAATATTCAGCGTTGTCTGGGATAGTAACTGCCTCTCTGTCTCTCCCACTGTCCCTCTCTCCCAGCCTCACTCTGTCTTCCTCTCTGTCTGTCTCCCTCCCTGTCTCATTCCCTGTTTGTCCCTGTCTGCCTCTTTCCCTGTCTGCCTCTTTCCCTGGCTGTCTCTTTCTGTCTGTCTGCCTCTTTCTGTCTATCTGTCTCTTTTCCTGTCTGTCTGTCTCTTTCCTCTTTCTGCTTCTTTCTCTGTCTCTGTCTGCCTCTCTTTCCCTGTCTATCTTTGTGTGTTGTCTCTTTCCCTGTCTGTCTATTTCCCTGTCTGTCTCTGTCTTTCTGTCTCTCTCCCTGTCTGTCTCTTTCCCTGTCTGCCTCTCTCACTGTCTGTCACTCTCTGTCTCCCTTTCTCTCTGTCTGTCTCTCTCTGTCTTTATCGTCTCTCCAGTGATATCATATTATCTCACACAGAAGCTTCTTATACTAACAATGTCCTTTGTTCCTATAGCAACTAATCACAGCTCCTTTTAATATTCCGTAGCTCCCAGCTCCATTGACTTTAATGGAGGCAGGATTTTTGGTGAATAGCTGAAAAGCACAGGGTTAAACTTTCTCCTCAAAACATAGTGTACGATGTTCCCTGAGTCACATGAGGCGTCTGTGCAAAATTTCGTGATTATAACTTTGACGGTGCGGATTCCTTTAGCGGACATACACTGTGGACAGCCCCCCACTGGAGAGGGATGCACACAGCACTTGGGGGGGGCTGCACACAGCCCCCCCAGTGCTGTGTACAGCCCCCCCCGCAAGTGCTGTGTGCATCCCTCTCCAGTGCTGTGTGCAACCCCCCCGCCAATGCTGCGTGCTGTGTGTAAATGTGACGGTACGGATTCCTTTAGCGGACATAAACACATACATACATATACAGATAGGTCCAGAAATATTTGGACAGTGACACAAGTTTTGTTATTTTAGCTGTTTACAAAAACATGTTCAGAAATACAATTATATATATAATATGGGCTGAAAGTGCACACTCCCAGCTGCAATATGAGAGTTTTCACATCCAAATCGGAGAAAGGGTTTAGGAATCATAGCTCTGTAATGCATAGCCTCCTCTTTTTCAAGGGACCAAAAGTAATTGGACAAGGGACTCTAAGGGCTGCAATTAACTCTGAAGGCGTCTCCCTCGTTAACCTGTAATCAATGAAGTAGTTAAAAGATCTGGGGTTGATTACAGGTGTGTGGTTTTGCATTTGGAAGCTGTTGCTGTGACCAGACAACATGCGGTCTAAGGACCTCTCAATTGAGGTGAAGCAGAACATCCTGAGGCTGAAAAAAAAGAAAAAATCCATCAGAGAGATAGCAGACATGCTTGGAGTAGCAAAATCAACAGTCGGGTACATTCTGAGAAAAAAGGAATTGACTGGTGAGCTTGGGAACTCAAAAAGGCCTGGGCGTCCACGGATGACAACAGTGGTGGATGATCGCCGCATACTTTCTTTGGTGAAGAAGAACCCGTTCACAACATCAACTGAAGTCCAGAACACTCTCAGTGAAGTAGGTGTATCTGTCTCTAAGTCAACAGTAAAGAGAAGACTCCATGAAAGTAAATACAAAGGGTTCACATCTAGATGCAAACCATTCATCAATTCCAAAATAGACAGGCCAGAGTTAAATTTGCTGAAAAACACCTCATGAAGCCAGCTCAGTTCTGGAAAAGTATTCTATGGACAGATGAGACAAAGATCAACCTGTACCAGAATGATGGGAAGAAAAAAGTTTGGAGAAGAAAGGAAACGGCACATGATCCAAGGCACACCACATCCTCTGTAAAACATGGTGGAGGCAACGTGATGGCATGGGCATGCATGGCTTTCAATGGCACTGGGTCACTTGTGTTTATTGATGACATAACAGCAGACAAGAGTAGCCGGATGAATTCTGAAGTGTACCGGGATATACTTTCAGCCCAGATTCAGCCAAAAGCCGCAAAGTTGATCGGACGGCGCTTCATAGTACAGATGGACATTGACCCCAAGCATACAGCCAAAGCTACCCAGGAGTTCATGAGTGCAAAAAAGTGGAACATTCTGCAATGGCCAAGTCAATCACCAGATCTTAACACAATTGAGCATGCATTTCACTTGCTCAAATCCTGACTTAAGACGGAAAGACCCACAAACAAGCAAGACCTCAAGGCTGCGGCTGTAAAGGCCTGGCAAAGCATTAAGAAGGAGGAAACCCAGCGTTTGGTGATGTCCATGGGTTCCAGACTTAAGGCAGTGATTGCCTCCAAAGGATTCGCAACAAAATATTGAAAATAAAAATATTTTGTTTGGGTTTGGTTTATTTGTCCAATTACTTTTGACCTCCTAAAATGTGGAGTCTTTGTAAAGAAATGTGTACAATTCCTACAATTTCTATCAGATATTTTTGTTCAAACCTTCAAATTAAACGTTACAATCTGCACTTGAATTCTGTTGTAGAGGTTTCATTTCAAATCCAATGTGGTGGCATGCAGAGCCCAACTCGCGAAAATTGTGTCACTGTCCAAATATTTCTGGACCTAACTGTATACACCCAGCTTTATATATATATATATATATATATATATATATATATACAGTGGTACCTCGCTTAACCAGTAACCCTCTTAACGAGAATTTCGCTATACAAGCAAAGCTTTCTGTAAATTTGTAACCCGCTGTACGAGAAAGCTTTGCTGTATGAGCGAAATTCTCACCGCACACACTTCCGATTTTGTCCATCCACCACACTCTGACCCGCACTTGCAGTCCACACAAACACACACAAGCACGCACAAACACACACATGTATGCACAAATACACACAAACACACACACACATACACACACACACACCCAGTATTATGCTCACCTTACCTTCCGTTCCACCGCTGGTCTGATGATTCTTGTAGTTCCCAAGTACATCGCGGCGAACTACAAGACCCAGGAGGCCTGCGATGGAACGGAAGGTAAGGTGAGCATATAATATAACATAATATGTTTACCTTTCGTTTCATCGCCGGCCTCCTGGGTGCTGTAGTGCGCCGCGCCGCTCCAGTCCACGCTGTGTCTCGGCATCCATAGCGACGAGGGAGGAACTTCCTGTTACCGCTATTGACAGGCAGAGCGCTGGCCAATCAGAGGCAAGCGGCTCTGCCTTTGACGTCAGCGCTCTGGCCGGGTACTTCCTGCCTCGTCGTTATGGTAACGCGTTATACAGGCCGGCCCCGTACCAGAGAACAGCAAGTCCCAGCAGACCGGCGATAGAACGGAAGGTAAGGTGAGCATATAATATGTGTGTGTGCATGCGTGCATGTGTGTTTGTGTGAGTTTGTGTGAGTTTGTGTGTGTTTCCACGTGTTTGTGTGTGTTTGTACGTGTGGAGAATGATAGAATAGGGGACCAGGATGGGACATTTTAGAAGTTGTGGAACGGATCGTCAGCATTGCAATGATTTCCTATGGGAAATCTTGCTCTGCTGAACGAGTACCTTGATTAACAAGCACAGTCCCAGAACGGATTGTTCTCGTTAAGCAAGGTACCACTGTACTAGAAGGTGGCCCGATTCTAACGCATCGGGTATTCTAGTATTTATTGTGTAGTTACTGTATGATTTTTGTTATAGATATATATATGATGTTGTCTGTAGTTGCCAAGTATTTGTGTAGTGCGCTGTAAATGTTCTGGGTGTTGTCTGGGTGGGGGGGTGTGAGAGTGGTGTTGATTGTGTGTTGCGTTGTTTGTAGAGCGCTGTGTGTCTGCAGCGTTGTGTGTGTGTGTGGTGCTGTATGTGTTGCACGGTTTGTGTGGGTGTGTGTGTGTTTTGGGGGGAGGTATGTTTTGTGCAGTGTGTGTGTGTGTGTGTGTGTGTGTGTTGGAGGAGTAGTCCTGGAGGGAGAGGAGTATAATAGTAGGAATAGTCCTGGGGGGAGAGGAGGATAATAGGAGTAGTAGTCCTGGGGGGAGAGGAGGATAATAGGAGGAGTAATCCTGGGGGGAGAGGAGGATAATAGGAGGAGTAGTCCTGGGGGGAGAGGAGGATAATAGGAGGAGTAGTCCTGGGGGGAGAGGAAGATAATAGGAGGCGTAGTCCTGGGGGAGAGGAGTATAATAGGAGGAGTAATCCTGGGGGAGAGCAGGATAATAGGAGGAGTAGTCCTGTGGGGAGAGCAGGATGATAGGAGGAGGAGTCCTGGGGGGAGAGGAGGATAATAGGAGGAGTAGTCCTGGGGGTGAGGAGGATAATAGGAGGAGTAGTCCTGGAGGTGAGGAGTATAATAGGGGGAGTAGTCCTGGGGGGAGAGGAGGATAATAGGAGGAGTAGTCCTGGGGGGAGAGGAGGATAATAGGAGGAGTAGTCCTGGGGAGAGGAGTATAATAGGAGGAGTAGTCCTGGGGGAGAGCAGGATAATAGGAGGAGTAGTCCTGTGGGGAGAGCAGGATAAAAGGAGGAGGAGTCCTGGGGGGAGAGGAGGATAATAGGAGGAGTAGTCCTGGGGATGAGGAGGATAATAGGAGTAGTCCTGGGGGGAAAGGAGGATAATAGGAGGAGTAGTCCTGGAGGTGAGGAGTATAATAGGGAGAGTAGTCCTGGGGGGAGAGGAGGATAATAGGAAGAGTAGTCCTGGGGGGAGAGGAGGATAATAGGAGGAGTAGTCCTGGGGAGAGAGGAAGATAATAGGAGGCGTAGTCCTGGGGGAGAGGAGTATAATAGAAGGAGTAGTCCTGGGAGAGAGCAAGATAATAGGAGGAGTAGTCCTGTGGGGAGAGCAGGATAATAGGAGGAGGAGTCCTGGGGGGAGAGGAGGATAATAGGAGGAGTAGTCCTGGGGGTGAGGAGGATAATAGGAGGAATAGTCCTGGGGGGAGAGGAGGATAATAGGAGGAGTAGTCCTGGAGGTGAGGAGTATAATAGGAGGAGTAGTCCTGGGGGGAGAGGAGGATAATAGGAGGAGTAGTCCTGGGGGTGAGGAGTCTAATAGGAGGAGTAGTCCTGGGGGAGAGGAGTCTAATAGGAGGAGTATTCCTGGGGGGAGAGGAGGATAATAGGAGGAGTATTCCTGGGGGGGGGAGAGAAGAAGAATAGGAGGATTAGTCCTGGGGGGAGAGGAGGATAATAGGAGGAGTAGTCCTGGGGAGAAAGGAGGATAATAGGAGGAGTAGTCCTGGGGAGAAAGGAGGATAATAGGAGGAGTAGTCCTGGGGTGAGAGGAGTATAATAGAAGTAGTCCTGGGGGGAGAGGAGTATAATAGGAGGAGTAGTCCTGGGGGGAGAGCAGGATAAAAGGAGGAATAGTCCTGGGGGGAGAGGAGGATAATAGGAGGAGTAATCCTGGGGGAGAGCAGGATAATAGGAGGAGTAGTCCTGTGGGGAGAGCAGGATGATAGGAGGAGGAGTCCTGGGGGAGAGGAGGATAATAGGAGGAGTAGTCCTGGGGGTGAGGAGGATAATAGGAGGAGTAGTTCTGGAGGTGAGGAGTATAATAGGGGGAGTAGTCCTGGGGGGAGAGGAGAATAATAGGAGGAGTAGTCCTGGGGTGCAATGCGTGAGGGGGGCGGGGCGTGGCCGAGTTGCCAATGCATGCAGGGGGCCGGGGCGAGCGGCCAATCCGTGCGGGGGGGTGGAGCCAAGGCGAGGCGAGTGGCCAATGAGACGCTTGTCACGGTAACGACAGAATTTTGGAGCAAGACAGACAGAATAAGAAATTATATATATAGATATATATATATAGATATACAGTTAGGTCCAGAAATATTTGGACAGTGACACAAGTTTTGTTATTTTAGCTGTTTACAAAAACATGTTCAGAAATACAATTATATATATAATATGGGCTGAAAGTGCACACTCCCAGCTGCAATATGAGAGTTTTCACATCCAAATCGGAGAAAGGGTTTAGGAATCATAGCTCTGTAATGCATAGCCTCCTCTTTTTCAAGGGACCAAAAGTAATTGGACAAGGGACTCTAAGGGCTGCAATTAACTCTGAAGGCGTCTCCCTCGTTAACCTGTAATCAATGAAGTAGTTAAAAGGTCTGGGGTTGATTACAGGTGTGTGGTTTTGCATTTGGAAGCTGTTGCTGTGACCAGACAACATGCGGTCTAAGGACCTCTCAATTGAGGTGAAGCAGAACATCCTGAGGCTGAAAAAAAAGAAAAAATCCATCAGAGAGATAGCAGACATGCTTGGAGTAGCAAAATCAACAGTCGGGTACATTCTGAGAAAAAAGGAATTGACTGGTGAGCTTGGGAACTCAAAAAGGCCTGGGCGTCCACGGATGACAACAGTGGTGGATGATCGCCGCATACTTTCTTTGGTGAAGAAGAACCCGTTCACAACATCAACTGAAGTCCAGAACACTCTCATTGAAGTAGGTGTATCTGTCTCTAAGTCAGCAGTAAAGAGAAGACTCCATGAAAGTAAATACAAAGGGTTCACATCTAGATGCAAACCATTCATCAATTCCAAAAATAGACAGGCCAGAGTTAAATTTGCTGAAAAACACCTCATGAAGCCAGCTCAGTTCTGGAAAAGTATTCTATGGACAGATGAGACAAAGATCAACCTGTACCAGATTGATGGGAAGAAAAAAGTTTGGAGAAGAAAGGTAACGGCACATGATCCAAGGCACACCACATCCTCTGTAAAACATGGTGGAGGCAACGTGATGGCATGGGCATGCATGGCTTTCAATGGCAATGGGTCACTTGTGTTTATTGATGACATAACAGCAGACAAGAGTAGCCGGATGAATTCTGAAGTGTACCGGGATATACTTTCAGCCCAGATTCAGCCAAATGCCGCAAAGTTGATCGGACGGCGCTTCATAGTACAGATGGACAATGATGTCAAGCATACAGCCAAAGCTACCCAGGAGTTCATGAGTGCAAAAAAGTGGAACATTCTGCAATGGCCAAGTCAATCACCAGATCTTAACCCAATTGAGCATGCATTTCACTTGCTCAAATCCAGACTTAACACGGAAAGACCCACAAACAAGCAAGACCTGAAGGCTGCGGCTGTAAAGGCCTGGCAAAGCATTAAGAAGGAGGAAACCCAGCGTTTGGTGATGTCCATGGATTCCAGACTTAAGGCAGTGATTGCCTCCAAAGGATTCGCAACAAAATATTGAAAATAGAAATATTTTGTTTGGGTTTGGTTTATTTGTCCAATTACTTTTGACCTCCTAAAATGTGGAGTGTTTGTAAAGAAATGTGTACAATTCCTACAATTTCTATCAGATATTTTTGTTCAAACCTTCAAATTAAACGTTACAATCTGCACTTGAATTCTGTTGTAGAGGTTTCATTTCAAATCCAATGTGGTGGCATGCAGAGCCCAACTCGCGAAAATTGTGTCACTGTCCAAATATTTCTGGACCTAACTGTATATATATAGATAGTATATGTAGTGGCTGGTATAGTGTTGTGGTTAAGTGCACTGCCTCCAACATGGGAGACTGGGGTTCAAATCCCAGGCCTGCCATGTGGAAAATAGCATTTGAGGAATCTATGTATGAGGAAACTATGGATGGATACAAGAACTGAATGTCCATTGACTGAGAAACAACTAGTCACCCAACACTTCAATATCATAAAGAGAAAGCTATTATCACAACTTGAGATAGATCAACTGCACTGCATATCCACACCACAGGAAGACCTGGAAGAACAACATGTGCAAACCCCTGAAAATCCTGATCCAATCCTACAACCCACTGAAAATCCTGATCTAGAGGGTACAACAGCTGATCTGAAACAGAAAATCATAGAGAAACTAAATACCATGTACCCCAGAGACTGATTGCCAAGGCTCAGCAGAGAAATACCACCAGAAAGTATGCTAGAAGATGCCAATAGAGCACTTGCATCACTACCATAACACAAACTTATAAACCGATCCATGCCACAGCCTCAGTTATCCTGGAAATGCTTGGCTATACCAACAAGAAGAACAAGCCAACCATGAAAAAGAAGACTGGAGGCAAAAAGCAAGGTGACACGAAGAGAAGTCAGCCAACTAACAGAAGCACTGAAGGGTGTAAAGATCAAGAATAAAGCAGGCTTTATGTAATAACCTGCAGGTAACGGGATACACAAGGACTGCACGGAACCACGGGGGTTAATCAATGCAAATTTAATAACATATTGCACAACACAGGTGGAGGAATAGTGCGGGAAAGGAGGGAGAGGAAAGCGGGAATGTGCACAGCAGTAGATATAATGTAACATACATACAACTACTTTGAATAACTTGTCAAGGGTGGGAAGCCTCAGATTGTACTCCCAAAAGCAAAACACAAAAATCCTTATTAAGCAAAAAAAACCCGCAGGGTCCTTGTTACCTTACTTGTATAACACAGTGCAGAGTCTTTTCCTATCTGTCCCTAACTAAAAGTAGTGTGCACACTTAACTGCAGGTTTCAGCGTGGGGTACCTCGTCACCGTTGGGGCCCGTATTCCGCCGGCAGACACCTCTAAAGTTCAGTCTTTGTCCCGGATCTGTAATTTGCCCGTGCTGTCTGGCACCTCGCTCCACATCCAGCCTTTCTTGGATCTGTGTCTTGGGGAGATGTCACGCAACACTCAGGTACTTGGACCTTGTTCAGCAGGGCAGAACGCGGCCTTGCCTTCAGCACGTCCGAACACACACCTCTCTGCATAAAACAGCTACCAAACAAAACTAGCTCCTCTTCACATCCTGTTCAGGACTGTACCAAGTAAATCAAGCAGCAGGGGGTTTGTTTTGACAGCAGGTGGCAGCATAACAAGGAACAGTCCACAGTCTTCTAACCTATATATGTAAATGTTAACAGGTCTTACATTTCCCCCCCTCTTTAACCTTGGCTGTCCCGGTCGATACTCTCCTGAGGCGCTCTGCACAGGGGCACACGGTGGCAACTCCTGCCCTGCTTCACAACCTGTTGCTTGGGAGCCAATGTCTTAAAACAGGATCCAGTGACAGAACACACAAATTCATCTGCCAAGTACCGATCAGGGGGAATACCAGCATTAGCCCGCTCAGTCCGGCGTGGTACTACGGCTAAGTCACCAGACGTCGGCGCCGTATCAGGGAGTACAGTATTCTCGTCCCCATCTCTGGCGATTGGTGACTCCTGCTCTGCAGGGGTGGCGCCTGTGTCTTGAACGGATGGGGGCGTGGATCTCTCCCAGTCTGCTGGGTTGGCCGGGGACCGCCACCATTCTTCATCGTCAGAACCCTCTTCAAGGGTAACAGGAACGGGCACGGGCACCGTCTCCGAGGAACTTTGTCTGGTCCTGTCTTCTGAATAGCAGGGCCTCAGCATATTGTGATGCAGGATGAGGGTGCTGCCTCTTTGCTCGCCTCTCACTTCGTATACTGATCCGTGGGGCGAGATTCTTCTGATCACAATGTAAGGCTCTGTTTTCCAGCGCTCGCTCTACTTGTATCTCGGGTGCTTCTCTGCAACTAGTACTCGGTCCCCTGGCAAGAACGGGGTTTCACACACAGGTTTCCGCTGTGGATGTGCCTTTTCTTGCAGCCGCTTGGTGACAATTCGATGGATAGTCTCCAGCCGTCGACGGTGACAGTCAACCCAGGAACCCACACTCTGACCTTCACTGATCTCGGGGGGAGCCAGGTTTAGCTCTTCAATGCCTCTTCCGGCTCTTCCAAACAGTAGCACGTACGGGGTGTACCCAGTGGTGGAGTGGACACGATTATTGTACGCCCACACGAGTTCTGCGAGATAGCCGGGCCAGTGATTCTTACGATCATCCTCTAACGTGCGTAGCATTTGTAGGAGGGTCCGGTTAAATCTCTCGCAGGCTCCGTTGCCATGTGGATGATAAGGCGTAGTCCTTGACTTCTGCATTCCGTAAATCCTTTGCAGCTCTCTCATTACACCGCCCTGAAAGCAAGCCCCTTGGTCGGAATGTATTCTTTTGAGGCAGCCGTACACCCGGATAAAGTCATCACTGATGGCTCGAGCAGCTGATTCAGCCGTCTGATCTCTGGTGGACGTCACCACCGCAAATTTGGAGAAGTGATCTGTCATCACAAGGCAGAACTGATAGCCCCGGTGGGAGTGACCAATCTTCAGATAATCGATCATGAGTACTTCCAATGGCTCTTTGGTTGCAATAGTCTGTACTGGTGCTCGCTGTGGGGGAGCTTTACTTAACTCACAGGAACGGCACAGTTTACACGCCTTCTCTACTGCCCGAAGCATCTGAGGACAGTATACTATTCTTTGCAACCACTGGTAAGTCTTGTCCGGTCCGAAATGGGCTCCCTTCTCATGCGCCTCTCGGGCCAATGGTACTGCCATCTTCTGGGGTATCACTACTTGCCACCGCACTTCCAACTCTGTAGCTAGGTGCACCTTCCGATACAGCATCCCTTCTTGCACCGACAGCTTATCCCACTGGCTGAGAATCTGGAGGGCCATGTGCGACAGCGTGGCCCGTATTTCCTTTCTAGGCTTGCGCTGGATCACCCACTCTTTCACTTGAAGCAGTTCTGGGTCAGATGACTGGATTTTCACCCATTCCTCTCTGGTTTGGCTAAGCAGGCGTGATGTCGTGCCCGACGTAATTTCCAGCATACGAGCCTCTACCAATTGAGCGGTGAATTTACTGAAGTCCGGAATTTCGTCTTCCTCCAACTGTTCATCTCTCTCCCCCACTGGGGCTTCGGTGGTAACACAAGAAAGGGCATCCGGATTCTGATTTTCATGCTTGGAGTGGTACGGCACATGATAATTGTATCTGGAGAGTCGTGCCAGCCACCTCTGTTCCATTGCTCCCAGTTTGGCGGTGGAGATGTGAGCCAGGGGATTATTATCCGTATAGACTTCAATTTGGGCTCCCGTGAGATATTCCGAGAACCTTTTGGTTATTGCCCATACTAGTGCCAGTAACTCCAGCCGAAAGGAACTGTAATTCTCGGGATTGCGCTCTGCTTCCCGTAACGTCCGACTTCCATATGCAATCACCCGTTCAGTACCATTCTGTACCTGTTCCAGTACTGCACCCAGGCCGTAGAGGCTTCCGTCTGTATACAACCGAAAAGGGAGGTTATAGTCTGCATCGGCAAGCACAGGGGCGCTAACCAAGGCCTCTTTCAATCGGTGTAAGGCTTCTGCTTGTCTTGGTCCCCAGCAAATTTTCTGTGCTTTTGGTCCTTTCGCAGTCCCTTGGAGCAATTCATGCAAAGGTTCTGCCTCCTTCACGAAATCTTTGATAAAGCGACGGTAATATCCGGCTAGCCCCAGGAAAGCTCGAACCTTCCGCACTGTGCTGGGTGTGGGCCATTGTAGCACTGCTCTCACTTTCCCATCGGAGGGCTGTACGCTGGCTTCCGACACCTTGTGTCCGAGATATTCAATCTCTTCCTGAAAGATCCGGCATTTTTTTGGTTTCAGTTTAAGCCCATCGGCCCGTAACCGCTGAAACACTTGACCCAGGTTTTCTAGATGTTTTTCGAAGGTTGCAGAATACACTACTATGTCATCCAGGTAAATCAACGTGGCCTCGAAGTTCATGTCTCCAAGGCAACTTTCCATGAGGCGCTGAAAAGTTCCTGGGGCATTATTTAGTCCAAACGGCATGTGATTGAACTCGAAGAGTCCCATGGGTACAATAAATGCGGTCTTGGCCTTGTCTTTCTCTGCCACAGGGACCTGCCAATATCCGCTGGCCAGATCAAGGGAGGAGAAGTAACGTGCCTTTTCCAGCGCCGACAGGGACTCCTCTATCCGGGGCAGAGGGTAGGAATCACGAACCATGCATCCATTAAGCTTGCGGTAGTCAACACAGAAGCGGGTAGACCCATCCTTTTTCTTGATCAGCACGATTGGGGCAGCCCATGGACTCTGACTTTCTCGTCTGCGCCAAGAGCTCTTTCACCTCTTGGTAGTACTTTGGGGTATTTGTCTGTACCTTTCCCTGATCGGTGGGGCATCTCCCGTGGGTATTTCGTGCTGAATCTTGTCAGTACAGCCAAAATTTTCTGCGTGACGGGAGAACGTGGCTTGATTCTCCCAAATAAAGTCTTCTATGGCTTGGGCTTGCTCCGAAGTGAAGGGGCTCAGGTCCACTCCCATCTGCCCTAAGATGACGCGACTGTTCCACTGATCAGTGGGTTTCTCTTTTCTTTCCATAGAAACAGCCCAAGTCCAGGCTTCCCCTGTCATGGGCTGTAATTCAATCGATTCTGCGGTCGCCACCTCTTCAGGCGCCAGGTAGACATGGGCCAGAACAACTCCCGAGGTCAAGGTGTAGGCCTGTTCACCGGTGTTCACGCAACGGAAAGGGACTCTTCCATTTCTTACTGTTGCTAAAGTGCGAGCCACCAACGGTTCATCTCCGTTCTCTTCACCACGGTACGGCTCCACCAACACCTCCATCCCCTCGAGTGTACGGTGGGCTCCGACTGGCAAGGTGAGGACTGTCTCACGATTTGGAGGTAGAGTAATTGTTGTCTGTCTTGGGACTCGAACCCTCCCCACCGGGTAGCGGCTCCCACCATTCCTCCACAGTCCTCGGGCACGGATAAGGTGTTGGAAGACCTTTTGGGCGGGCCTGTTAGCAACTGTCGTCTTCCAGTAATCACAGCCCCCCTTGTTGAAGAGCAACTGGTCTAATTCTTTCAGGACGTTCATACCCACGATAGCCGGCACCTCTCTGTCGTACCGGCCCTCCGTTAACACAATCCCTTTTTTGCCTAAGTTCTGGCCACATGCACGTATGTTCATCCACACGACCCCTACAACCGGAATGGGAAGATTGTTTGCAGCCCTCAGTTTGATATGTGCCCCTTTGTCAATGGATACAGTTTGTCCAAAATGTTGGTAGAAGAACTGTTCTGGCATGGTGGTCACTTGGGACCCAGTATCCATCAAGCATCTTACTTCTTTCCCTTCAAATTCGGCCATGATCGTCGGCGTGCTGGCTGCTATATCTTCAGGGCGTTGGTTTTCTCTAAGCTCAGTTGGTCTCCCCGCCATGTGCCCATCCATGGAGGGAGGCACTAGTTTAACGGCGGTCTTTCTTGAGACGTCTTCCTCTCCGGACAGTGTCGGAATAAATGGTTCTGATTTCCACAGTTCCAACACAGGTACTCTCCAGCGGGTCTCGATCGTCTCTGCTCGATCTGTCCCCTCTCTTCTTGATAGGTATGCGTGCGGGTATTTGGCCGCGGTGCTGTCGTTCTTACTTCTGACGCCGGGGCTTGCATATTCTTCAGCAACTCTTGTAGAGCAGTAACCGTCTCTTGTAACTGATCCACTTTAGCCTCAAGTTGGCTCGGTTCTCGGTTTTTCTCACCCGGGACTATCTTATGCATACAAACTTCTCCCCAGGCGTTCTGCGGGTCGCAATTTTTAGTTTGTGCGCGGGAGACTGCTTCTTCCAATATTTCCTGGAAAGTTAGTTTTTTTTCTACCCTGAGCCGTTCACGGAGGGCACCTTTGATCTTGGGGTTATGTAACCCACGGAGGAATTGATCTTGTAGGGTACGGTCAGCATAACAGGGGGTTTGTGCTAGCTCTGGCTCTGCAGTAAGCATTTGTCTCATTATTCTCTGGAGTGCATTTGCATACTGTGGCAGACCTTCTTCTTCACCCTGCAGCCTGTAGAACAGTTGCGCCTGTAAATCTCTTGCTTCTGGTTTCCCACCATACACTCTCTCAAGAATCTTCACCACCTGCTCTATCGTCTTTCGTTCACTCTCAGGGCGCAATAAAATAGTCTCTTGAGCATGGCCTTCAAGGGCAATCAACAATATCTCCCCTTGATTTTCTGCAGTCACTCCTGCTACTCTCAACATGCCCCTCACTCTCTGCGCCCAGTCATGGAGAGGTACATTGTTGCCAGTAAATTTTGGTATATGGGTCAGCATAGCCCCCAGGGACAGCTGCCTTGCTGGTATTCCCCCATCAGGTTGTATTAGAACACCTCCATCAGCGACACCCCCCTGTCCGTCCATTGTTCCGTACCAGCCTGCGTATCCTGCCGACTACGCCAAATGTAATAACCTGCAGGTAACGGGATACGCAAGGACTGCACGGAACCACGGAGGTTAATCAATGCAAATTTAATAACATATTGCACAACACAGGTGGAGGAATAGTGCGGGAAAGGAGGGAGAGGAAAGCGGGAATGTGCACAGCAGTAGATATAATGTAATATACATACAACTACTTTGAATAACTTGTCAAGGGTGGGAAGCCTCAGATTGTACTCCCAAAAGCAAAACACAAAAATCCTTATTAAGCAAAAAAAACCCGCAGGGTCCTTGTTACCTTACTTGTATAACACAGTGCAGAGTCTTTTCCTATCTGTCCCTAACTAAAAGTAGTGTGCACACTTAACTGCAGGTTTCAGCGTGGGGTACCTCGTCACCGTTGGGGCCCGTATTCCGCCGGCAGACACCTCTAAAGTTCAGTCTTTGTCCCGGATCTGTAATTTGCCCGTGCTGTCTGGCACCTCGCTCCACATCCAGCCTTTCTTGGATCTGTGTCTTGGGGAGATGTCACGCAACACTCAGGTACTTGGACCTTGTTCAGCAGGGCAGAATGCGGCCTTGCCTTCAGCACGTCCGAACACACACCTCTCTGCATAAAACAGCTACCAAACAAAACTAGCTCCTCTTCACATCCTGTTCAGGACTGTACCAAGTAAATCAAGCAGCAGGGGGTTTGTTTTGACAGCAGGTGGCAGCATAACAAGGAACAGTCCACAGTCTTCTAACCTATATATGTAAATGTTAACAGGTCTTAGATTTACACACTGCGATATCGGTCCCGATATTGCTAGTGTGGGTACCCGCCCCCATCTGTTGCGCGACATGGGCAAATCGCTGCCCGTGGCACACAACATCACCCAGACCCGTCACACATACTTACCTGCCCGGCGACTTCGCTGTGACCGGCGAACCGCCTCCTTTCTAAGGGGGCGGTCCGTGCGTCGTCACAGCGACGTCACTGAGCGGCCGCCCAATAGAAGCGGAAGGGCGGAGATGAGCGGGACGTAACATCCCGCCCACCTCCTTCCTTCCGCATTGCGGCCGGGAGGCAGGTAAGGAGAGCTTCCTCATTCCTTCGGTGTCACACGGAGCGATATGTGCTGCCGCAGGAACGAGGAACAACCTAGTTACTGCTGCAGTAACGATTTTTGAGAATGGACCCCCATGTCACCGATGAGCGATTTTGCATGTTTTTGCAACGATGCAAAATCGCTCATCGGTGTCACACGCAACGGCATCGCTAATGCGGCCGGATGTGCGTCACCAAATCCGTGACCCCAACGAGTTCGTATTAGCGATGTCGTAGCGTGTAAAGCCCCCTTAAGACCAAGCTGAACAAGTACAAAGGCCTGACTCCATCTGAAGCCCTAGAGACTGCAAAACAAAGGCTAAAGGGGGCTTTACACACTACGACATCGTTAATGTGATCTCGTTGGGGTCACGGAATTCGTAACGCACATCCGGCCACATTAGCGATGCCGTTGCGTGTGACACCTATGAGCGATTTTGCATCGTCGCAAAAACGTGCAAAATCGCTCATCGGTGACATGGGGGTCCATTCTCGATTATCGTTAATGCAGCAGTAACGCAGTTGGTCCTCGTTCCTGCGGCAGCACACATCGCTCCGTGTGACACCGCAGGAACGAGGAAGCTCTCCTTGCCTCCCAGCCACAATGCAGAAGGAAGGAAGGAGGTGGGCGGGATGTTACGTCCCGCTCATCTCCTCCCCTCCGCTGCTATTGGGCGGCGGTTCAGTGACGATGCTGTGATGCCGCACAGACCGCCCCCTTAGAAAGGAAGCGGTTCGCCGGTCACAGCGACATCGCTAGGCAGGTATGTGTGACGGCTCTGGGCGATGTTGTGCGCCACGGGCAGCGATTTGCCCGTGTCGCACAACAGATGGGGGGCGGGTACCCACACTAGCGATATCGGTACCGATATCGCAGTGTGTAAAGTGGCCTTTACAGCACTGGCTGCAAGACTAGGGAGATACACTAGAGAAGCTGAGGCCAAGAGGATAAATTGTTCTCAAATGAACCATCCAAAGTGTATTCCCAGCTGCAGAGTAACAGCACAGTAGCAGCAATTCCACCGATAGCAGAGATCAGAGAAAACACGGGTCTTTTTAATAAAAAGATTTTCTATATTTACCTCTCTCCAGCGCTGCTGTCTTTGGCTCTGCTGCCTCCCACTCCTTATTGCCGGTAATTATACTCACTGAATATTCACTGCAGTGAGCAGCTGGAAGCAGGGACAGCGCTGGGGACCGCATCGCTGGGTGAGTATACAGGTGTGTGTGTGTTGAGAACCTGGAAGCCGGAGCATCTCGGGGACTCGTCACAGTTCCCAATGAACTCTGATGAACCCGTGAAGCTGTAGCGTGGGTGTCGCAGGGGGGTCATCAGAGTTCATTGGAAACTCCAATGACCCTCCTGGAGGTCAATGTGCTTGCAGAATACCCACCTGTCCCCGCGGTGATGTCCTCAACGGTGCTGTGCCCGGCGCTGTCCCTGCGCTGCTCCGGCTTCCAGGTCCTGAGTACGGTGAATAATCAATGAATGAGCGGGGGTCAGGAGCGGGAGGCAGCAGAGACGAAGAAAGCAGGTAAATATGGAAAATCTTTTTATTTCACAGACTCTCGTTTTCTCCGGTACCTGTCACATGTATGCAAACAGGTACCGGAGAAACGCAATCAGGCCCTGTAATGGCACGACGCTGCAAGGGGCGGGGAGGGAGCACATGGTACCCGATGTAACTCCAGTACCATTCGCAGTTACGGGCTTTTCTCTGCGCTGATTCTAGGTTCCAGACCCGCTCTAGTTATGTTTGAGCTTCACACGGAGCCAATGTCGGGAGCTCCACAATCAAGTGTCTGCTCCCAGCAGCATGGGGCGGACATTGACAGCTCCTGTGCACGAAATTGTATCTGGCCCCCCCTTCTATGGCGACAAAGCTGCATATATTATAAACACACACACACACACTATTAAATATATATACATATATATATATATATATATATACACACACACACACTAATATATATATATATATATATATATATATACATACAGTATATATTCATATATTTATATATACATACACTATATATATATATTTATACGTATTTATATATGTATACATACACACAAATATATATATATATATATATACAGTACATCACTACACCCCTATATACTGCACCTGTAATATACATCACTACACTCCTATATACTGCACCTGTAATATACATCACTACACTCCTATATACTGCACCTGTAATATACATCACTACACCCCTATATACTGCACCTATAATATACATCACTACACTCCTATATACTACACCTGTAATATACATCACTACACTCCTATATACTACACCTGTAATATAGATCACTACATTCCTATATACTGCACATGTAATATACATCACTACATTCCTATATACACCTGTAATATACATCACTATATCCCCATATACATCACTAGACCCCTATATAATAAACCTGTAAAACTACATTCCCATATACTACGTCACTACACCCAAATATTAGTCACCAGTCACTTCCCTCCCCCCATTGTCCCCTCTGGTTACTAGTCACCACTCACCTCTCCCTCCTAAGGACCTCCGTATGGGCTCCCGCTGACATCCTTCTCTTGTACGGCCCCTTGCTGAGCTGATTCCTCTCTCCGTACGGGCCTGGCTGCTGCAGCTTCTTCTCCTGCCGGGCGGGGACTTTTCAAATGACACACACGCGCGCCGTACTGACGACATCTCTGTGTCACAGAGAAAGTGCCGGCAGGGAACAGAGGAGAGATTCTTGCGTTCCACTGTCTGCACTGACTGCGGAGCTGCAGGATCTCTCCCTGCCCGGCATGCAGCGTGTGATGAGGGCGATCTGACCATGGGCCTCCCGGAGCCTGGAGCTCCGGACAACAGGTCAGATTGCCCTCATCACTGATCGGCCAGCAAGGACGCCCTTGAGCCAGGCGGGCCGGTCACAGAGAGTAGGCGGGCCGGATGTGGCCCGCGGGACGCCCCTTGCCCAGGTCTGTCCAAGAGCGTGTCAAGAACATGAAGAGCTGGACAGCACCTGGCCCAGACATAATCCACACCTACTGGCTAAATAAATTAACAGCAGTACATGAAAGGCTGGCAAAACAGATGAACCAACTGCTAGAAGCAGGCCACCACCCAGCTTGGCTAACACAAGAAAGAAGAAAGAACAGTGCTGATCATGAAGGACCCTCGTAAAGGAACAATTCCATCCAACTAACGCCCTATAACCTGCCTTACAACGTCATGGAAACTCCTGTCAGGCATCATAGCCACCAAGCTACAGAACCAAATGAATCGGTACATGAATCCAGCTCAGAAGGGCATTGGGAACAACACCAGAGGCTCTAAGCACCAGCTGCTAGTGGATAGAGCAGTCACTGAAGATCCAGAGTGGCTGGAAAGAAGTGCCACAGGAGCAACTCCAATGGAGTCACTTCAGCACGATCTGTCTAGAGTGGAGTGGCTGCAAAGAGGCCCTCAAAGGAGGAACTCCAATTGGGTCACCTCAGAACTGAACTGAGGCTGGAAAGAGGCCCTTACTGGAAAACCTCTAAGTTACAAACCTCAGCACTGAATGGTCTAGGGTGGAGTGGTTGCAAAGAGGCCTTCAAAGGAGCAACTCCATTCTATTCACTTCCGCACTGAGATGTCTAGAGTGGAGTGGCTGGAAAGACGCGTCACAGGATGAAGTCCAATATGGTCACCTGTTGTGAATGTTAGTTATGTTTTGGCTGCTGGGAGGCTCCCTCTGGTGGTCAGGAATGGTTTGGTCTTGGACCAGGTGTGTTGTGCAGTGGGTGTTTCCTTTGCTAACTCTCTGCTTATTTAAATCCTGGTCTGATTGCAGGCTGTTGCCGGATGTCAGTTGTTCTTTGTATCTCCAGCCTGCTTAATCCTGCTCTACACCACATCTTCCCCAGATAAGTGCTTGATCTTTATTTATTGTGTGGTTCTTTTGTTTATCTGGGTTTGTCATTTGCTGTGGTTGGTTTAAGTTTATTTGCTTGCAGGGATTTTTCCCCTCAGTGGATTGTTGAGGAACTCCCTGCAGTTCTGTGTGGAGTATAGCTCCTTTGGGTCCATGTGTTTGTGGCTTGTTGACGTATATGATTCTTGTTTTCTGTTCATTGGTATGACAAGGGCACCTGGTATAGGACGGAGTTCAGATCGTGCGATCTGAGGGCCTTTTTGTACTATCAGGAAGTTGGTATTTTGCAGGGTTTTTCTCTGGCCACCATCAGTCCCTCTCCTGTCCTTTCCTATTTTAGTCAGTGGGGGCCTCACCTTTTGCTAATCCTGTCATCGATCTGTGTATTGTGTTTTTCCTATATCACCGCAGTCTTTGAATGTGGGGGGCTAGCTATTCTTGTCTATTTTCTGAGGCAGAGAGTTATTCATCTTTCCTACCTTTAGGATAGTTAGTTCTCCGGCTGGGTTCGCGGTGCACAGGATGTTAGTTCACCCTTCGGCTACTTCTAGTTGTGATGGTTAGTAAGGGGATGGCGGCCAGATTAGTTGCCAATGCTCTTGTCACCTTTTGCCAATGATTTGTGGTGTCTTCCATGGTTCCGGATCATAACAGTCACTTCAGCACTGAACTGTGGCTTGAAAGAGGTCCTTACTGGAGAAGCTCCAAGCTAGTCACCTCAGCACTGAACCGCCTAGACTGAAGAGGCTGGAAAGAGGCTATATGCGCACACTCCGTTTTTTGGGTGACGTTTTGTTGTGAGAACTTTCTCACTTTTGATTCTCAACAAAGAAGTCAGATTTGCAGTGAGCACGTTGCAGTTTATTTGTCAGCCGTTATTTTGTTTACAACTTAGTGGCAGCTATGAGCTGCCATTAACTCCTTATTACCCCGATTGCCACCACATGAGGGCAATAGGAATGAGCCAGGTAAAGTCCCGGGACTGCCGCATCTAATGGATGCGGCAATTCTGGGTGGCTGCTGGCTGATATTTTTAGGCTGGGGAGCTCCCAATAACGTGGGTCTCCCCAGCCTGAGAATACCCGCCCTCAGCTGTGAGGCTTTATCTTGACTGGGTATCAAAATTGGAAGGGGGACCGCACGCCATTTCTTTAAATAATTTTTTTTTTGTCCTGTACGATATTGACCCACCCACCAGCAGCTGTGATTGGTTGCAGTCAGACAGCTGTCACTCAGCATGGGGGCGCGTCTGACTGCAACCAATCACAGACGGGGGTAGCAGTGAATATGTATGAGCCAAATGAGCAGGTGCAGTGAATATGTAATGAGGCTAATGAGCGGGTAGGGAAGATGAATAAGAGACCGCGGGAGCAGAGTGCAGCTGCGTCGCGCCAGTGATCGGTGAGTATGAAGGGCTTGGAGAGAGAGAGAGACACCGACACCCCAAATCACTCCAGCATTGATTTTGTCATTCTAGAACTAAGTTCATGAGCTGCATTTTTGTTGACAAAACCGAGGGTAAAACGTATGCAAAACGCAAACAATATGTAACCATGCGTTTTGCCATGCGTTTTTCATCCCCTCATTGATTTCAATGGGTGACAAAAGAATGAACATGCTGCTTCTTTTTTGTCACAAAATTTTGTCAAAAAAACTGCTGATAAATAAACTGCAATATGCACACAGCAAATTTGACTTCTCATAGACTTTCATGGGAAGTCAAAAGTGAGAAAGTTCTGACAACAAAACTGCACCAATAAACGCGACAAAGAAATGCAGTGTGCGCATATAGCCTTACAGGAGCAACTCCAATCTAGTCACCCTTGCAGGGCCGCCACTAGGAATTTCAGGGCTCCATACTGGAAAAATTTTAGGGCCCCCTTGAGACTCCGCTCAGGCTCCAGCCCAGCTCCACCTCCACCCCTCAAACCTTCCACACTTTCACCACCATTGTTGGAAAAACATATGTGTGTATTTATGTATACACACACAGTAATGGCCAAAAATGTTAGCACCCTTGAAGTTGTTTCAGAAAATGAAGGATTTCCCTTAGAAAATTAATAATACACCCCCTACACCTCCCCTCTCCACAATATATCCTCTACATTGCTCCTCCCAATAATATCTCTCCCACACTGGTCCTATGTATAATATCTCTCCACACACTGCCCCTCAGTGTACCCCCACACAATACCCCTGTGTATAATATCCCCACACACTGCCCCTCTGTATAATATCTCTCACACACACTGCCCCATGTATAATATCCACACACACACTGCTCCTCTGTATAATATTCCCCACACACTACCACTCTGTATAAAATCCCCCCACACACACACACACACACTGACCCTCTGTGTAATATCTTTCAAGTACGCTGCCCCTTTGTACACTATCCAACACACAAGCTTCCCCTCATATATATATTTGTGTATTTATATATATATATATATATATATATATATATGTGTGTATATATATATATCCTCACATACTGCCCCTCTGTATATCGCCCCACACACACTGCTCCTCTGTAAACCATCTCCACACACACACACACACACACACACACATTGCCTCTTTGTATAATATCCTCCTTGTATATATGTCTGCATCCTTGCCCTTTCCCGGTATGTCCCCATCCTGGTTTATTGTCCCCTTCCTAACATAAATATCCTCCTCCTGGTATATATGTCCCCATCCAGGGACCCCCCGTTTATATATGTCCCTTTCCTGGTTTTTGTCCCTATCCTGGTATATATGTCCCATCCTGGGCACCTCCTGGTATGTATATACCACTCCTGGGCACATTCAGGTATATATGTCACCATCCTGGTTTGTGTCCCCTTCCTGGTATATATCTCCTCCTTCTTATATATTTGTGCCCTTCCTGAGCCTCTCCTCGTATATTTGTCTATTGAAATAAGAAAAAAAATCAAATTTTACTCACCCTGATCAGCAATGCATTTTAGCTAGATCTGTGCCCTCCACACATCCAGGTAAATCAAGGCAGGGACTGCAGTCAGCAGGCGCCCCCACCACCCGATGCTGCAGTCAGCAGGCGCCCCCACCACACGGGCTGCAGTCAGCTGGCCCCTCCACCACCCGCGGCTGCAGTCAGCGGGCCCCTCCACCACCCTGTGCTGCAGTCAGCAGGCTCCCACCACCTTGTGCTGCAGTCAGCTGACCCCTCCACCACCCTGTGCTGCAGTCAGCTGGCCCCTCCACCACCCTGTGCTGTAGTCAGAGGGCCCCTCCACCACCCTGTGCTGCACTCAGTAGACCCCCACGACCCTGTGCTGCACTCAGCAGGCGCGTACTACCTAGAGCTGCAGTCAGCAGGCCCCCAACACCCTGTGCTGCAGTCAGCGGGCCCCTCCGCCACGCGGGGCTGCAGTCAGCAGGCGCTCCCACCCCCCAAGGCTCCAGTCAGCGGGCCTCTCCACCACCCTGTGTTGCAGTCACAGGGCCCCCTCCGCCCCCGACAATCTTCAGCTCCTAGAGCGCTCCCTGCTGGATGCCGTGCGCTCGCCAGCTCCACGTTGCCAGCAGCACTGTGATGAGGCGCAGAGTGATGACCTCATCACACTCGGCCACGGGATGACACGCAGCCTCCCTGCTCTGCTCCACTCATAATGCCTCCCCCACCACATGGCTAATTTGCATGCGATGCTCTAGAAGGGCTTCGCACGCACCTCAGTCATGTGCACTAGTGGCTGAAGCGACACGGCTGGGCCCCTATGCTGCGGCTGTGACTGGGGTTTGGTGAAGAGGGGGGCCGAGGCTTTATAAAGCTAAGTAATTAACGCACGCTCGGCCGGGCCCCCCCTCTTCACCAGGCCCAGTACAGCAGTCACCGTAATAATGCCCTGATGGCGGCCCTGCACCTCAGTCCTGAACTGTCTATAGTGGTGTGGCTGGAAAGACACTATGGGGCCCTGGACAAGCCAGGTCGTCACAGGAACTGCAACAACACACCCCACACCCCGGCTAGGCACATCAAAGTCAGACAAAAATCCTTGTTGCCTCCCTCCAGGGGCTGATGTCCACACCAGGGGGTGGAGCCAGGCAGTTGGCCCCGCCCACCGAGGAGTACACAGTCCTGGAGGCGGGAAAAGTGTGCAGAGTAGTTTTGGAAGTGGAGTTTGACGGTTGAGGAAAGTGGTAAAGGAGCAGACTGACCGTGTCCGGGTACGTGGCCCGGGCACATACAGCAAGGTTGGCAGATGGTGGTGACCGTCTGCAGGAGAGGCTGATTGACATAAACCGTAAGGACCGGGGACGGGCAGTGGCCCGCCGGTACCGGACCGGGGAGCGAAGAGAAGCCAGCACCATTCGGCAGGGCTTACGGACCCCGACCAGGCTTGGAGTCGCCGTAAAACCGGTCAAATCCGTTAGCGAAGGGAACCTCCTGGGTTTCCCAGCAGCAAAGACCCGCTTGAAGGCAACCGCTCAAACCGTGAAGGGAAATACAGTCACCGCCAAGGCTACAGTTCCCAGGGCCAGAGCCTGCGGGCAAAAAGGGGCTCCCTCAGCATCCATCCAAGCTGGGGAGCGGGTTACCGGTGGGAAGCCATCAGAACCAGAAACATTCTACAGGTGCAGGGAAAGGCAGTCACCGCCAACCTACCGGGAGGAAAAACACCGCAGCCGTCTGTGGGACCCGTCCATCCAGCCGTTTGTTTTACCGGAGACTTTGCATTCATCATTGGCTGAGTGAGTACTACCGTGCCATGCGGCACCGCGCTGCCCCCGCGACCCTGCACCTCACCAAACCCCGCCATCCACCTGGCATTCACCCTCACCGGGCCCCGGGACAACCAACCCCTACCCACGGACGGGGAAAACAACATCCCAGCTGCTCCCTGTCATCGCTCCCGGGATCCCCGTCCAGAGCAGCGGTGGTGTCACAACCTCACCACAACCGTGGGTGGCGTCACGGACAATACTCTCCAAAACCCCAAAACCTTCCCCCTTTTCACTCACGGGCGAGGAGCGCCGCTCGAGTTCCCGGATCCGGCCTACCGCTCGAGCCACCGAGCAGCAAGCAAAGCAGCCCCGAGCCGGACCCGAGCGTGGTGAGTGCAGCGTCCCCTCCCCGCCCGCGACAACACCACACAGGAACAACTTCAATCTAGTCACCAAGTCACTGAACTGACTAGAATGGAGTGGCTTTAAAGAGGCCCTTACTGGAGAAACTTTGATCTAGTCACTTCAGCACTGAACGGTCTAGTGTAGAATAGCTGGAAAGAGGCCTCACAGGAGCAACTCCCATCTGGTCACCTCAGAACTGAACTGTGGAAAGAACCTCCAAGTTAGAAACCTCAGCACTTAATAGTCTAGGGTCGAGTGGCTACAAAGAGACCTTCAAAGGAGCAACTCTATTCTAGTCACATCAACACTAAGCTGTCTAGAGTGGAGTAGCTGGAAAGAGGCCCTCAAAGGAGACACTCCATTCTAGTCACCTCAGCACTGATCTGTCTAGAGTGGAGTGGCTAGAAAGAGACGTCACAGGAACAACTCCAATCTAGTCACCTCAGCACTGAGCTGTCTAGATTGATGTGACCAGGGCCGCCATCAGGGCATTACTACTGTGACTGGTGTACTGGGCCCGGTGAAGAGAGGGGGCCTGGCCAGGCCCGGGTAATTATCCGACGGGGAATGGTAGGCGCTCGGTGAGCTGAACATCGCCGTGGGTGGTGGGAGGCGCGCCTGCCTTAGCTCAGGGGTTGGAACCGCGGGCCTGCAATGACTTTTTCGCCGCAGTGCTCGGGTGCTTACTAGAGATGAGTGAACCTCTAGAGGCTCGAGTTCGGTTCGTCAAGCGGATGCCGCGTTCGAGTTCGGTTCAACGAGCCGTTCGACGAACCTCTCTAACCACATTGAAAACAATGGGAGGCAATCACAAACACCTAAAAACACATTATAAATGTACACATACAGTTAATAAACATTGCCATAACACTTACCGTTCCCCGCGATGCGTCCTGCACTCTGTCTCCTACCGCTATTCCTTCCGATGATCGCTGCGCCGTCTCGGTAACCAGCACTGATGATAGCACCTATCGTGACGTCAAAATAGCATGTGACCAGTCAGGTATCTGTTATCTCATTGGCTACAGACTGGTCACATGGCTTTGACGTCATGCTAGGTCCTGTCAGCGCATCTCTCCAGTACGCGGTGATCGTTTGTGTATCTCCGTGTACCAGCGACATGCTCTGGCACACGGTCGGGTTCCCAGTCTGCTTCCTTATTCCGTTATTCATCGGCTGCCACAGCCGGTCAATAACGGAGATCACCGTTGCTATAGCAATGCGCCTGTCAGTGGTGACGTCACCGCTAACAGCACGCAGCCTCTGATCACTCACAGAGTGAAAAGACTGCACGGGAAGCAGCACCGTCTTCTTCCAATGCAGCGCTGCTGATGTAGCAGAGCTGCATGTGTTGAAGGAGAAAGAAGACAGAAGAGCAGGATCGTGGAGGGATAAGAGGGAATAATAAACATGGAGTCTCTGTGTCTGTGTATTTATTTCTATTAAAGTATTTTTTCTCTGTGTGGTGTCGTTTTTTAACCATTTATTGTAGATTCTTAATGGCCGGGTCAAACTTGCCTGACATTAAGAATCTCTGGCTTAATACTAGCTAGTAAAACAAAGCTAGTATTAACTCATGATTACCCAGCAAGCCACCCGGCTCCAGGGCTGTTGGAAGAGTTGGATACAGCGCCAGATGATGGCGCTTCTATGAAAGCACCATTTTCTGGGGCGGCTGCGGAATGCAATTCGCAGCAGAGGCGCCCAGAAACCTCGGGCTAACCTCTGCTGTGGATTCCAATCCCCAGCTGCCTAGTTGTACCTGGCTGGACACAAAAATTATGGCGAAGCCCACGTCATTTGTTTTTTAATTATTTCATGAAATAAGTGAAATAATTAAAAAAAAGGGCTTCCCTATATTTTTGGTTCCCAGACGGGTACAAATAGGCAGCTGGGGGTTGCGGGCAGCCCGTAGGTGTGTGTTTATTTACTTCCACTTTATAAATAGATAATGATTATAATTTAAAATTAAAAATAAAAAAAAAAAAATTAAATTCTTCACCAGGACCAGGACCAGAACCAGAACTCCCAACTAGAGTTGAGCGCGGTTCGCGGTTCGTGGTTCTCCAGTTCGAGGCTCGAGTGATTTTTGGGGGTGTTCTAGATCGAACTAGAACTCGAGCTTTTTTGCAAAAGCTCGATAGTTCTAGAAACGTTCGAGAACGGTTCTAGCAGCAAAAAGCAGGGCTTTTTACAGCTACAGTGTGCAGGAGCCATCGCTGGCAGCCTGCCACAAGCTGGTAACCAAGATAAACATCGGGTATCCAAGCAAAGCGCTTTGGTTAGTAACCCGATGTTTATCCTAGTTACGTGCAGGAAGCCCACACTTCCCCGCTCAGTTCGCTCCTCCCCCTCCTGCCCGCAGCATGTATTGTACACATACATACACACACACACACACACACACACATGGTCCCGCTCGGCTTACCTGCGGTGATGAAGTCCCGCCATCCCGACCTCAGCGCTGTCACTGTCCTCCATGGCCGCCGCTTGTCACACCACCTCTCGCTTCCGACCCGAGACTGACTAGCGGTGACGTCACGGGCCTCTCGCGATTCTTGGCTGTGAAGGCGGCGGTCATTGAACTCAGTGACAGGTGCTGTCGGCAGTGCTGGAGATCAGCGCAGGTAATGTACCTCGCTCCTGACAGCAGCACTTGTCATCCCCCTGCAGTGACCTGGGCTGACCCATTGATGTTAGCTCAGGTCACTGCACTGCTCTCCCAGCCAATGGGGAACATCCTGCTCTTCATTGACTGGGACAGTGTGGATCGTCATGGCAACCCCTTGGATTACACCAGACCTGGATTTGTTTTTTTTTCTAATAAATTGGTTAAAGAGGGAATGTTTTGGGGAGTGTTTTTTCAAATAAAAATGTGTTTGTCTATTTTTTTTTATTACTGACTGGGTTGGTTATGTCGGGTATCTGATAGACGCCTGACCTCACCAACCCCAGGGCTTGATGCCAGGTGACTTACACATCTGGTATTAACCCCATATATTACTCCGTTTGCCACCGCACCAGGGCGCGGGATGAGCTGGGGCGAAGCACCAGGATTGGCGCATCTAATGGATGCGCCACTTCTGGGGCGGCTGCGGCCTGCTATTTTTAGGCTGGGGAGAGTCCAATAACCATGGACCTCCCTAGTCTGAGAATATCAGGCCCCAGCTGTCTGCTTTACCTTGGCTGGTGATCCAATTTTGGGGGGACCCCTACGTGTTTTTTTTTAAAATTATTTATTTAATTTAAAATAACAGCGTGGGGTGCCCTCAGTTTTGGATTACCAGCCAAGGTGAGGTTGCCAGCTGTGGTCTGCAGGCTGCAGCCGTCTGCTTTACCCTAGCTGGCTACAAAACTAGGGGGAATCCTACGTCATTTTTTTTTTCTTTTTTTTTTGGCTAAATACAAAGCTAAGCACCCCTTAGTGTCACATGAAAGGCACCAAAGGATGCTCCACTTTTTCTCCATTTTTTTCTCCACTTTTTCTCCACTTATTCTCCACTTATTCTCCACTTTTTCTCCATTTTTTTCTCCATTTTTTCTCCACTTATTCTCCATTTTTTCTCCACTTATTCTCCACTTATTCTCCACTTATTCTCCACTTATTCTCCACTTTTTCCTCCATTTTTTTCTCCATTTTTTCTCCACTTATTCTCCATTTTTTCTCCACTTTATTCTCCACTTATTCTCCACTTTTCTCCACTTTTTTCCTCCACCTTATTTCCTCCACTTATTCTCCACTTTTTCTCCACTTTTTCTCCACTTATTCTCCACTTATTCTCCCTTTTTTCTCCATTTTTTCTCCACTATTTCTCCACTTATTCTCCATTTTTTCTCCACTTATTCTCCACTTATTCTCCACTTATTCTCCACTTTTTCTCCACTTTTTCTCCACTTATTCTCCACTTATTCTCCACTTATTCTCCACTTATTCTCCACTTTTTCTCCATTTTTTTCTCCATTTTTTCTCCACTTATTCTCCACTTTTTCTCCACTTTTTCTCCACTTATTCTCCACTTTTTCTCCACTTATTCTCCACTTTTTCTCCACTTATTCTCCACTTTTTCCTCCACTTTTTCTCCACTTATTATCCACTTTTTCTCCACTTTTTCTCCACTTTTTCTACATTTTTTCTCCACTTTTTCTCCACTTTTTCTACATTTTTTCTCCACTTTTTCTCCACTTTTTCTACATTTTTTCTCCACTTTTTCTCCACTTTTTCTCCACTTTTTCTCCACTTTTTCTCCACTTTTTCTCCATTTTTTTCTCCATTTTTTCTCCACTTATTCTCCACTTTTTCTCCACTTATTCTCCACTTTTTCTCCACTTTTTCTCCACTTTTTCTCCACTTTTTCTCCACTTATTCTCCACTTTTTCTCCACTTTTTCTCCACTTATTCTCCACTTTTTCTCCATTTTTTTCTCCATTTTTTCTCCACTTATTCTCCATTTTTTCTCCACTTATTCTCCACTTATTCTCCACTTATTCTCCACTTTTTCTCCACTTTTTCTCCACTTATTCTCCACTTTTTCTCCATTTTTTTCTCCATTTTTTCTCCACTTATTCTCCACTTATTCTCCACTTATTCTCCACTTTTTCTCCATTTTTTCTCCACTTATTCTCCATTTTTTCTCCACTTATTCTCCACTTATTCTCCACTTATTCTCCACTTTTTCTCCACTTTTTCTCCACTTATTCTCCACTTTTTCTCCATTTTTTTCTCCATTTTTTCTCCACTTATTCTCCATTTTTTCTCCACTTATTCTCCATTTTTTCTCCACTTATTCTCCACTTATTCTCCACTTATTCTCCACTTTTTCTCCACTTTTTCTCCACTTTTTCTCCACTTATTCTCCACTTATTCTCCACTTATTCTCCACTTATTCTCCACTTTTTCTCCATTTTTTTCTCCACTTTTTCTCCACTTATTCTCCACTTATTCTCCACTTTTTCTCCATTTTTTTCTCCATTTTTTCTCCACTTATTCTCCATTTTTTCTCCACTTATTCTCCACTTATTCTCCACTTTTTCTCCACTTTTTCTCCACTTATTCTCCACTTATTCTCCACTTATTCTCCACTTATTCTCCACTTTTTCTCCATTTTTTTCTCCATTTTTTCTCCACTTATTCTCCACTTTTTCTCCACTTTTTCTCCACTTATTCTCCACTTTTTCTCCACTTATTCTCCACTTTTTCTCCACTTATTCTCCACTTTTTCCTCCACTTTTTCTCCACTTATTCTCCATTTTTTCTCCACTTTTCTCCACTTTTTCTCCACTTATTATCCACTTTTTCTCCACTTTTTCTCCACTTTTTCTACATTTTTTCTCCACTTTTTCTCCACTTTTTCTACATTTTTTCTCCACTTTTTCTCCACTTTTTCTACATTTTTTCTACATTTTTTCTCCACTTTTTCTCCACTTTTTCTCCACTTTTTCTCCACTTTTTCTCCATTTTTTTCTCCATTTTTTCTCCACTTATTCTCCACTTTTTCTCCACTTATTCTCCACTTTTTCTCCACTTTTTCTCCACTTTTTCTCCACTTTTTCTCCACTTTTTCTACATTTTTTCTCCACTTTTTCTCCACTTTTTCTACATTTTTTCTACATTTTTTCTCCACTTTTTCTCCACTTTTTCTCCACTTTTTCTCCACTTTTTCTCCATTTTTTTCTCCATTTTTTCTCCACTTATTCTCCACTTTTTCTCCACTTATTCTCCACTTTTTCTCCACTTTTTCTCCACTTTTTCTCCACTTTTTCTCCACTTTTTCTCCACTTTTTCTCCACTTTTTCTCCACTTATTCTCCACTTTTTCTCCACTTTTTCTCCACTTATTCTCCACTTTTTCTCCACTTTTTCTCCACTTTTTCTACATTTTTTCTCCACTTTTTCTCCACTTTTTCTACATTTTTTCTCCACTTTTTCTCCACTTTTTCTACATTTTTTTCTACATTTTTTCTCCACTTTTTCTCCACTTTTTCTACATTTTTTCTCCACTTTTTCTCCACTTTTTCTACATTTTTTCTCCACTTTTTCTCCACTTTTTCTCCACTTTTTCTCCACTTTTTCTACATTTTTTCTCCACTTATTCTCCACTTTTTCTCCACTTTTTCTCCACTTATTCTCCACTTTTTCTCCACTTATTCTCCACTTTTTCTCCACTTATTCTCCACTTATTCTCCACTTATTCTCCACTTATTCTCCACTTTTTCTCCATTTTTTTTCCACTTATTCTCCACTTTTTCTCCACTTTTTCTACATTTTTTCTCCACTTTTTCTCCACTTTTTCTACATTTTTTTCTCCACTTTTTCTCCACTTTTTCTCCATTTTTTTCTACATTTTTT
This sequence comes from Anomaloglossus baeobatrachus, assembly GCF_048569485.1. NCBI lineage: Eukaryota > Metazoa > Chordata > Amphibia > Anura > Aromobatidae > Anomaloglossus > Anomaloglossus baeobatrachus. Next base: position 393,537,182 of record NC_134353.1, read on the forward strand.
CTCCACTTTTTCTCCACTTTTTCTCCACTTTTTCTCCACTTTTTCTCCACTTTTTCTCCACTTTTTCTCCACTTATTCTCCACTTTTTCTCCACTTATTCTCCACTTTTTCTCCACTTATTCTCCACTTTTTCTCCACTTTTTCTCCATTTTTTCTCCACTTATTCTCCACTTTTTCTCCACTTTTTCTCCACTTTTTCTACATTTTTTCTCCACTTTTTCTCCACTTTTTCTACATTTTTTCTCCACTTTTTCTCCATTTTTTTCTACATTTTTTCTCCACTTTTTCTCCACTTTTTCTCCACTTTTTCTACATTTTTTCTCCACTTTTTCTCCACTTTTTCTACATTTTTTCTCCACTTTTTCTCCACTTTTTCTCCACTTTTTCTCCACTTTTTCTCCACTTTTTCTACATTTTTTCTCCACTTATTCTCCACTTTTTCTCCACTTATTCTCCACTTTTTCTCCACTTATTCTCCACTTTTCCTCCACTTTTTCTCCACTTTTTCTCCATTTTTTTCTCCATTTTATCTCCACTTATTCTCCACTTATTCTCCACTTTTTCTCCACTTATTCTCCACTTTTCCTCCACTTTTTCTCCACTTTTTCTCCATTTTTTTCTCCATTTTATCTCCACTTATTCTCCACTTTTTCTCCACTTTTTCTCCACTTATTCTCCACTTTTTCTCCACTTATTCTCCACTTTTTCTCCACTTTTTCTCCACTTTTTCTACATTTTTTCTCCACTTTTTCTCCATTTTTTCTCCACTTATTCTCCACTTTTTCTCCACTTTTTCTCCACTTTTTCTACATTTTTTCTCCACTTTTTCTCCATTTTTTTCTACATTTTTTCTCCACTTTTTCTCCACTTTTTCTCCACTTATTCTCCACTTATTCTCCACTTATTCTCCACTTTTTCTCCACTTTTTCTACATTTTTTCTCCACTTTTTCTCCACTTTTTCTCCACTTTTTCTCCATTTTTTCTATATTTTTTCTCCACTTTTTCTCCACTTTTTCTCCACTTTTTCTCCACTTTTTCTCCACTTTTTCTCCACTTTTTCTCCACTTTTTCTCCACTTATTCTCCACTTATTCTCCACTTATTCTCCACTTTTTCTCCACTTTTTCTCCACTTTTTCTCCACTTATTCTCCACTTTTTCCTCCACTTTTTCTCCACTTTTTCTCCATTTTTTTCTCCATTTTTTCTCCACTTATTCTCCAATTTTTCTCCAATTTTTCTCCACTTTTTCTACATTTCTTCGCGCTCCATTGGGAGACCCAGACGATTGGGTGTATAGCACTGCCTCCGGAGGCCACACAAAGCAATTACACTAAAAAGTGTAAGGCCCCTCCCCTTCTGGCTATACACCCCCAGTGGGATCACTGGCTCACCAGTTTTCTGCTTTGTGCGAAGGAGGTCAGACATCCATGCATAAGCTCCACTGTTTAGTCAGCAGTAGCTGCTGACTATATCGGATGGAAGAAAAGAGGGCCCATACTAGGGCCCCCAGCATGCTCCCTTCTCACCCCACTTGCGGTTTGTAAGGTTGAGGTACCTATTGCTGGTACGGAGGCTGGAGCCCACATGCTGTTTTCCTTCCCCATCCCCCTGAGGGGCTCTGAGGAAGTGGGATCTTTCCGGCCACCAAGCCCTGAGGCCGGGCTCCATCCACAGACCCATAGAACCTGCTGGATGTGGAGCGGGAGTACCGTTCAGGGACAAGGCCCTGCAACTTTCAGGTACTCTGTGTCCCCGTATGGCAGGCCACGCACACTCCAGGCTTGCTGGGTGTGCTAGTGCGCCGGGGACTGTAGCGCTGTGCGCTGGGCTTATAATCCCTGCAGATTACTGGGGGACTTTACGTGTGGGGACCGCCGCGCCGACCGCCCCTGGAGCGGCGGCGCAGCTGCGACTTGTAGTGCGCCGGGGACGCGCCGACCGCGCTTTTACGGCGGCGGCGCTTCTAACTTTAGTCCCCGGCTTTTGCGGCCTAGCGCCGCTTCGTTCCCGCCCCCACCCTGTCACTCAGGGAAAGGGAGAGACGCTGTTCTATAGCAGCGCCGAGGGCTGGAGCCTTATTTGCATTCTCCAGCCCCCTTCACTAGACACAGTGGGCGCCGGGTTCCCGCTCTTGTCTCGGGCACGCCCTCGGCCCGCCCCTCTTCTCTGGACGCCGGCAGCCATTCCGGCACGCAGAGCGGGAAAACGGAGACAAGCGCTGAGCTACAGCACAGGATTCCGGCGCCACACACCCGCTTTTGTGCGGGCGGTAAGCGGCAACTAAAGTGCTGACCCACTAATGCCGAAGTGTCCTGTTGTACTTTTGTACGGTCGCTATTCAGGATAGAAACAGCAGCAAAAGATCAGGGGTGCTAAAGCACAGACTCTATATGCTGCTTGTCTTGCATGTGCTGCAGTGTCATGTGTCCTTTATGCTTGTATGCTTTACATTGCACTGTAAGGGCTATTCTTGGCTGTCTACCCGCCTAGATGGCTAGACAGCGGCAGCAAACAGCAATGGTGCTAAGGCACAAGCTTTCAATGCTGCTTGGATTGCATGTACTGCAGAGTTTATTTTCATGCTTGTACATTCACTGCATGTCGCTATTCTTGGCTAATGCTCCTTGATGACTAGACAACAGCAGCAGAAAAGCAAGGGTGCTAAGGCACAAGCTTTCAATGCTGCTTGGATTGCATGTGCTGCAGTGGTTATTTTCATGCTTGTATGCTATACATTCACTGTATGTCGCTTTTCTTGGCTAATGCTCCTGAATAACTAGACAACGGCAGCTGAAAAGCAAAGGTGCCAAGGCACAGGCTTTCTATGCTCCTTGTACTGCATGTGCTGAAGTGTTTATTGTACTTCATGCTTGTATGCTAGCACTGTACGGTCGCTATTCTTGGCTAATGCTCCTAGATGGCTAGAACTGTTCCAGGACCCCCAGTGTGTGCAATTACTCAACGGGGTCTCTGCTACAGGTGGCCAAAAGAACCACCTGTGATCCCTGTCCAGGGACAGGGACGGAGTTGCAGTTTCCGCTGATATATTGTCTGTGACTATGACTAACATCTTACAGACTTTGCAGTCCAGACAGACCTTGGGCAATATTGATTCAATGCCCCTGGCCACCCTGATTTCGAAACAAATCATGGCTCCAGGAGGGTCCCATGCATCCCAGGGTGCAGGCTCTCGACAGTCCCAGGTGGCCTAAGCGAGCTCCCTAAGAACGGCCCTCGACTTCATCACAGTACTCTCTGTATGATGATGCAGACGTAGCTGTTCAGGACTCTGATCCTGACACCGCTCTCAATCCGGATACACCGGATGGTGACGCCATAGTGAATGATCTTATAGCGTCCATCAATGGAAGGTTGGATATTGCTCCCTCAGCTCCCCCAGTGGAGGAGTCAGCTTTACAGCAGGAGAAATCCTTTTTTTCAGTATCTCATGCGTATATTGAATATTTTTCTGGCCACGCTGACTTCAGAGAAGCAGTTCAGAAACACCACGCTTACCAGATAAGCGTTTTCTCCAAACGTTTTAAGGATACACGTTATACCTTTCCCCTGACGTGGTAAAGCGCTAGACCCAGGGTCCAAAGGTGGATCCCCCAATCTCCAGGCTTGCGGCTAGATCCATAGTTGCAGTGGAGATGGGACTTCACTTAAAGATGCCATTGACAGACAGATGGACCTCTGGTTGAAATCTGTCGGTGAAGCTATCAGTGTGCCGGTTGCTCCGGCATTCGCAGCCGTATGGGCACTCTATCCTATTTCAGCTGGGCTTGCGCAGCTGGTCTTGAGCACATGTACATCTGTGCCGCAGGTGGTGTCCTTAACCTCGCAATGTCTGCATTGCGACTTACCCTAGTAATGCTGTCCTGGAGGGACAGTCGAGGTTGGTCCTTCCCAGGCTCGGGCAGGTCCCAATTGTCCTTGTCCAAAAGGACTCAAAAGGCTCAGAGGGGCTCAGTTTCCGGCCGGGCTCAATCACGCCCAAGGAAGGCAGCAGGAGGAACCGCTACCAAGGCGGTCTCCTCATGACTTTCAGCTCTCTCTCTCCGCATCCGCGGTTGGTGGCAGAATCTCCCGCTTGGCGACATTTAGCTGCCACAGGTCACAGACCGGTGGGTGAGAGACATTTTGTCTCACGTGTACAGGATAGAGTTCAGTTCTCGTCCTCCGCCTCGGTTCTTCAGAACTTCCCCACATCCCGACCGAGCAGATGCCCTTCTGCAGGCGGTGCATTCTCTAAGAGCAGAAGGAGTGGTGGTCCCTGTTCCTCTTCGGGAACAAGGACAAGGGTTTTACTCCAATCTCTTTGTGGTACCAAAAAAGGACGGCTCATTCCGTCCTGTTCTGGACCTAAAACTGCTCAACAAGCATGTGAACGCCAGGCGGTTCCGGATGGAATCCCTCCGCTCAGTCATTGCCTCAATGTCTCAAGGAGATTTCCTAGCATCAATAGACATCAAAGATGCTTATCTCCACGTGCCGATTGCTACAGACCACCAACGCTTTCTACGCTTCGTGATAGGAGACGACCATCTTCAGTTCGTAGCTCTGCCATTTAGTCTGGCGACAGCCCCACGGGTGTTCACCAAGGTCATGGCGGCAGTGGTAGCAGTCTTGCACTCTCAGGGACACTCTGTGATCCCTTACTTGGACGATCTACTTGTCAAGGCACTCTCTCAGGAGGCATGCCAACTCAGCCTGAACGTTGCACTGGAGACTCTCCAGACGTTTGGTTGGATCATCAACTTCTCAAAGTCAACTCTGTTACCGACCCAATCACTGACGTATCTTGGCATGGAGTTTCATTCTCTCTCAGCGATAGTGAAGCTTCCGCTGGACAAGCAGCGGTCACTACAGACTGCGGTGCAGGCTCTCCTTCAAAGTCAGTCGCACTCCTTAAGACGCCTCATGCACTTCCTCGGGAAGATGGTGGCGGCAATGGAGGCGGTTCCGTTTGCGCAGTTTCATCTGCGCCCACTTCAATGGGACATTCTCCGCCAATGGGACGGGAAGTCAACATCCCTGGACAGGAAAGTCTCCCTTTCCCAGACGGCCAAGGACTCTCTGCAGTGGTGGCTTCTTCCCACCTCATTATCACAGGGAAGATCCTTCCTACCACCGTCCTGGGCGGTGGTCACGACAGACGCGAGTCTGTCAGGATGGGGAGCAGTTTTTCTCCACCACAGGGCTCAGGGTACGTGGACCCAGCAGGAGTCCACCCTTCAGATCAATGTTCTGGAAATCAGAGCAGTGTATCTTGCCCTACTAGCCTTCCAGCAGTGGCTGGAAGGACGGCAGATCCGAATTCAGTCGGACAACTCCACAGCGGTGGCATACATCAACCACCAAGGGGGGACACGCAGTCGGCAAGCCTTCCAGGAAGTCCGGCGGATTCTGATGTGGGTGGAAGCCACGGCCTCCACCATATCCGCAGTTCACATCCCCGGCGTAGAAAACTGGGAAGCAGACTTCCTCAGTCGCCAGGGCATGGACGCAGGGGAATGGTCCCTTCACCCGGACGTGTTTCAGGAAATCTGTCGCCGCTGGGGAAGGCCGGACGTCGACTTAATGGTGTCCCGGCACAACAACAAGGTCCCAACCTTCATGGCACGGTCTCGCGATCACAGAGCTCTGGCGGCAGACGCCTTAGTGCAAGATTGGTCGCAGTTCCGGCTCCCTTATGTGTTTCCACCTCTGGCACTCTTGCCAACCGACCAGACTTGCTGTCCCAAGGGCCGTTTTTCCATCGGAATTCTGCGGCCCTGAACCTGACTGTGTGGCCATTGAGTCCTGGATCCTAGCGTCTTCAGGATTATCCCAAGGGGTCGTTGCCACCATGAGACAGGCTAGGAAGCCCACGTCCGCTAAGATCTACCACAGAACGTGGAGGATATTCTTATCCTGGTGCTCTGCTCAGGGAGTGTCTCCCTGGCCATTTGCATTGCCTACATTTCTTTCTTTCCTGCAATCTGGGTTAGAAAAAGGTTTGTCGCTCGGCTCCCTTAAAGGGCAAGTCTCGGCGCTATCCGTCTTTTTTCAGAAGCGTCTAGCACGACTTTCTAAGGTGCGCACGTTCCTGCAGGGGGTTTGTCATATCGTACCCCCGTACAGGCGGCCGTTAGATCCATGGGATCTGAACAGGGTACTGGTTGCCCTCCAGAAGCCGCCCTTCGAGCCTCTGAGGGAGGTTTCACTTTCTAGACTATCACAGAAAGTGGCTTTTCTGGTAGCGATCACATCTCTTCGGAGAGTGTCTGAGCTAGCAGCGCTGTCATCCAAGGCTCCCTTCCTGGTCTTCCACCAGGACAAGGTAGTGCTGCGACCCATTCAGGAGTTTCTCCCGAAGGTGGTATCCTCTTTTCATCTTAATCAGGATATCTCTTTGCCTTCTTTTTGTCCTCATGCAGTTCATCGCTATGAGAAGGATTTACATTTGTTAGATCTGGTGAGAGCACTCAGAATCTACATTTCCCGCACGGCGCCCCTGCGCCGTTCGGATGCACTCTTTGTCCTTGTCGCTGGTAAGCGCAAAGGGTCGCAGGCTTCCAAGGCCACCCTGGCTCGATGGATCAAAGAACCAATTCTTGAAGCCTACCGTTCTGCTGGGCTTCCGGTTCCATCAGGGCTGAAGGCCCATTCTACCAGAGCCGTGGGTGCGTCCTGGGCATTACGACACCAGGCTACGGCTCAACAGGTGTGCCAGGCAGCTACCTGGTCGAGTCTGCACACTTTCACCAAACATTATCAGGTGCATACCTATGCTTTGGCGGACGCCAGCCTAGGTAGAAGAGTCCTGCAGGCGGCAGTTGCCTCCCCGTAGGGGAGGGCTGTCTTTGCAGCTCTAACACGAGGTATTTCTTTACCCACCCAGGGACAGCTTTTGGACGTCCCAATCGTCTGGGTCTCCCAATGGAGCGCCGAAGAAGAAGGGAATTTTGTTACTTACCGTAAATTCCTTTTCTTCTAGCTCCTATTGGGAGACCCAGCACCCGCCCTGTTGTCCTTCGGGATTTTTGGTTGTTTTTCGGGTACACATGTTGTTCATGTTGAATGGTTTTCAGTTCTCCGACGTTACTTCGGAGTGAATTTGTTTAAACCAGTTATTGGCTTTCCTCCTTCTTGCTTTTGCACTAAAACTGGTGAGCCAGTGATCCCACTGGGGGTGTATAGCCAGAAGGGGAGGGGCCTTACACTTTTTAGTGTAATTGCTTTGTGTGGCCTCCGGAGGCAGTGCTATACACCCAATCGTCTGGGTCTCCCAATAGGAGCTAGAAGAAAAGGAATTTACGGTAAGTAACAAAATTCCCTTCTTTTTCTCCACTTTTTCTCCACTTTTTCTACATTTTTTCTCCACTTTTTCTCCACTTTTTCTACATTTTTTTCTACATTTTTTCTCCACTTTTTCTCCACTTTTTCTCCACTTTTTCTACATTTTTTCTCCACTTTTTCTCCACTTTTTCTCCACTTTTTCTACATTTTTTCTCCACTTTTTCTCCACTTTTTCTCCACTTTTTCTCCATTTTTTTCTCCATTTTTTCTCCACTTTTTCTCCACTTTTTCTCCACTTTTTCTCCACTTTTTCTCCACTTTTTCTCCACTTTTTCTACATTTTTTCTCCACTTTTTCTCCACTTTTTCTCCATTTTTTTCTACATTTTTTCTACATTTTTTCTCCACTTTTTCTCCACTTTTTCTCCACTTTTTCTCCACTTTTTCTCCACTTATTCTCCACTTATTCTCCACTTTTTCTCCACTTTTTCTCCACTTTTTCTACATTTTTTCTCCACTTTTTCTCCACTTTTTCTCCACTTTTTCTACATTTTTTCTCCACTTTTTCTCCACTTTTTCTACATTTTTTCTCCACTTTTTCTCCACTTTTTCTCCACTTTTTCTCCACTTTTTCTACATTTTTTCTCCACTTTTTCTCCACTTTTTCTCCATTTTTTTCTACATTTTTTCTCCACTTTTTCTCCACTTTTTCTCCACTTATTCTCCACTTATTCTCCACTTTTTCTCCACTTTTTCTCCACTTTTTCTACATTTTTTCTCCACTTTTTCTCCACTTTTTCTACATTTTTTCTCCACTTTTTCTCCAATTTTTCTCCATTTTTTTCTACATTTTTTCTCCACTTTTTCTCCACTTTTTCTCCACTTTTTCTCCACTTTTTCTACATTTTTTCTCCACTTTTTCTCCACTTTTTCTCCATTTTTTTCTACATTTTTTCTCCACTTTTTCTCCACTTTTTCTTCACTTTTTCTCCACTTTTTCTCCACTTATTCTCCACTTTTTCTCCACTTTTTCTCCACTTTTTCTCCACTTTTTCTCCACTTTTTCTACATTTTTCTCCACTTTTTCTCCACTTTTTCTACATTTTTTCTCCACTTTTTCTCCACTTTTTCTCCACTTTTTCTACATTTTTTCTCCACTTTTTCTCCACTTTTTCCATATTTTTTCTCCACTTTTTCTCCACTTTTTCTCCACTTTTTCTCCACTTTTTCTACATTTTTTCTCCACTTATTCTCCACTTTTTCTCCACTTTTTCTCCACTTATTCTCCACTTTTTCTCCACTTATTCTCCACTTTTTCCTCCACTTTTTCTCCACTTTTTCTCCATTTTTTTCTCCATTTTTTCTCCACTTATTCTCCACTTATTCTCCAATTTTTCTCCACTTTTTCTCCACTTTTTCTACATTTTTTCTCCACTTTTTCTCCACTTTTTCTACATTTTTTCTCCACTTTTTCTCCACTTTTTCTCCATTTTTTTCTCCATTTTTTCTCCACTTTTTCTCCACTTTTTCTACATTTTTTCTCCACTTTTTCTCCACTTTTTCTACATTTTTTCTCCACTTTTTCTCCACTTTTTCTCCACTTTTTCTCCACTTTTTCTCCATTTTTTTCTCCATTTTTTCTCCACTTATTCTCCACTTTTTCTCCACTTTTTCTCCACTTTTTCTACATTTTTTCTCCACTTTTTCTCCACTTTTTCTACATTTTTTCTCCACTTTTTCTCCATTTTTTTCTACATTTTTCTCCACTTTTTCTCCACTTTTTCTCCACTTTTTCTCCACTTTTTCTCCACTTATTCTCCACTTTTTCTCCACTTTTTCTACATTTTTTCTCCACTTTTTCTCCACTTTTTCTCCACTTTTTCTACATTTTTTCTCCACTTTTTCTCCACTTTTTCTACATTTTTTCTCCACTTTTTCTCCACTTTTTCTCCACTTTTTCTACATTTTTTCTCCACTTTTTCTCCACTTTTTCTACATTTTTTCTCCACTTTTTCTCCACTTTTTCTCCACTTTTTCTACATTTTTTCTCCACTTTTTCTCCACTTTTTCTACATTTTTTCTCCACTTTTTCTCCACTTTTTCTCCACTTTTTCTACATTTTTTCCTCACTTTTTCTACATTTTTTCTCCACTTTTTCTCCACTTTTTCTCCACTTTTTCTTTACTTTTTCTACATTTTTTCTCCACTTTTTCTCTACTTTTTCTATGGTCGGTCTACCCATTAGCTCTGCCATGCATACTGTAGCTCTACACCTACTGCACATGTTACTTTATGATTGACATCTCTTTCGTACCAGAGCTGTCTAAGCCTACTCTGACCCCATATTTGTCATTACTATATTGTCCTTGTACTGTATTATGACATTTGTATCATGTGTTTCATTCCTTGCTGTGTTGCAATTTTTTTGCTGCATCCCAATTGTACCTCTACATTGTTCGAGTTTATGTTATTGTTCTCTCACTCTTATGTGATACTGATTATTGTCATTTTTCATGATTACATGCAGATAAGTCCAATCTGACGAAGGCTCAGGCCGAAACATCATTTGTAACTTGTTTTGGACAAAAACAAATATGCTTATGAAAAAATTTTTTTCTTAATACCGACCAATAAAGAGTGATTTTGCATTACTATCCGTTGTGACTTACTGACTTAGTCTGGGAGATTTAGAGTGCCGAGGTTAATCACTAATTTTATCTATTATTTCCTCTGAGCACCTATATACCAGTGAGCAGAGCTTCCTCTACAGTAGTTCTCCTGATTAGGCATGCCCTTACCTCATGAGCAGGGCATTGCAGCTTTGGTAGCAACCATTACGACATGGACTCTGCTGCTGTGGACCCGAGAAGAGTGAGTGCAGATTCATTGCACCCACACTCCTCACATGAAGGGTCCGCACTCCTAGAAAATGGGGGATACGTTCCCTGAGTGTCTCCCCCCCATATTCTAGACGGTCCAGAGTCGTCGTGGGACCCCTTTATTTTTTTTCTTACAATAAATTGGTGAAAGAGGAAATGTTTTGGGGACTGTTTTTTCAAATAAATTTCTTTTGTCGATTTTTTTTTTGTTTTGTTAGTACTGACAGTTTATGATGTTGGGTATCTAATAGACGCCATGACATCACAAACTGCTGGGCTTGATCTCAGGTGACTTTACAGCTAGTATCAACCCGATTTATTACCCCGTTTGCCACTGCACCAGGGCACGGGATGAGCTGGGGTGAAGTGCCAGGATTGGCGCATCTAGTGGATGCGCCACGTCTGGGGTGCCTGCGGCCTGCTATTTTTAGGCTGTGAAGGCCCAATAACTATGGACCTTCCCACCCTGAGAATACCAGACCACAGCTGTCCGCTTTACCTTGGCTGGTGATCCAATTTGGGGGGGACCCTACTTTTATTGTGTAATTATTAATATTTATAAAATAATTATAAAAAAGAGCCTGAGGGGACCTCCACATTGGATCCCCAACCACGGTAAAGCTGCCAGCTGTGGTTTTCAGGCTACAGCCGTCTGCTTTACCCTAGCTGGCTATCAAAAATGGGGGGACCCAACGTCATTTTTTTTTTTAACTATTTTTTAAATAGAAAAAATTAATGGGCTTCCCTGTATTTTGATTGCCAACCAAGGTAACGGCAGGCAGAGGGGGGTGGCAACCCATAGCTGTCTGCTTTATCTGCGCTGAGAATCAAAAATACCGCGGAGCGCTACGTCATTTTTTTAAAGATTTATTTTTACAGCACTGTGATGTCCAGCAATCAAAATACAGGGAAGCCCATTTTGTTTTTAGTTATTTAAATAAATAATTAAAAAAAATATATATGGGCTCCTGCTGCATTTTTTGTATTGCTAGCTAAGGGTAATCCAAGCAGCTACTGGCTGCTAACCCCCACTGCTTGATGTTACCTTCAATGGCAATGGAAAATCCAGGGAAGCATTTTTTATTTTTTTTTGCCAAAAAACTACAAAAAAAGGACGTGAGCTTCGCCATATTTTTGTATGCTAGCCAGGTATAGCAGGCAGGTGCTGGAAGAGTTGGATACAGTGCCAGAAGATGGCGCTTCTATGAAAATGCCATTTTCTGAGGCGGCTGCAGACTGCAATTCGCAGCAGTGGGGCCCAGAAAGCTCAGGCCAACCTGTGCTGCGGATTCCAATCCCCAGCTGCCTAGTTGTGAAATTCATGAAATAATAAAAAAAGGGCTTCCCTTTATTTTTGGTTCTCAGCCGGGTACAAATAGGCAACTGGGGGTTGGGGGCAGCCGTACCTGCCTGCTGTACCTGGCTAGCATACAAAAATATGGCGAAGCCCACATAATTTTTTCAGGGGGCAAAAAACTTCTGCATACAGTCCTGGATGGAGTACGCTGAGCCTTGTAGTTCTGCAGATGCTGTCTGTCTGGAGAAGAGCAGACAGCAGCTGCAGAACTACAAGGCTCAGCATACTCCATCCAGGACTGTATGCAGAATTTTTTTGCCCACCAAAAAAATGACGTGGGCTTCGCCATATTTTTGTATGCTAGCCAGGTACAGCAGGCATCCACGGGCTGCCTCCAACCCCCAGTTGCCTATTTGTACCCGGCTGGGAACCAAAAATATAGGGAAACCCGTTTTTTTTTAATTATTTCACTTATTTCATGAAATAATTAAAAAACAAATGACGTGGGCTTTGCCCCATTTTTGTGTCCAGCCGGGTACAACTAGGCAGCTGGGGATTGGAATCCACAGCACAGGCTAACCCGAGGTTTCTGGGCGCCTCTGCTGCGGATTTCAGTCCGCAGCCGTCCCAGAAAATGGCGCTCTCATAGAAGCGCCATCATCTGGCGCTGTATCCAACTCTTCCAACAGCCCTGGAGCCGGGTGGCTTGTTGGGTAATCATGAGTTAATACTGGCTTTGTTTTACTAGCCAGTATTAAGCCAGAGATTCTTAATGTCAGGCACGTTTGACCCGGCCATTAAGAATCTCCAATAAAGGGTTAAAAAAAAACACCACACAGAGAAAAAATACTTTAATAGAAATAAATACACAGACACACTTAGAGACGCCATCTTTATTACCCCCTGTCAGCCCTCCACGATCCTGCTCTTCTGTCTTCTTTCTAGTGTAGTAGTAGTGACGATTGTAGTGAGGAAGGATGAGGTTCACCAGCTCATCACTTGGGGCTGGGGAACCTCATCCTCACTACAATCCTCACTACAATCCTCACTAGTGTAGTAGTAGTGACGATTGTAGTGAGGAAGGATGAGGTTCACCAGCTCATCACTTGGGGCTGGGGAACCTCATCCTCACTACAATGCTCACTACAATCGTGCAGCCTTCACTCCGTGAGTGAACAGTGCTGGCTGTCAGCGGTAACAGCGGTACCGCTGACAGACGCGTTACCATAGCAATGGTGCTCTCGGAGCCGCGGTTAGCGGTGACGTCACCGCTAACTGCGTTGCTATGGCAACGGTGATCTCCGTTAATGACCGGCTGTGTCAGCCGGTCCCTAACGGAACGGGGAGTCGACCGTGTGGTAGAGCATGTCGCCGGTACACGGCGATACACATATGTGCACCGTGTACCGGAGAGATGCACTCGCAGGTCCTACATGACGTGTCATAGTCATGTGACCAGTCTGTAGCCAATGAGATAATAGCCACGTGACTGGTCACATGGCTATTTTGACGTCACGATAGGTCCTGCATCTCTGCTGGCAGTGCCGGTCGCAGGGAGGATTCAGCGATCATCGGATGGAATAGCGGCAGGAGACAGAGTGCAGAAGGGATCGCGGGGACCGGTAAGTGTTATGGCAATGTTTATTAACTGTTTGTGTACATTTATCATGCATTTTTATGTGTTTGTTATTGCCTCCCATTATAGCCTATACGTTCGAGTTCGGTTCGTCGAACGTTCGACGAACTGAACTCGAACGGGACCTCCGTTCGGCGAACCGCCTCGAGCCGAACCGGGACCAGTTCGCTCATCTCTACTCCCAACTATATGCTTCTTAGGCAGGCGCTTTATCCACTAGTCTAGTGCCTCTAGATTTGATAATCTTGAAGTCTCCAGTGCTGACTGAAGTCTCTGCTAACCGCATGAGTCACTTCATTGCTACGGTGCCACTACATCTTCAGGGAGCAGAGCTGACAGTGTCGTGTGGTGAACCAGGGAGTTTTTTGTCTTTTATTCCAAATAAAGGATTTTTCGCGGTGTGTGTTTCTCTACTTTAACTATCAGTTTAATCATGAAAGGTATCTCGGGGAGACGCCTGGCATGATTAAACTCATTATTACCCCGATTGCCACCACAACAGGGCAATTCGGGATAAGCTGGGTGGAGTCCCCCGGGACTGTCTCACCTAATGGATGCGGCTATTCCGGGCAGCTGCTGGGTGATATTGTTAGGGTAGTGGGCTCCCAATAACGTGGAGCTCTCCATCCTGACAATACCAGCCTCCATCCACCTGGCTTTATCCTGGCTGGTGTCAAATATGGGGGAAACCGCATTTTTTTTATTTTTTTTTATTTATTTATTTATTTTACTGCACGATATAGACCGCCCGCCGGCGGCTGTGATTGGTTGCAGTGAGACAGCTGTCACTCAGCATGGGGGTGTGTCTGACTGCAACCAATCATGGGCGCGGTGGGCGGGGAAAGTACGGAATAACTAATTGACTAATGAAGCGGCAGCCATTTTCTAAATAGAAAAAGACACAGCAGATTTGAGACGCCTGTGATCGGTGAGTAGGAAAGGGAGAAGGATTGTGCTGGGGACGCAGGACGCATGCAGATAGCAACATCTGCACATAGCCTTACTGTGAAAAGCCACGTTATGGTGATCAAACCGTTCTCGAACGTAACTTGAGCTGTCGAGCTTTTAGCAAAAAGCTCGAGTTTGATCTTGAACACCCACCAAAATTACTCGAACATGAAATTGACGAACCTCGAACATCGCTCATCTCTAGTGCTTACACGTACAAATGTGGTCAGGACTTACTGTGTGGGCGGGATTAGCTGTGTGCCTGTAGTCCGCCCTTCCGTGTTGCGTGCCCACTCTCTAGTGCTGTCTGCCCCTCCAGTGCTGTGTGTAGCCCCCCAGTGCTGTTTGTAGCCCCCCAGTGCTGTGTGCAACCCCCCAATGGTGTGTAGAGCCCCCTAGTGCTGTGTGCAGCCACCCCAGTGCTGTGTACAGCCCCCCCAGTGCTGTGTGCATCCCCCAGTGCTGTGTACAGCCCCCGAGTACTGTGTGCAGCTCCCCCAATGCTGTGTACATCCCCCCAGTGCTGTGTGCATCCCCTCCAATGCTGTGAACAGCCCCCCAGTGCTGTGTGCAGCCCCCCCAGTGCTGTGTGCAGCCCCCTCCAGTGCTGTGTGCAGCCCCCCAATGCTGTGTGCAGCCCCCTAGTGCTGTCTGCAGCCCCCAATGCTGTGTGCAGCTCTCAAGTGCTGTGTGCAGCCCCCTAGTGCTGTGTGCAGCCCCCTTAGTGCTGTGTACAACCCCCCCCAATACTGTGTGAAGCTCCCCAGTGCTGTGTGCAGCCCCCCAATGCTGTGTGCAGCCCTGTAGTGCTATGTGCAGCCCCACAGTACTGTGTGCAGCCCCCCAATGCTGTGTGCAGCCCCCTAGTGCTGTCTGCAGCCCCCCAATGCTGTGTGCAGCCCCCTAGTGCTGTGTACAACCCCCCAATGCTGTGTGAAGCTCCCCAGTGCTGTGTGCAGCCCCGTAGTGCTGTGTGCAGCCCCCCCAGTGCTGTGTACAACCCCCCAATGCTGTATGAAGCTCCCCAGTGCTGTGTGCAGCCCCGTAGTGCTGTGTGCAGCCCCCCCAGTGCTGTGTGTAGCCCCACCAGTGCTGTGTGCAGCCCCCACAGTGCTGTGTTTAGCCCCCTCCAGTGCTATTTATCACCCCAGTTTTGTGTGCCCTCCAATGCTGTGTACCACCCCCAGTGCTGTTTACCCCCCCTAGTAATGTCTGTGCCCCCTAGTGATGTTTGTGTCCCCCTAGGGATGTCTGTGCCCCCCTAGGGATGTCTGTATGCGCCCCATAGTGATGTCTGTGTGCCCCCCCTAGTAATGTCTGTGCCCGCATAGTGATGTCTGTGCGCCCCCCTAGGGATGTCTGTGCCCTTGAAAGTCTTGAAATTGTCAAACTTTTGAAGCGTGATCACCGAACAATCAAGCGTTTCATGGCAAATAGCCAACAGGGTCGCATGAAGTGTGTTGGGCTAAAAAGGCGCAAAATAAATGGCCATGAATTGAGGAAAATCAAGCATGAAGCTGCCAAGATGCCATTTGCCACCAGTTTGGCCATATTTCAGAGCTGCAACGTTACTGGAGTATCAAGAAGCACAAGGTGTGCCATACTCAGGGACAAGGCCAAGATAAGAAAGGCTGAAAAACGACCACCTTTGAACAAGAAACATAAGATAAAACTTCAAGACTGGGCCAAGAAATAACAAGACTGATTTTTCAAAGGTTTTATGGACTGATGAAATGAGAGTGACTCTTGATGGGCCAGAGGCTGGATCAGTAAAGGGCAGAGAGCTCCACTCCAACTCAGATGCCTGCAAGGTGAAGGTGGGGTACTGGTATGGGCTGGTGTTAGAGCCAGGTGGACGGGCAGACCCAGGAGGTGGATCCACTGGGCCGAACTCCTTGATGATGGTAAGGGGTCCGGTAGCTGGAGCACTACAGGTAGCAGGAGAGTCCGTGCACAAGAGTATAATGGAGAAGTCCCTGGGACCACGGAGTCACTGATGGTAGTCCGGGTGACGGAGCTCAGGTTCGGAAGCCGAGATGATGTCAGGCGGAGTCCAGAACCGTTGGAGCGAGATGACGGGTCACCACAGGGTTCAGAGATGGTACGGACTGTCAGGATGGCAGATAGGCAGCGTTCGGGGTGCGGGATTCGGCAGGACCGGATGGCAAGGCAGGATCGGCTCTAGAAGAGAGAGAGGTGAGTATCTCACAGGAACACAAGGAGACCTGACTCCTAGCTTGGGAAACACGAAGAACAGGCCCCGCCCACTTGGACACTAAACCCCTTTATACCCTGTACCTGTGTGCATCATTTCCTGTCAGTGGACGCTGGCCCTTTAAGAAAGGGTCAATGACCGCACGCGCGCCCTAATGCGCATGCGCGCGGCCCGGGTGCCAGAAGCCAGAGCAGGAAGCTGTGAGGAGGAAGCAGCAGAGCCGGGCTGGGGCTGAGAAGCCGACGGGCGCCGGGAGCGGGGACCAGGACGCCTGGGAAGCGCAGGCAATGGAGGCTGGAGAGCGGGGAGCGGCGGAGACCGGACCGAAGAACCGGGGAGCGAGGCAGGGGAGCCGAGGAGCGTGGCAGGTGAGCCGGGGAGCAGGGCAGGGGACCCGGGGAGCGTGACAGCTGGTATCATCAAAGATGAACTTGTGGGACCTCTTTGGATTGAGGATTGAGTGAAGCTCAACTCCCAGACCTACTGCCAGTTTCTGGAAGACAACTTCTTCAAGCAGTGCTACAGGAAGAAGGCGGTATAGTTCGATAAAAATATGATTTTCATGCAGGACAATGCTCCATCACATACATCCAACTACTCCACAGCGTGGCTGGCCAGTAAAGGTTTAAAAGATGAAAAAATAATGACATGGCCCCCTTGTTCACCTGATCTGAACCACATAGAGAACCTGTGGTCCCTCGTGAAATATATAAGATCTACAGGGAGGGAAAACAGTACACCTCTTAGAACAGTGTCTGGGAGGTTGTAGTGGCTGCTGCACGCAATGTTGATCGTAAACAGATCAAGCAACTGACAGAATCTATGGATGGTAAGCTGTTGAGTGTCATCATAAAGAAAGGTGGCTATATTGGTTACTAATTTTTGGAGGTTTAGTTATTGCATGTCAGAAATGTTTATTTCTAAATTTTGTTCAGTTATATTGGTTTACCTGGTGAAAATAAACAAGTGAGATGGAAATATATTTGGTTTTCATTAATTTGCCTAATAATTCTGCACAGTAATAGTTACCTGTACAAACAGATATCCTCCTAAGACAGCCAAATCTAAAAAAAAAAAACCACTCCAACTTCCAAAAATATTAACCATTGATATTTATGAGTCTTCTGGGTTGATTGAGAAGATAGTGGTTGATCAATACTAAACAAAATCCTCTAAAATACAACTTGCCTAATAATTCTGCACATGGTGTGTGTGTGTGTGTGTATATATATATATATATATATACACACACACACACTGTTACGGGGGGACCGGCAGATTAGGACCAGGGGGTATATATCCTAATCGCCAGTCGGGGCCCACCGTGCTCCAGATGACAAAGGAGCTGCTGGAACCTGAGGGTTAGGCGGAGACTATAGAGCTGGATGGCTCTGAGATAACCCAGGAACTCTGGGAACCGGTCACGTGTGTTGGGACACGTCAGACCGGATGACAACCCGATTAACGTTTTGGTGCACCTAGCGCTACACCAACCACGTGTGCAGGAAACACGTCAGGCCGGGTGGTAACCAGGTAGCGTTGACCGGAAGACCGCCACGAAAGCGCCCTGTCAGCCACGTGTGTAGGACACGTCAGGCCGAGCGGTCCTCCGATTAGCGTTTCTGGCCACCTCTCGACTGGCCACGTGTGTGTAGGACACGTCAGGCCAGATGGGTACACCAGTAGCGTTGACCGGGAAGCCGAGGAAAATAAGGAACACCCTGTTAACTCCACAGGGGTCCTGGAGTACGCTGTCCGTGCGCGTAGGGGGCACAACCGGACAGGTGGCGCAGCAGGTGCGTTGTCCGTGTGCATAGGGGGCACAATTGGACAGGTGGCGCAGCAGGTGCGTTGTCCGTGTGCGTAGGGAGCACAATCAGACAGGTGGCGCAGCAGGTGCGTTGTCCGTGTGCGTAGGGGGCACAATCGGACAGGTGGCGCAGCAGGTGCGTTGTCCGTGTGCGTAGGGGACACAATCGGACAGGTGGCGCAGCAGGTGCGTTGTCCGTGTGCGTAGGAGACACAATCGGACAGGTGGCACAGCAGGTGCGTTGTCCGTGTGCGTAGGGGGCACAATCGGACAGGAAGCACAGCAGCCGCAGCCCAGTTAATGCCACTGGGCTGCTATAGCAAGACTGGAACGGCAGGAGGGAAGCACGGCGCCTGACCCTGATGTGCCGAGCAACGAATCTTGGCGTGACAGGCACCGTTCGCCTAACCCTACCTACCGCTTCCCAACATAGGCTTATGCCGCAATGAGGCTCTAACATGGAGGTGTGCTCTGACTGAGCAAAAGTGAAGACTGCGCCCCTCCATGTTGTCTCCAGCCCCTTTTATAACCTGGGTCCGCCCCAAACCCAGGGTGGAACCACCAAGGTCCAATAGCAGAGTGCCATGTCATCAGTGACGTCACATGCGACCTATCCGGAACCGCCACGTCATTGATGACCTCATGGCAGCCACGCCCCAAACACTTCACCAGTCATCGTCTGACGACCAATACTGAGGTGCCAGATCATAGGGGCGGGCCTCTGCGAGCCAGTCCGGAGTTGCCACGTCATCAGGACACCTGACACCCTCTGCCCTATCAGGGCCTGCCACCTCACGGACATGCTCAGTGAGGTCCTTACCGGACCTAGCCTCTGGTGCACTAAGTGGCTGAGCATGCCCAGTAGCCTGAGCAACAGGCTCAGAAAGCAGACTATCAGTTTGAGCATGCTCAGTAGGCACATCCCAGAACTTAGACACAGCACGAAGTCCAAGTACCTGTGCAAAGAGGCTGTTAGGGTTAATTGTGGGAGCATGCTCAGTAGCCTGAACTGAGGACTTAGTCTCAGACATAACACAATCAGGCTGAGCATGCTCACTAGGCAAAACACCGGGCTTAAACTCTGGCTGGGGTAAATCGGCGCACGCATGCGCACTAGCCGCCTCTCCACACTTAGGCGTGGTGGAAGGAACAGCCAACTGGACGACCCGAGGCACGGCCAAGAACGGCAGCCGGCGCCTGGGCGCAACAGGAACCGCAGCAGGCTGCTTGCGGCTATGGCGGCGCCGGTTCGTAACAGTACCCCCCCCTCTAGCGGCCCTCCCACTCGAATGGTCTATAGTCGCCACAGATACCACTGAGCGACGGGCGGAAGATGTAGACATGCAGTGGGAGCTACAAGACTCGCTCCACCGCGTAATCACCCCAGACGACCAGTCGATATGTGGGGAATGTTGCTTCAACCAAGGAATACCCAGCAGAATATCATCTGCACCCTTAGGGAGAACCAGAAATGAAATGGTCTCCCTATGCCCAGATGACATGGCAAGGGTAATGGGCACTGTCCGCTGGTGAATTACCTTGGGCAACAAGGACCCATCCAATACACGGACTCTCACTGGCCTTGGCATTTGCACCAGTGGGATGGCATGCCGCCGGGCAAAAGAGGAGGAGATGAAACTATCCCCAGCACCTGTGTCCACACTTGCCCTTGTGAACCATGTTGACCCCTTAAAGGAAATGGACGCGGGAAACGTCACCCTAATGGATGACGCAGAGTCCAGTCTACCTTCAGCTATGGTCACCAATCGCGGTCGCTTACCCTGATGCTTTGGGCAACGGTTGGCATAATGACCATACTGCCCACAAGCGAAACAGGAAATGCCCTTGCGACTCGAAGACCTAGCAACACCAACCCTAGCGATGTCCATAGGGACAGAGATGTCCTCTAAGGGAGGTGCAGTAGGAGAGACCACTACAGTGGCTGAACGGTCCTCTGACCTGCGCTCCAGCTGACGTTCGGAGGTCCGCAGGTCAATGCGGGTAGCCAGAGTCATGAGGCCCTCAAGGGTAGTTGGTACCTCACGCGACGCTAATGCGTCCTTCACGTGCGAGGCTAATCCCCTCCAGAACAGTGGAATGAGAGTCCTCTCTGACCACCCCAGTTCTGCAGCAAGTGTCCTGAAACTCACAGCATATTGACTTGAGGAGGTACGCCCCTGCTCCAAAGTCAGTAGCTGTAGGGCCGAGTCGTGAGTGACCTGAGGCCCCAGGAACACTTGTCGCAAGGACTCCAAAAACTCCTTAGAGTCCTGTACTACGGGGTCATTCCTCTCCCACAATGGTGTAGCCCACTCCAATGCTCTATCAGAGAGCAAGGAGATGATAAACCCCACCTTCGACCTCTCTGTAGGAAACCGTGCAGCCAACAGCTCTAGATGGACTGAGCACTGGTTCACGAATCCCCTACATGCCTTGCTGTTCCCTGTAAACTTGTTGGGCAGCGAGAGGTGAGGGAGGGTTGGAGTAGGCTTGGTGACTGACACCATTGCAGCCGCTTGAGCCACCACATCATTCATATCAGCAGCAAGAGCAGACTTCTCCAGAGACCTCACTCTGGCATCAAGCTGCAGCATGAACTGACGTAGCTGCTCCATCTCCGCCATGCCAGCCAGACCCTGGCGCAGTCTTACTGTTACAGGGGGGACCGGCAGATTAGAACCAGGGGGTATATATCCTAATCGCCAGTCGGGGCCCACCGTGCTCCAGATGACAAAGGAGCTGCTGGCACCTGAGGGTTAGGCGGAGACTATAGAGCTGGATGGCTCTGAGATAACCCAGGAACTCTGGGAACCGATCACGTGTGTTGGGACACGTCAGACCGGACGACAACCCGATTAGCGTTTTGGTGCACCTAGCGCTACACCAACCACGTGTGCAGGAAACACGTCAGGCCGGGTGGTAACCAGGTAGCGTTGACCGGAAGACCGCCACGAAAGCGCCCTGTCGGCCACGTGTGTAGGACACGTCAGGCCGAGCGGTCCTCCGGTTAGCGTTTCTGGCCACCTCTCGACTGGCCACGTGTGTGTAGGACACGTCAGGCCAGATGGGTACACCAGTAGCGTTGACCGGGAAGCCGAGGAAAATAAGGAACACCCTGTTAACTCCACAGGGGTCCTGGAGTACGCTGTCCGTGCGCGTAGGGGGCACAACCGGACAGGTGGCGCAGCAGGTGCGTTGTCCGTGTGCATAGGGGGCACAATTGGACAGGTGGCGCAGCAGGTGCGTTGTCCGTGTGCGTAGGGAGCACAATCACACAGGTGGCGCAGCAGGTGCGTTGTCCGTGTGCGTAGGGGGCATAATCGGACAGGTGGCGCAGCAGGTGCGTTGTCCGTGTACGTAGGGGACACAATCGGACAGGTGGCGCAGCAGGTGCGTTGTCCGTGTGCGTAGGAGACACAATCGGACAGGTGGCGCAGCAGGTGCGTTGTCCGTGTGCGTAGGGGACACAATCGGACAGGAAGCACAGCAGCCGCAGCCCAGTTAATGCCACTGGGCTGCTATAGCAAGACTGGAACGGCAGGAGGGAAGCACGGCGCCTGACCCTGATGTGCCGAGCCACGAATCTTGGCGTGACAGGCACCGTTCGCCTAACCCTACCTACCGCTTCCCAACATAGGCTTATGCCGCAATGAGGCTCTAACATGGAGGTGTGCTCTGACTGAGCAAAAGTGAAGACTGCGCCCCTCCATGTTGTCTCCAGCCCCTTTTATAACCTGGGTCCGCCCCAAACCCAGGGTGGAACCACCAAGGTCCAATAGCAGAGTGCCATGTCATCAGTGACGTCACATGCGACCTATCCGGAACCGCCACGTCATTGATGACCTCATGGCAGCCACGCCCCAAACACTTCACCAGTCATCGTCTGACGACCAATACTGAGGTGCCAGATCATAGGGGCGGGCCTCTGCGAGCCAGTCCGGAGTTGCCACATCATCAGGACACCTGACACCCTCTGCCCTATCAGGGCCTGCCACCTCACGGACATGCTCAGTGAGGTCCTTACCGGACCTAGCCTCTGGTGCACTAAGTGCCTGAGCATGCCCAGTAGCCTGAGCAACAGGCTCAGAAAGCAGACTATCAGTTTGAGCATGCTCAGTAGGCACATCCCAGAACTTAGACACAGCACGAAGTCCAAGTACCTGTGCAAAGAGGCTGTTAGGGTTAATTGTGGGAGCATGCTCAGTAGCCTGAACTGAGGAAGTCTCAGACATAACACAATCAGGCTGAGCATGCTCACTAGGCAAAACACCGGGCTTAAACTCTGGCTGGGGTAAATCGGCGCACGCATGCGCACTAGCCGCCTCTCCACACTTAGGCGTGGTGGAAGGAACAGCCAACTGGACGACCCGAGGCACGGCCAAGAACGGCAGCCGGCGCCTGGGCGCAACAGGAACCGCAGCAGGCTGCTTGCGGCTATGGCGGCGCCGGTTCGTAACACACACTAGCTGTAATATTCAGCGTTGTCTGGGATAGTAACTGCCTCTCTGTCTCTCTTCCACTGTCCCTCTCTCCCAGCCTCACTCTGTCTTCCTCTCTGTCTGTTCCCCTCCCTGTCTCATTCCCTGTTTGTCCCTGTCTGTCTCTTTCCCTGTGTGTCTGTCTCTGTGTGTCTGTCTCTGTGTTCCTGCCTCTTTCCCTGTCTGCCTTGTTCCCTGTCTGCCTCTTTCCCTGTCTGTCTCTTTCTGTCTGTCTGCCTCTTTCTGTCTACCTGTCTCTTTTCCTTTAGGCAATTACGTGATAAGAACACATTCCAAATTATCTTTCAATCCTGTACAGTCCTTCTCGCATGGTCTGTCAAAGATCTTGGAGGCGGCATCCGGGATCGGCGTGATTACTAACAAGATGGCAGAAGGGTTCTCCACCAAGTATCCAAAGGTACCTACTTTTTATTTACTACCCAAAATCCATAAAGATGCCCTTAGCCTCCCGGGGCGCCCCATCGTGTCCGGCATAGGAGGCCTGTTCGACCCAATTTGTAAATTTATTGACTACCATCTCAAACCATTAGTGGAAACCTTGCCCTCCTATGTCCGTGACACGACTGATGTGCTCCGGCGGATTGACGGCATCTTTATGGATCAAGACATGCTGATGATTGTTACGGCTGATGTGGAGAGCCTATACACTTGCATTTCCCACTCTGATGGGTTGGAGGCTACCCGCCTCTTCCGCGGGATGGGCGGTCGGGATGGCGAACTTAATGGATTTATCCTTGAGCTGCTCCACTTTGTCCTTACTCACAATTTTTTTATTTTTAAAGATCAATTTTATCTGCAGCAACGCGGCACTGCCATGGGGGCGGCCTGTGCCCCCTCGTATGCCAACCTCTTCCTCGGTATGTGGGAGAGGTTGGTTTTTGGCGAGGGTGGCAGTAGACTTAGCTCCCATGTGCAGTGCTGGCTCAGATATATTGACGATGTTCTTTTCTTTTGGCAGGGCACGGTGGAGCAGCTTGACGAATTCATGGAACATTTGAATAGCAATAATTTGAACATAAAGTTGAATTATAAGCATAGCAGCAGGTGCATTGACTTTTTAGATATTAACCCTTTCACGACCGGCCGATTTTTCGCTTTCCGTTTTTTTTTTCGCCATTCTTTTTCTGAGAGACGTAACTTTTTTATTTTTCAGTCAATATGGTCATGTGAGGGCTCATTTTTTGCGGAACGAGCTGTACTTTTAAATGAAACCATCAGTTTTACCATATTGTGTACTAGAAAATGGCAAAAAAATTCCAAATGCTGAAAAATTGCAAAAAAAGTGCGATAGCACTATGGTTTTTGAGATATTTTATTCACTGTGTTCACTATATGGTAAAACTGATGTGTGGGTGTGATGCCTCAGGTCAGTGCGAGTTCGTAGACACCAAACATGTATAGGTTTACTTTTATATAAGGGGTTAAAAAAAAATCGGAAGTTTGTCCGAAAAAAGTGGCGCACGTTTTACGCCATATTCCGTGACCCGTAGCGTTCTCATTTTTCGGGATCTTAGGCTCAATGACGGCTTATTTTTTGCGTCTCGAGCTGACGTTTTTAACGGTACCATTTTTGCGCAGATGCTACGTTTTGATCGCCTCTTATTGCATTTTGCGCAAAAGTTGTGGCGACAAAAAAACGTCGTTTTGGCGTTTGGAATTTTTTTGCCGCTACGCCGTTTACTGATCAGATTAATTGATTTTATATTTTGATAGATCGGGCGTTTCTGAACGCGGAGATACCAAATGTGTGTATATTTTTTATTTTTTTAACCCTTTAATTTTCAATGGGGCGAATGGGGGGTGATTTGAACTTTTAGGTTTTTTTGGTTTTTTTTAATTTTTTAAAACTTATTTTTTTACTTTTTTTTTTTATTTTACTAGTCCCCCTAGGGGGCTATTGCGATCAGCATTCCGATCGCTCTGCAGTATCTGCTGATCACAGCTGGAAGGCTGTAAACAGCAGATACGCTGTCTTTCTCTTTTGCTGTGCCCCGGGCACAGCGAAAGTGAAACCAATTCATGTGTAGTACAGGAGTCATCACATGACCCTGTACTACCATGACAACTATCGGGAGTCACGTGATCGCGTCACGTGACTTCCGGTTTCGGCGGTAAGTAAAACTTTACCGCGATTGCGCTTATAATGGCGCTGTCATGTATTGACAGCGCCATATAAGGGGTTAATCGGCACGAGCAGATAACGATTCTGCTCGTGCCTAGCAGGCACACATCTCAGCTGTGAAAATCAGCTGAGATGTGTGCCGATCGCGGCATGCTGCCGCCGGAGGACCGCGGGCAGTAAGATTATGTCATTTAGGACGTAATTTTACGGCCCGCGGTCGTTAAGGGGTTAATATTGAGGTGGATTTGATGTCAACCATACAGACTAGTGTCCATCGTAAGTCCACCTCTGTCAATGCCCTGCTGCATACTTCATCGTCTCATACACCATCCACAATCCGCGCCATCCCGACCGGCCAATTCTTGAGGACGAGGCGGATTTGTTCCTCCAATGATTCGTTTGAGCAACAATCTGCCGATCTTGGATGCCGCTTTAGAGATCGAGGCTATAGCAATCGTTCTATTAGGAGGGGATATTTACGTGCCAAGCGGACTCCACGTGTACAGATTTTGCAATATATTCCTAAACATCCACATTCTAATCCCCCTGTTCGCTTTATAGGCACGTATAATGGCCACTGGCAGACCATGCGAGAGATTCTGAAACGACATTGGCCTGTTCTGCGATCGGATCCCATCTTAGCTGACATACTTCCCCCTGGTCCTCTCATGATGGCTCGTCGGTCAAAAAACCTCCAGGACATTTAGTAAGGAGTCATTACGTCCCTCCAATTTCGAATCCCTTTAGCACCCGTGGCCCTTTGGTAGGCTGCTTTCCGTGTGGTCGATGCCTGGCCTGCCCAAATATCTTTCGTACCACGTCCTTTACCTCCTCGGACGGTACTAGGACATTTGACATCAGATGCCATATTACTTGTGCCACGACACACGTTATCTATTATGCCACCTGCCCATGTTCCCTCGTGTATGTTGGCCTCACTTCCCGTGAATTGCGGGTACGCACGACGGAACATGTGCGCGATATAAATGCCGCTAGGGATGTTGTTGATATAACATTACTCAAGACACTCCCTCGGCATTTTCGGAGGTTCCATGGTAGTAATCCATCTGGCCTAAAGATACGAGGGATTGATATGGTTTGTGGTGGGTCCCGTGGTGGCGATTTAAAGAAGCGACTGGCCCAGATTGAGGCCAGATGGATTTCTACTTTGGACACTCTCACCCCCAAGGGGCTTAATGAAAACATTAGTTTTATTTCCTTTTTGTAATTTGCGTAGTGTGTCCATCGGTTCTTATATCTCCTCTTTGCATATTCTTTCTTGTTTTTATCATTTTTGTTTTTATTAATTTTGTGTCGTGCTGCATCCCCCCTTTTTGGTACCACCATTGGTTATCAATTGCTCAGTGGTGGTGACCGCGGTACTGGTCGTCTCTTTTGTATACTTATTTCTCCCCCTTTTTCTTTATACTAGTGTTGTTACCGGCGCTGTTCGTTTTGTGATCCTCTAGAAGTTTGTCATCATACAGATGGAGATCTCCGATATACCTCTACCTGCTTTGAAGATCCGGATGAATTCTCGTTTTTACCTCTTCATTTAGGAATATTTATCCAAGTTTACTTATAGTATATGTGGCCTCTACTGAATTTTGCAAAAAAAATTTTTTGTGTTGACATTTAGGAGCGAGATGATGTTACCTGTTTGATGGCTCCCATATATCTAATTTTTTACGTTGTCTTTGGAGATTTCCCCTCCCCTTTCTTCTACCCTCCACTCTCTCATTATGCTACTGGTTGTGATCTTTCGAGGCAGCGGTTGTCACCTCTTTTGGCGTTAAATCTGATGTCAGTGCAGTATACTAACTCCTGCACCCGTGGCTGCGCCGCGTGGTGCGCCCGCATCGTTGCCGGGGGAACGCGTCCTCCCGGGGCGATGTGGGCGCGCCCGCGTCACAAGTCACGTGGGATGCGGTGAATCTATGTGTCTGCCCGGCTTGACTGAGAGTGGCGGGGCATGGTTGCGAGGTTGACGCGTCCTCGGAACCACGTGGGGCCCTCTTGTGTCGTGGTAACATGTTCTGCATCATGTCAGCTCTATGCAGGCCCTTATTGGTGGTGGCGCGTATCACTCATCGCGTCCCACCATTAGCAATAGGAGGTTAACCCCCTTGAACTGTGACAACTTCCGGTGTCGTGGCGATCCGGGAGGTGTGCCCTTGCTCTGTATACTCACGTTGCTATGGGTGCACTGTATATCCATGACGGGTCACTTCCGGTTGCGCCCATTCGATACTGAGGATTACGTGACGGTTTTTGATGTTACAGTTGTCAGGGAGATGCGTCCCTGACTGCCACACCACGCCGTTAGTAATGCCTATTCCTCGCTCACCTGACCTACGTCACTTCCGGTTTCGGCGTCCCGGCCACACACCGGTATTACATCATCTTAATTTAGGAGGGCTTTTTAAAGAGACTGCCAGTACTGTGCTTATCACTCTGGCTCCCCACCTTGAGAAAGCTTAACCCCGCGAAACTCGCATCGGATGGAGATCCTGGGCGTCATCCAGGGACCTTATTGAGCTTCTGGACAGTGTTTTGGGCTGGCAGGACTTGGAGCACTATTTTGAATATTTCATTGCACTAGCACTTTAGGTAAGAAACCGGAGATAGTACTCTATGTGCCCCTGTACTGCTTGGTCCTTTTACCTGATTTGCACTTTCACCTTGTGACCTTAGCTACAGTCTTACCATAGCTTCTCCCCATATTTAGGAGATCCTATGGTAGAACTTTTGTGCTGCCTTCCGTCACACTGTCCCAGCTTCGTATTACCTCTAATTCTGCCTCTGTCCAGAGTTAACCCTTTGACAGCCCTTATTCTTACAGCCATTCATTTCACATATTGATATACTCTAGTTGGCTGTCTTCATTTCACCATATCTGGACACTGGCCTTTTGTCCCCCTGTTTTATGGTAGTGTACCACCATTTTTAATCATTCTGTGTTGTGTATGTCTCAATAAAGTTTATGAATTTTTGCACTTTACTCTTGTCCTCTTGTATACTACTGCTATTATGAGTAGTGCTGGCACCTTCTTTGCCTTATCTTGGTTGACCTGGTGCTCATAACAAAGGCTTTTATTATGAGAATTGTATTGTTAATCTGTCTCTTTTCCTGTCTGTCTGTCTCTTTCCTCTTTCTGCCTCTTTGTCTGTCTGCCTCTCTTTCCCTGTCTGTCTCTGTTTGTCTGTCTCTTTCCCTGTCTGTCTCTTTCCCTTATCTGTGTTTGTCTCGTTCCCTGTCTGTCTCTGTTCGCCTGTCTCTCTCCCTGTCTGTCTCTGTCTTGAACCCTGTGTCTGTCTTTGTCTCTTTCCCTGTCTGTCTCTGTTTGTTTGTCTCTCTCCCTGTTTGTTTGTCTCTTTCCCGGTCTGCCTCTCCCTGTCTCTTTTACTGTCTGTCATTCTCTGTCTCCCTCTGTCTCTATCTCTCTCTCTCCCTCTGTCTGACTTTCTACTATATATATATATATATATATATATATATATATATATATATATATATATATATATATATATATATATATATATATATATATATATATATATATATATATATATATATATGTATATATATATATATATATATATATGTATATATATATATATATATATATATATATATATATATATATATATATATATATATATATATATATATATATATATATATATATATATATATATATATATATAGTAGTGTGGTATACATAGTGGCTGGTATAGTGTACTGCCTCCAACATGGGAGACTGGGGTTCGAATCCCAGCCCTGCCATGTGGAAAAATAAATATATAAAATAAATTACCATATGCCTTGGGAAAAAGCCTCCTAACACTATAATACCTTACTTCCAGTGGCTGTTATAGCATAGTGGTTAATTAACACTATAATGCCTACCTCAATAAACATGAGAGTGTCACGAGCAAAGAGAGCCAGGATTAACAAGGTCAGATGTTGAGGAACCAGGACAACCTGATGATAAATGGGCTACTGGAACAAACCATACATGGACAAAATGCTAGTACAACAGCAGACCAAATGAGAGGGGATACATAAAGCGTATGAGGAAACTATGGATGGATACAAGAACTGAATGTCCATTGACTGAGAAACAACTTGTCACCCAACACTTCAATATCATAAAGAGAAAGCTATTATCACAACTTGAGATAGATCAACTGCACTGCATATCCACACCACAGGAAGACCTGGAAGAACAACATGTGCAACCCCCTGAAAATCCTGATCCAATCCTACAACCCACTGAAAATCCTGATCTAGAGGGTACAACAGCTGATCTGAAACAGAAAATCATAGAGAAACTAAATACCATGAACCCCAGAGACCGATTGCTAAGGCTCAGCAGAGAAATACCACCAGAAAGTATGCTAGAAGATGCCAATAGAGCACTTGCATCAATACCTACCACTACCATAACACAAACTAATAAACTGATCCATGCCACAGCCTCAGTAATCCTGGAAATGCTTGGCTATACCTGTGACGCCCTGGACCCCCAGGGGTCACAGTACACTAACACCACACACACAACTTCCCCCCCATCCCCGGGTAGGTGACACCAGTCAATCAAATCCTTGTTGCCATCTTCCGGGCTTGATGTCCACACGAGGTGGGGGGAGCCAGGCGGTTGACCCCACCCACCGAGGAGTTCACAGGCCTGTAGGCGGGAAAAGGACAGGGAGGAGTTAGTGGTAGGCAGTGGAAGTTAGAGGAGTGAAAGACTGTCGGTGTCTGGGTTGGAGCCCAGGCACGTTCAGCAAGGTCGGCAGATGGTGGTGGCCGTCTGCAGGAGTTGGTGGAGGTCAGTGGAACCGTAGGACTGGGCTCGGTCGGACGGTGGCCTGCCGGTACCGAACCAGGGAGCAGATTGAAGCCAAGCACCAAAGCAGGGTACTCAGACCCCGACCAGGCTAGGAGCCACCGTAAAGGTCAAATTATCTGATTGCGGTCTGGACCTCAGGGGTTCATTCCCACCTAAGTCCCGTCAGAAGGCAACAGTCCAACCCGTCCGGATAAGTGCCACCGTCAAGGGCCAGAGATCCAAGGGCCAGCGCCTGCGGGCAAACGGGCTCTCCCGACACGTACACGCCGGGGAGCGGACTACCCGTGGGAAGCCATAGGAGTCAAACACACTTACACAGGTGCAGGAGACGACAGCCACCATCAACCCGTCCAGGGAGAGTGAGAACATCGCAGCCGGCTGTGGGCTCCGTCCATCCAGCCGCTTGGTTTACCAGAGACTCTGTCCTTCTGTGTCTGAGTGAGTACAACAGTGCCATCCGGCACCGCGTTGCACCCGCGCTGCCTCCCCACCTCGGCACCTGCACCTATACCTCCTCCCTACTCCCCAACCGGGGCCCCGGGACCAACAGCCCCTACCCACTGAGGGGTCAACAACTCAGCTGCTCTCCGCCATCGCCACAACCCGTGGGTGGCGTCACGACCGACATCTCCTCCAAATACCTACCACAAACCTCCCCTTTTCACTCGTGGGCGAGGAGGCGCTGGTCGAGCCCCGGGTCCAGCCGAAGCACCGGACCCGAGCGCCAGCGATTCCAGGCGAGCGGCGTTCCCAACCCCTCCGCCCGCGACATACCAACAAGAACAACAGAAGAACAAGCCAACCATGGAAAAGAAGACTGGTGGCAAAAATCAAGGTGACACAAAGAGAAGTCAGCCAACTAACAGAAGCACAGAAGGGTGTAAAGATCAAGAATAAGACCAAGCTGAACTAGTACAAAGGCCTGACTTCATCTGAAGCCCTAGAGACTGCAAAACAAAGGCTTACAGCACTGGCTGCAAGACTAGGGAGATACACTAGAGAAGCTGAGGCCAAGAGGATAAATTGTTCTCCAATGAACCATCCAAGGTGTATTCCCAGCTGCAGAGTAACAGCACAGTAGCAGCAATTCCACCGATAGCAGAGACTGAACAATACTGGAGGGACATATCGGAGAAGGAAAATCACACACCGATGCAGAGTGGCTGCAATATCTGCGAATGAAACACAAGAACCACCCAGAACAAGAACCAGTCACCATCACACAAGTAGACATCCAAGAGCATGTCAAGAACATGAAGAGCTGGACAGCACCTGGCCCAGACATAATCCACACCTACTGGCTAATGAAATTAACAGCAGTACATGAACGGCTGGCAAAACAGATGAACCAACTGCTAGAAGCAGGCCACCACCCAGCTTGGCTAACACAAGGAAGAACAGTGCTGATCATGAAGGACCCTCGTAAAGGAACAATTCCATCCAACTAACGCCCAATAACCTGCCTTACAATGATATGGAAACTCCTGTCAGGCACCATAGCCACCAAGCTACAGAACCATATGAATCGGTACATGAATCCAGCTCAGAAGGGCATTGGGAACAACACCAGAGGATCTAAGCACCAGCTGCTAGTGGATAGAGCAGTCACTGAAGATCCAGAGTGGCTGGAAAGAAGTGCCACAGGAGCAACTCCAATGGAGTCACTTCAGCACAATCTGTCTAGAGTGGAGTGGCTGCAAAGAGGCCCTCAAAGGAGGAACTCCAATCTGGTCACCTCAGAACTGAACTGAAGCTGGAAAGAGGCCCTTACTGGAAATCTTCTAAGTTAGAAACCTCAGCACTGAATGGTCTAGGGTGGAGTGGTTGCAAAGAGGCCTTCAAAGGAGCAACTCCATTCTATTCACTTCAGCACTGAGATGTGTGGAGTGGTTGGAAAGACGCGTCACAGGATGAAGTCCAATATGGTCACTTCAGCACTAAACTGTGGCTTGAAAGAGGTCCTTACTGGAGAAGCTCCAAGCTAGTCACCTCAGCACTGAACCGCCTAGACTGGAGAGGCTGGAAAGAGGCTATATGCGCACACTCCGTTTTTTGGGTGACGTTTTGTTGTGAGAACTTTCTCACTTTTGATTCTCAACAAAGAAGTCAGATTTGCAGTGAGCACGTTGCAGTTTATTTGTCAGCCGTTATTTTGTCTACAACTTAGTGGCAGCTATGAGCTGCCATTAACTCCTTATTACCCCGATTGCCACCACATCAGGGCAATAGGAATGAGCCAGATAAAGTCCCGGGACTGCCGCATCTAATGGATGCGGCAATTCTGGGTGGCTGCTGGCTGATATTTTTAGGCTGGGGAGCTCCCAATAACGTGGGTCTCCCCAGCCTGAGAATACCCGCCCTCAGCTGTGAGGCTTTATCTTGACTGGGTATCAAAATTGGAAGGGGGACGCACGCCATTTCTTTAAATGATTTTTTTTTTTTTGTCCTGTACGATATTGACCCACCCAACAGCAGCTGTGATTGGTTGCAGTCAGACAGCTGTCTCTCAGCATGGGGGCGCGTCTGACTGCAACCAATCACAGACGGGGGAAGCAGCGAATATGTATGAGACAAATGAGCAGGTGCAGTGAATATGTAATGAGGCTAATGAGTGGGTAGGGAAGATGAATAAGAGGCCGCGGGAGCAGAGTGCAGCCGCGTCGCAACAGTGATCGGTGAGTATGAAGTGCTTGGAGAGAGAGAGAGACACCGACACCCCAAAATCACTCCAGCATTGATTTTGTCATTCTAGAACTAAGTTCGTGAGCTGAATTTTTGTTGACAAAACCGAGGGTAAAACGTATGCAAAACGCAAACAATGTGTAACCATGCGTTTTGCCATGCGTTTTTCATCCCCTCATTGATTGCAGTGGGTGACAAAAGTACGAACATGCTGCTTCTTTTTTGTCACAAAATGTTTTCAAAAAAACTGCTGATAAATAAACTGCAATATGCACACAGCAAATTTGACTTCTCATATTCTTTCATGGGAAGTCAAAAGTGAGAAAGTTCTGACAACAAAACTGCACCAAAAAACATGACAAAGAAACGCAGCGTGCGCATATAGTCTTACAGGAGCAACTCCAATCTAGTCACCTCAGCAGGGCTGCTACTACACAACATTTCAGGGCCTCCTTGAGACTCCGCTCAGGCTCCAGCCCAGCTTCGCCTGCACCCCTCAAACCTTCCACACTTTCACCACCATTCTTGGAAAAACATATGTGTGTATTTATGTACAGTTAGGTCCAGAAATATTTGGACAGTGACTCAATTTTCGCGAGTTGGGCTCTGCATGCCACCACATTGGATTTGAAATGAAACCTCTACAACAGAATTCAAGTGCAGATTGTAACGTTTAATTTGAAGGTTTGAACAAAAATATCTGATAGAAATTGTAGGAATTGTACACATTTCTTTACAAACACTCCACATTTTAGGAGGTCAAAAGTAATTGGACAAATAAACCAAACCCAAACAAAATATTTTTATTTTAAATATTTTGTTGCGAATCCTTTGGAGGCAATCACTGCCTTAAGTCTGGAACCCATGGACATCACCAAACGCTGGGTTTCCTCCTTCTTAATGCTTTGCCAGGCCTTTACAGCCGCAGCCTTCAGGTCTTGCTTGTTTGTGGGTCTTTCCGTGTTAAGTCTGGATTTGAGCAAGTGAAATGCATGCTCAATTGGGTTAAGATCTGGTGATTGACTTGGCCATTGCAGAATGTTCCACTTTTTTGCACTCATGAACTCCTGGGTAGCTTTGGCTGTATGCTTGGGGTCATTGTCCATCTGTACTATGAAGCGCCGTCCGATCAACTTTGCAGCATTTGGCTGAATCTGGGCTGAAAGTATATCCCAGTACACTTCAGAATTCATCCGGCTACTCTTGTCTGCTGTTATGTCATCAATAAACACAAGTGACCCAGTGCCATTGAAAGCCATGCATGCCCATGCCATCACGTTGCCTCCACCATGTTTTACAGAGGATGTGGTGTGCCTTGGATCATGTGCCGTTCCCTTTTTTCTCCAAACTTTTTTCTTCCCATCATTCTGGTACAGGTTGATCTTTGTCTCATCTGTCCATAGAATACTTTTCCAGAACTGAGCTGGCTTCATGAGGTGTTTTTCAGCAAATTTAACTCTGGCCTGTCTATTTTTGGAATTGATGAATGGTTTGCATCTAGATGTGAATCCTTTGTATTTACTTTCATGGAGTCTTCTCTTTACTGTTGACTTAGAGACAGATACACCTACTTCACTGAGAGTGTTCTGGACCTCATTTGATGTTGTGAACGGGTTCTTCTTCACCAAAGAAAGTATGCGGCGATCATCCACCACTGTTGTCATCCGTGGACGCCCAGGCCTTTTTGAGTTCCCAAGCTCACCAGTCAATTCCTTTTTTCTCAGAATGTACCCGACTGTTGATTTTGCTACTCCAAGCATGTCTGCTATCTCTCTGATGGATTTTTTCTTTTTTTCAGCCTCAGGATGTTCTGCTTCACCTCAATTGAGAGTTCCTTAGACCGCATGCTGTCTGGTCACAGCAACAGCTTCCAAATGCAAAACCACACACCTGTAATCAATCCCAGACCTTTTAACTACTTCATTGATTACAGGTTAACGAGGGAGACGCCTTCACAGTTAATTGCAGCCCTTAGAGTCCCTTATCCAATTACTTTTGGTCCCTTTAAAAAGAGAAGGCTATGCATTACAGAGCTATGATTCCTAAACCCTTTCTCCGATTTGGATGTGAAAACTCTCATATTGCAGCTGGGAGTGTGCACTTTCAGCCCATATTATATATATAATTGTATTTCTGAACATGTTTTTGTAAACAGCTAAAATAACAAAACTTGTGTCACTGTCCAAATATTTCTGGACCTAACTGTATGTCCCATCCTGGGCACCTCCTGGTATGTATATACCACTCCTGGGCACATTCAGGTATATATGTCACCATCCTGGTTTGTGTCCCCTTCCTGGTATATATCTTCTCCTTCTTATATATTTGTGCCCTTCCTGGGCCTCTCCTGGTATATTTATCTACTGAAATAAGAAAAAAAAAATGTTACTCACCCTGAGCAGCAATGCATTTTAGCTAGATCTGTGCCCTCCACACATCCAGCTAAAGCAAGGCAGGGACTGCAGTCAGCAGGAGCCCCCACCACCCAGTGCTGCAGTCAGCAGGCGCCCCCACCACCCGGGCTGCAGTCAGCTGGCCCCTCCACCACCCGCGGCTGCAGTCAGCGGACCCCTCCAGCACCCTGTGCTGCAGTCAGCGGCCCCCACCACCCTGTGCTGCAGTCAGCAGGCTCCCACCACCTTGTGCTGCAGTCAGCTGACCCCTCCACCACCCTCTGCTGCAGTCAGCTGGCCCCTCCACCACCCTGTGCTGTAGTCACCTGGCCCCTCCACCACCCTGTGCTGCACTCAGCAGGCCCCCACCACCCTGTGCTGCAGTCAGCAGGCGCGTACTACCCAGAGCTACAGTCAGCAGGCCCCCAACACCCTGTGCTGCAGTCAGCTGGCCCCTCCGCCACGTGGGGCTGCAGTCAGCAGGCGCTCCCACCTCCTGGGGCTCCAGTCAGCGGGCCCCTCCACCACCCAGTGCTGCAGTCAGTAGGCCCCTACCACCCTGTGTTGCAGTCAGTTGTCCCCTCCGCCCCGGCAATCTTCAGCTTCTAGAGCTCTCCCTGCTGGATGCCGCACGCTCACCAGCTCCACGTTGCCTGTGGCACTGTGATTATTGCGCAGAGTGATGACCTCATCACACTCGGCCGCGGGATGACATGCAGCCTCCCTGCTCTGCTCCACTCATAGTGCCTCCCCCACCACATGGCTAATTTGCATGCGATGCTCTAGAAGGGCTTCGCACGTGTGTCGCCCTGGGACAGGGGTACTCAGATCCGGGCCACGGGGTCACTTTTGTGGGTATCACGGTGGCGTGACCCGGTCTGTGATCCCAGGCTCCACAGTAAGAAGGGGATTAGGTAAGGGAGATTGTCCGTGACACCACCCGTGGTGTGCGGTGAGGTAACGGAGCACCGCCGCTGCCGGTTAACGGATCCCGGGGATGGTGGTGGGCAGCAAGGTGGTGATTTCCCTCCACAGGTAGGGTGTTGGTGTCCCGGGACCCCGGTGAGGTGGTGCAGGGAGGAGATGGAGACCGTCTGCGAGCTGTGCGCCCGGTTGGACCGGGGGATGTTGTTACTCACAGTTCGCTTTGCAAGAAAATTCACACAGAGTCAGGAATTAACCAGAAATTGCCGGTTTCCGCAGCCTTCGGTACGGAGGGTGTTTGGGGTCCCACACGCAGTACAGCAGGATCCTGTTCTTATTTTGCAGCCAGACGCTTCTTTCTCCTTCCTCAGTCGGGAACGGGGAACCCACCCCCCCTGCAGTGATCCGGGTCACCCCTGGATGCCGGCGGGCCACTACCCTGCCACCTCGGGCCCCTTCCTCACACTTCCCTTCCTTATAGCAGCCAGGAGCTCTCCTCCCCTGGTCTGCTCTCTTCACACTCCAAACTCACTCTGCTCCAGCCCCTCCCCTCCTGTTCAGTTTAGCTCTTACACTGGGGGGGGGGGTGTCTGTCCTGCTGCACTGGTGTGGGATCAGGTTACCAAGGAGGAGAATGGCCTGCACTTTGCTGGATTTATGCAGGTTCTGTGACACCCTGGTTTTGCCAGGGCGTCACACACGCACCTTAGTCATGTGCATTAGTGGCTGAAGCAACACGGCTGGCCCCCTCTGCTACGGCTGTGACTGGGGCTTGGTGAAGAGGGGGGCCGAGGCTTTATAAAGCTAAGTAATTACCCCACGCTCGGCCGGGCCCCCCCTCTTCACTGGGCCCAGTACAGCAGTCACAGTAGTATTGCCCTGATGGCAGCTCTGCGCCACAGTCCTGAACTGTCTATAGTGGTGTGGCTGGAAAGACACCACACAGGAACAACTCCAATCTAGTCACACAAAGCACTGAACTGAGTAGAATAGAGTGGCTTTAAAGAGGCCCTTACTGGAGAAACTTTGATCTAGTCACCTCAGCACTCAACAGTCTAGTGTAGAATTGCTGGAAAGAGGCCTCACAGGAGCAACTCCCATCTGGTCACCTCAGAATTTAACTGTGGAAAGAACCTCCAAGTTAGAAACCTCAGTACTTAATAGTCTAGGGTCGAGTGGCTACAAAGAGACCTTCAAAGAAGCAACTCCATTCTAGTCACGTCAGCAACAAACTGTCTAGAGTGGCTGGAAAAAGGCGTCACGGGAACAACTCCAATCTAGTCAACTCAGCACTAGCTGTCTAGAGTGGAGTAGCTGGAAAGAGGCCCTCAAAGGAGACACTCCATTCTAGTCATCTCAGCACTGATCTGTCTAGAGTGGAGTGGCTAGAAAGAGACGTCACAGGAACAACTCCAATCTAGTCACCTCAGCACTGAGCTGTCTAGATTGATGTGACCAGGCCAGGCCCGGGTAATTACTTAGCGTTGTTAAGCCCCGGGCAGGCCAGGCCATTTCATTTCAGCCACTGCACACACACATGGCTAAATGGCAGGCAAAGCACTTCTAGGGCATTGCATGCAAATTAGCCATGTAGCCGGAAGCAAGGCGAGTGGAGCAGAGCAGGAAGGCGGCGCGTCATCTCGCAGCCCAGGGTGATGAGGTCATCCCTCAACACCTCATCACAGTGCTGCGGGCAACGCGGATGTGGCGAGGACACGGCATCCGATGGGGAATGGTAGGCGCTCGGTGAGCTGAACATCGACGTGGGTGGTGGGAGGCGCGCCTGCCTTACTTAGCTCAGGGGTTGGAACCGCGGGCCTGCAATGACTTTTTCTGCGGCCCCCGAACAGATTCCTGGGGGCCACAGTGCTCGGGTGCTTACGCGTACAAATGTAGTCAGTACTTACTGTGTGGGCGGGTTTAGCTGTGTGCCTGGAGTCCATCCTTCCATGTTGTGTGCCCACTCTCCAGTGCTGTCTGCTCCCCCAGTTCTGTGTGTAACCCCCCCAGTGCTGTGTGCAGCCCCCCAATGCTGTGTGCAGCCCCCTAGTGCTGTGTGCAGCCACCCCAGTGCTGTGTACAGCCCCCCAGTGCTGTGTGTATCCCCCCAGTGCGGTGTGCATCCCCCTAGTATTGTGTGCAGCTCCCCCAATGCTGTGTACATCCCCCCAGTGCTGTGTGCATCCCCTTTAATGCTGTGGACAGCCCCCTAGTGCTGTGTGCAAACTCCCAGTGCTTTGTGCAGCCCCCCAGTGCTGTGTGCAGCCCCCTCCAGTGCTGTGTGCATCCCCCCAATGCTGTGTGCAGCCCCCTAGTGCTATCGGCAGCACCCCCAATGCTGTGTGCAGCCCCCTAGTGCTGTGTGCAGCCCCCTAGTGCTGTGTGCAGCCCCCTTAGTGCTGTGTACAACCCCCCCAATGCTGTGTGCAGCCCCCCAATGCTGTGTGCAGCCCCCCCAGTGCTGTGTGTAACCCCACCAGTGCTGTGGGCAGCCCCCACAGTGCTATGTTTAGCCCCCTTCCGTGCTGTTTATCACCCCAGTGTTGTGTTCCTTCCAATGCTGTGTACCACCCCCAGTGCTGTTTGCCCCCCCTAGTGATGTCTGTGTCCCCTAGTGATGTTTGTGTCCCCCTAGGGATGTCTGTGCCCCCCTAGGGATGTCTGTATGCGCCCCATAGTGATGTCTGTGTGCCCCCCCCTAGTAATGCCTGTGCCCCCCCAGTGATGTCTGTGCGCTCCCTAGTGATGTGTGGGCGCCCTCCTAGGGATGTTTGTGCCCCCCTAGGGATGTCTGTGCACCCCCCAAGTGATGTCTGTGCGTCCCCTATTGATGTCTGTGTGCCTACCTTGTGATGTCTGTAATTTAATTTCTTGAGGGAAATACTTCTTTTTCTGGAACAAATTCAAAGGTGCTAACACTTTTGGCTGTGTGTGTGTGTGTATGTATGTATATACACTGTGCAGAATTATTAGGCAAATTAGTATTTTGATCACGTGATAATTTTTATGTTTAATATATCTTTATTATTGTTATTATATATTTGTATCAAATCAAGGTTACAAAAAGTATAATTTTCAATTGGCAGTTACATTTCTTTTAGTGTATGTTTATATTGAAGAGGCAGTCCAACAATAAGTTTCGACGCTAGCGACATCCTCTGCATATAGGGAATAAGGTTTCCAGGGTCTCATCGGGATCCGATTGATATTATACTGATCCCTGAAACCCTATGGGAGCGTCTCTTTTCCAAGAGAAAAAACAATCAAAACACAACAATAGGAAAGCCCCTCATAGTAATTGTCTGACGTACACTGTAACATATGTGATTGTCTTATACTACTCAACTATAAGAAGCAGGTTCAGGAACTCCCACTCTAGGATTCCTTAAGATAGAATATAAGAAAGATTAAATAGAAAGAAATAAAGAGAAGTAAGATATAAAGCAGGAAGGGAGAATAAGGAGAGGAAAAAGAAAAGGAAGAAAAGAGAAACATATCACCATGATGTCACCTCACCAGTCACCTCGGTCGCAAGACCCACTAATCGTAGACCCATTCTATTCTAGAGTACCTTGAGTTAGCCAGATCTGAAATTGTTGAGATTCTCTGAATTCAATCCAGGGATACCAGGTTGTGAACCAAGTCTGAATTGTGTTTGTGTCAGATGCCCTCAGCTCCTCCATACGGCGCAGAGTATCTACAGCTTCCACCCAGTCTACTCTCTTCAACTCATAGGATGTTTTCCAGTGTCTGGGAATAATCTGTCTCATTGAGATTACAAAATAAGATAGGTGATCTTTACGGATTTTGGGGACTGATCCATTAAACATGGAAAGTAATGCTATCTCTGGCTTGGGGGTCACTTCCGACTGTGTGAGATGGTTATATAGGGAGAAATTTTCATCCCACAGTTTTCTAATCGCTGTGCATCTCCACCAAATGTGTAGCATTGTCCCTGGTGATCCCCGACACCTCCAACACTCGGCAACCTCTGGGAAAATCTTATGGAGTTTGTCTGGCGTTCTATACCATCTGGATAAAATTTTATAATTTAGTTCTTGTATCCTACTGGATACTGTTAATTTGTGTGTTAAGGTAAAAGTTTTGTTCCAAAGTTTTTCAGGAAAAACACGACCCATCTCTCTATGCCACTGGTCTACGTATCCGGGCAGGCCCCCTCCCCCACTCGGTAGCGACACTATTTTATAGATTGTAGAGATAACATGAGTTGGTGTCTCCTGAGCAATGCATAGCTTTTCAAAATGGGTCATTCCCTCATCAGATCTGGACCCCGGTGTCAAAGAGTCCACGTAACTTCGAAGTTGAAGATAAAGAAACCAGTGTCCCGGTTCCGTCCTCCTATCTCCCAATAGGGAGTTCAATGTTCTACAAGCTGCGGAGGATACCACATCCCTAACACGGGGGATTCCCATTGTGTAGACAGAGATAAGACTGGGGTGGAACTCGTGTAGCCAACAGGGGAACTGAGGGTTACCCACCAGAGGTGTCAGAGGTCCCGGATTTTTGGTCAAGCCGTATCTTCTATTGATGGTGCGCCATGTGCCAGTTAGGAAGAGGAGGAATGGAGACAGCTCTATGTTCGATAAGTGATCACCCGAGGACAGCCAAAAAATTCCCAATGCACTAGCTGGAGCCATGGTATGTTCCATTTCTACCCACAATTTATTCTCTTTATTGTGTAATAGATCTAGAACACAGTTTCCAACTGCCGCCGCATGGTAGGCTTTAAAGTCAGGTAGTCCCGTCCCTCCCTCCCACCGGGAGCGTATTACTAGAGAATGTTTCAGGTGAGATTTGGTACCGTGCCAGGTAAAATGCCGTATCATCCTTCTTAGTTTATGGAAGAAGGGCTCTCCCAAATTGTACGGGATGGTCTGAAATAAATATAAAACTCTCGGTAAAATATCCATTTTTATAGTGTTAATTCTACCGAACCAAGAGATTGGGAGGTTATGCCAATTTGTGAGATGCCTCTGAATGGAGTGCAAGAGGTCTGTGAAGTTTAGGTCATATATGGTTTGGGGGTCTGCTGGTATTTTAATCCCTAGATATTTAATAAAGCTACTACTCCATTTAAATGGGAAGGAAGGTTTAAGTGATCTTTCTTCTACAGTAGGGAGTGACACATTTAATATCTTCGTTTTCTGGAGGTTGACCTTAAAATTAGACAATCTACCAAATTTCTCAAACTTCACCAGGACAGCCGGTAAGCTTATTCTTGGTTGAGTAACATAGAGCAATAAATCGTCTGCAAACACAGCCATCTTATGGGAACGGGGACCCACTTGTATTCCACTGATTGAAGGATTCCTCCTAATAGCGTTTGCTAAAAACTCCATCACTATGATGTATAAGTATGGGGACAATGGGCACCCCTGTCTGGTGCCGTTTCTAATCTCAAGTGGGCTGGACAAGCGACCATTAATGCTCACCTGAGCTGTGGGAGCTTGGTATAATGCCATTATCCAATTTCTCAGCCGAGGGCGAATCCCTATCCCCTGGAGTGAGGCTTCAAGGAAACTCCAACGAACCCTATCGAATGCTTTTTCAGCATCTACCGTTAAAAAGCAAGCAGGGATTTTTTGCTTTCTAGCCCATGAAATCAAGGACATGGTTCTAATGGTGTTGTCCCGTGCCTCCCTCCAGGGAACAAAACCAACCTGATCCTTATGAATTAGTCTTGGAGTATATGGATGTAGGCGAAGTGCAATCATTTTGCAGTATAGTTTAACATCAATGTTGATAAGCGATATTGGTCTGTAGTTTGCACATAGTAAGGGGTCCCTCCCCGTCTTGGGAATAACTGCTATCCGGGCTTGGAGAGATTGTTTAGAAAAGCCACATGTTTTAGATATAGAATTATAAGCTTTCAGCATCAGAGATCCACATGCCTCGCCACATAGTTTATAAAACCTAGGAGTGAGGCCATCCGGACCCGGACTCTTGCCTACTTTGAGAGCACTGATAACTTCTTTAAGTTCTGAATCCGTAAAGTCAGCTTCCAACTCCTCCGGGTCTTCCACTGAAACCTCACTGGGTTATTTTCTCGTATGTATTCTCGCGTGTCCCGTTCAAAATTTACAGCATCACTTCCGGTTCCGGCGCTGTGATGTGAGGATGCGGGAGACAGAGCTCCACACGTTCCTCAGCCCCACACACCGACTACAAGAGCCCCACGGCCGCGGGAGGAGGCGGAGAACGGAAGGCGAGGAGCAGGAGGTGACCGTGCATGGAGCGGTACCTCCTCCGGAGCAGCGGCAGACAGCTGAAGCAGGGTGCTGCAGAGAGAGCAGAGCACATGGAGCACAAAATGGTGACTGCGGGCCACGGCGATATGCAGGGAGGTGAGCGGGGACAGATGGAGGAGGAGGAGGGGGAGCAGCTGAGAGAGCAGCGGAGAGCTCAGCAACACGAGCAGCAGACAGCCCAGCAGCACAAGCAGCAGACAGCCCAGCAGCACCAGCAGCAGACAGACTAGTAGCACCAGCAGCAGACAGCCCAGCAGCACCAGCAGCAGACAGCCAAGCAGCACCAGCAGCAGACAGCCCAGCAGCACCAGCAGCAGACAGCCCAGCAGCACAAGCAGCAGACAGCCCAGCAGCACGAGCAGCAGACAGCCCAGCAGCACGGGCAGCAGACAGCCCAGCAGCACGGGCAGCAGACAGCCCAGTAGCACGAGCAGCAGACAGCCCAGCAGCACCAGCAGCAGACAGCCCAGCAGCACAACCAGTTCCCAGGCCTGCAAATTGATTATGACCGTCTGGCTGGAGCAGTGGCAGTGCACCTGGCAGACAAGATCAAAGACTCTCTAGAGGCCATGGTGGGGGCAGCGCTATCTCCCTTGAAGGAACAGATCACACAGCAGGGAGCCAGGATGTCAGAGATGGAGCAAAGAATCTCTGACACAGAGGACGAGGTGACAGCATTAAAGGGGCAGCTGCAGGAGATGGTGGAGGGATCCCAGGCCATGAGAGACAAACTAGAGGATCTGGAAAACCGCTCCAGAAGAAGCAATTTAAGGCTGGTGGGACTGTCGGAATCCATAAGCACGCGGCAATTGGACAACATATGTGAAGCAGAGCTCCCCAAGGTGCTAGGTCTGACGCACAAATGCAGGGTGGAAAGAGCGCACAGAGTGGGCCCTGTAAGAGAGCGTCCAGGCACAGGAGGAACAAGTGGGAAGGAAGACAGCACGGGAGTGACTGGACCAGCCAGGCCGCGCCAAGTAATCATAAAATACTTGGAATACAAAGACAAAGAAGAGATACTGCGAGCGTTTAGAGCAGGGGTGGGGAACCTTTTTACTGCCGGGGGCCATTTGGAATTTTCTACCAACCTTCGGGGGCCGCACCAAATTATCAACTTGAAAACGACCAATCTATATTTGGTCAAACAATTAATTAACTCACCCCTACTGTGGTGGCAGGAGCTGCATCTCTTTGGTGCGGCTGTGATGTTCGGTGATATTGATCATTTTGTTTCTCACAACTGCTTTTCCAGGTTTGTCTTGGTCTGGAGACGCTGGGGGCATACACATCCCAGGAGAAGCTGGGGCATATACATCACAGGAGACACTGAGGCATATACATCACAGGAGACATTGAGGCATATACATCCCAGGACAGGCTGGGGCGTATACATCACAGGAAAAGCGTATAGATCACAGGAGGTGTGTATACATCACAGGAGATGCTAAGCATGGACAGCACTAGTGGCGGGCACAGACAGCACTAGGCGGCGGCACAACGGACAGCGCTAGGCGGCACAACGGACAGCGCTAGGCGGCACAACGGACAGCGCTAGGCGGCACAACGGACAGCGCTAGGCGGCACAACAGACAGCGCTAGGCGGCACAACGGACAGCACTAGGCGGCAGCACAGAGAGCGCTAGGCGGCAGCACAGAGAGCGCTAGGCGGCAGCACAGAGAGCACTAGGTGGCAGCACGGACAGAACTAGGTGGCAGCACGAACAGCACTAGGCGGCGGCACAACGGACAGCACTAGGCGGCACAACGGACAGCACTAGGCGGCACAACGGACAGTACTAGGCGGCACAACGGACAGCACTAGGCGGCAGCACAGAAAGCGCTAGGCGGCAGCACAGAGAGCGCTAGGCGGCAGCACAGAGAGCGCTAGGCGGCAGCACAGGGAGCGCTAGGCGGCAGCACAGAGAGCG
Organism: Anomaloglossus baeobatrachus; assembly: GCF_048569485.1. Taxonomy (NCBI): domain Eukaryota; kingdom Metazoa; phylum Chordata; class Amphibia; order Anura; family Aromobatidae; genus Anomaloglossus; species Anomaloglossus baeobatrachus. Next base: position 393,580,924 of record NC_134353.1, read on the forward strand.
CTAGGCGGCAGCACAGAGAGCGCTAGGCGGCCGCACAGGGAGCGCTAGGCGGCAGCACAGGGAGCACTAGGTGGCAGCACAGGGAGCACTAGGTGGCAGCACAGGGAGCACTAGGTGGCAGCACAGAGAGCACTAGGTGGCAGCACAGAGAGCACTGACAGTGACAGCACAGAGAGCACTAGGTGGCAGCACAGAGAGCACTAGGTGGCAGCACAAAGAGCACTAGGTGGCAGCACAAAGAGCACTGACAGTGACAGCACAGAGAGCACTAGGTGGCAGCACAGAGAGCACTAGGTGGCAGCACAGAGAACACTAGGTGGCAGCACAAAGAGCACTAGGTGGCAGCACAAAGAGCACTGACAGTGACAGCACTAAAAGGCAGCATGGAGAGCATTAGGTGACAGCACTAGGAGGCAGCAGGGAGAGCACGATGTGGCAGCACTAGGAGGCTGCACAGATTACACAGCACTGAGGGTTTACACACAGTACTGGGGGGTACACAGCACTTGGGGCAACACACAGTACTAGGGGGTACACAGCACTGGATGGGGGGGCAGCGATGGGTTGCATACTCACAGTACAAGGGGAGGAGGAGGAGTCACATAGCACAGGTCCGGGAGGCATGTACAGCAGGAAGGCATCTGCTGCACCTCTTCTGCTGTGACTGGAGCACAGCCCGCTGTTTACCCCGCCCTCAAGGTAAACCCTCAGCATGCGAGCACAGTCCCGGGTTCAGTCTAGAATGTATGGGCTGTAGTCAGGTCCCGAAAAGAGCCCGTACATTCTAGTACGGGCTGCAATCAGGATCTGTAAATAGCCCGTACATTCTAGCATCTACCCATAACGCACTGGGATTTTAAAGGGCCGGCGGCTGGCAAAAGCGCAAGTGCCGCTCGAGCACTGGGGTAGCCTGGAATGTGCCCGGGGGCCGCATTAAATGTCATCGCGGGCCGCATACGGCCCGCGGGCCGGAGGTTCCCCACCCCTGGTTTAGAGGAAGGAGGACCCCACTGTCTTTACAAGGGCATAAAGTGCTGATCTTCGGGGACTACTCGGCGGAGGTTACACGCAAAAGGAAAGCCTTTAGTAAGATTTGTACCGTGCTGTATCGTAAAGGCATAAAATTCCAACTGCTCTATCTTACAATACTGAGAGTAACAAGACGTGATGGATCCCTTTTTGCGTCAAAAGACTTGGGTGAGGCGGAGAGATGGATGGAGGAGATGGAGAACAGAAACCAGACGGAGGACTTCCCGGAGAGGCAACATGATTGGCAAGGAAGAGAGGAGGAGAGCCGGGCATCGGGCCGGAATGACTGGATGGAGGGGAAGGAGATACATGCAGGAAGCCCAAAGGCAAGGAGGTCGCCGTCGCGTAGGCCTGGAAACCAGAAGAAGGGAGCACAATGAGAGAGGCTGCAAGGAGAAGAATTGATAATTTGAACTGAACTGAGGGGCCCAAGAGAGAGGGGACTGACGGAATGCAGGGGATGAGTAACATCTACTGTTTATTATTGCATTTTTACTTCCTGCTTCCACTTCCTCTTCCACTTCTTATTTCTTCCACTTCCTACTTCCTCTTCCACTTCCTCTTCCACTTCATACTGCCTCTTCCACCTCCTCTTCCACCCCATCTACCTCTTCCTACCTCCTTTTCCACTTCCTCTTCCTACTTCCTCTTCCTCTTCCACTTAATACTTCCTTTTCCACTTCCTCTTTCACTTCATACTGCCTCTTCCACTTCCTTTTACACCCCATCTACCTCTTCCTACTTCCTTTTCCTCTTCCAATTCCTACTTCCACTTCCTCTTCCACTTCCTCTTCCTTTTCCATTTCCTCTTCCTACTTCCTCTTCCACTTCCTACTTCCACTTCCTGTCCCACTTCGTCTTTCACTTCCTACTTCCTTTTCCACTTCCTACTTCCTCTTCCTGTCCCACTTCCTCTTTCACTTCCTACTTCCTCTTCCTACTTCCTCTTCCTACTTCCTCTTCCACTTCATCTTCTACTTCCTCTTCCACTTCCTCTTCCACTTCCTTTTCCACTTCCTTTTCCACTTCCTACTTCCTCTCCCACTTCCCTTTATATTTCCCACTTCCTTTTCCATTTTCATTTCCCATCTCCCTTGTGCTTTCTTTTTCTTTTCCTCCTTTTTTCTCTCTTCTCGTAGGCTTTTCCTTTCTTTTCTCTTTCTCTTCAGTTCCCCTCGCCTCTTCAATTTATATTGATCAAGGTGCCCTGCCCCCTCGGGGGTGTAGGGGGGTCCTAACATCTATGAGGGACCGGGTTTCTCTCTCTTTAGTATCTACTGATAAATCGCTCCTCTGGTAGCCAGGTCACTTATGCTGATGGGAGGTGGAGTGAAATTGAGATCAGAGGCAACAAATAATATGTATGGGAAATGAGGGAGGGGGTATTGTATGCTGGCACGGCTATTGACCAGGAAGGCCTTGCTCTGGTGTGTTAGATAACAGAACAATGGGGGACAGGCTATATGTAAATGTTAATCAGTTGGCTGAGAGGGGATTGCGGAGCTAGGAGCATCACAGAAAAAATGGAAGTGATGAGACGATTGATTGTAAAGGGGGGGACAGTTGAGGGGTTGTTAGTTGACAATAGATCTAGGTTGAATAGTTGAGTTCAGGGAAAGCAACGCTATAAGCACACCGAAAGACAACTGAGGGCAGTTGGGGGGGGAAGCCAACAGGTTTATAGTTAATGCCAAGATTGGGACACAAGGTTGCGCCCAGACAATACATAGTTGTAAGCACACAGCGGAGTTAGAGGAAATGCAAAGCCACGCACACGGGGGGACACATAACGACGCAAAAAACATGAACAACGGTGAATATGGTTAAAATAGTGACATGGAACGTGAAAGGTCTGAAATCACCTCACAAGCGCATGATGGTTCTGAGACATCTTAAAAGATTGAAGGTAGATATCGCACTGCTGCAGGAAACGCATTTACCATGGGAAGATTTTTTTCGAATGCAGAAATTATGGGTAGGAAAAGTAGTTGGGTCGGGCTCCCCGGGAAGGAAAGCAGGGGTCATGATTCTACTAAACAAACATTTCAACCATACGATAACTTCCCAAGATAGTGATGAGGAAGGTAGATATGTCCATATAAAATTAAATAGCCCGCAGGGAGAGTTTAGCATACACAACATATATGCCCCCAACAAGGAGCAGAATTCGTTTTTCAAACTTATCACAAGTAAAGTGGGAATGGACACAGAACGGAACAAAATAGTGGGAGGAGAATTCAATGCGGTGGTCCTAGGGGAAGAGGATTGGCGACATAACAGGGGTCAAGGTGGGCAGACAAGAACGACAGAAGGCTTGATGGCTAGGCTGCTGGAAGACACAAATCTGAAAGACAGATGGAGGCTACAGCACCCATATGATCGTGAATTCACTCACTATTCACATCCGCATGACGCATGGTCAGGAATTGATTATATTCTGGTTGACCAATCATTTTTGAGTAGGGTCAGGGATGTGGATATTGAGAACATGGTGATATCGGACCACAGCCCGGTGACCTTAGAAATAAATGACACAGTTCAGAGGGGATCGGACTATTTGTGGAGGTTCCCGTCCTTTCTACTTAGAGATACAGATTTTGTCAAAATTCTGAAAGGCTGGTGGGGAGTATAGCAACACCAACAGCGAACATGAGACGGATGTAATGTTATTTTGGGAAGCAGCAAAAGCAGTGCTGAGAGGGAGGCTAATGGGGTATGTTGCTACAATCAAGAGACATACACATACACAATACCAAGAAGCTAGTGATACGCTTAGAGAAAAATATATGAAATATTTGGGAACTATGTCCCAAAAGGCAAAAGAGGAATGGAAGGAGGCGAAACAAGAGTTCGAGCTTTGGGCAGGAAAAAGGGAAGAGCTAGTACGGTCACAAATGGAGGTTGACCTGCACAGGTACGGTAATACAGCAGGGAAATTACTGGCCAATTTAGCTAAGGGAAGGCAACCAATGACTTCAATAACCAGCATGACTGGACAGGAGGGGAACAAATCCACAAAACCACAGGAAATTAACCAGATCCTGGGGGATTACTATGAGAAATTGTATAGTAAGGGGAATGAGGGTGGTGAAGGAGGGGCAGAATGGCTGAAACAAATAAACCTCACCCGACTCAGCACAGAGGAGCTGACTAGTCTGAATGCAGAAGTCACAATAGAAGAAGTCCAAAAGGTGATAGGAGAGTTAAACGTACATAAAGCTCCGGGACCCGATGGGTTCAATGGGGAATTCTATAAAGTGATGAAGGAGCAGATTTCACCGATATTGACACGTGTGTTTAACAAAATAGTGGGAGGCACGGAAATATCGAGTTACCTCAACACGGCATATATAAAACTTATACCTAAGGGAGAGAAAAACCTAGATAATCCAGCAAACTATAGACCGATCTCTTTGATCAACCAGGACCTAAAATTACTGACCAAATTGATGGCCAACAGACAGATATTGCCGAACGTAATCTCTTTGGCCCAATCAGGGTTTGTAAAGGGGAGATCGGCGGTGATCAATATAAGAAAAACCATGCTAGTAATGGATGCCAATAGGCACGGACAACCACAGAAGGGGGCATTTCCAGCCATGATCACACTAGATGCCGAAAAGGCATTTGACAATGTAAGGTGGTCATGGCTGGAAACAGTAATGGATGAGGTAGGCATTCAGGGAGCATTTAGAACATTCATTAGAGTATTATATGCGAATCCTAAAGCCAGGGTGGTGACCCCAGGATTTCTGTCGAGACCTTTCCCATTGACTAAAGGGACTAGACAGGGGTGCCCACTGTCCCCCCTCCTGTTCAACCTGGCGATCGAGCCCCTATCAAGAATGTTGAATGAGGGAAATTGCTTTGAAGGTATCAGCATTGGAGGGGAGGTGCTACGGTCAGCCCTGTTTGCGGACGACATTATATTGTTTATGAATAAACCCCAGAAGGAACTCCCAAGGACACTACAACGGATAGAGGAATTTGGAAACTTGGCAGGTTTTAAATTAAATAAGGCAAAATGTGAAATACTGTTTCTACACCAACAGAGCACAGCGGTGTTGGCAGCTAGGGGAATGGGAGACAATGTTCATGGGATACCAATAGCGAGAACCCACGTTAAATATCTGGGAATCCAAGTGGGACGCCAACCGGCATTGATATATGAGTTAAATTTTAAACCACTGATAACGAAAATAGAATGGGAATTGAAGATGTGGGAGGGGCTTCCATTGTCCCTACTGGGCAGGAACCAACTTCTAAAAATGATGAGTTTCTCAAAACTATTATACCCAATGCAGACGATCCCTATATTATTAAAACACACAGACGTAAACAGGCTGAACAAGGCGTTTTCGACCTTCTTGTGGAGGGGAAAAAGGCCGAGAATAAAGGCTGAGAAACTAATGCAGACGCTGGAGAAGGGGGGTATTAAGATGCCAAACATTAGAGGGTACAATCTGGCGTGCCTCATGAGACATGTAATAGACTGGTTAAGGAAGACAAACAGTTACTCGGACGTGAGATTGGAAGGCGAGTTCTGTAAACCCTGGGATTTAGGGGCAATATTGCATACGTCACTTGCTAACATACCACGGCACATTAAAAACTCACTAATATGCAGAGATACAGTGATGGCGTGGAAGGCGGTGAGAAAAAAATTCAACTTACCCTGGAGTATATCTAAATACTTAAACATATGGAGTTTCCCGGAATTCCCAGCGGGCAGGGAATACAAATTATTTATAGAATGTGTTAGGGCCAGGTGGACGGGCAAACCCAGGAGGTGGATCCACTGGGCCGAACACCTTAATGAAGGCAAGGGGTCCGGTAGCCGGAGCACTACGGGTAGCAGGACAGTCTGTGCAGAAGAGTGGAATGGAGAAGTCCCTGGGACCACGGAGTCACAGATGGTAGCCCGGGTGACGGAGCTCAGGTTCGGAGGCCGGGATGTGGTCAGGCAGAGTCCAGAACCGATGGAGCGAGAGGACGGGTCACCACAGGGATCAGAGATGGTACAGACTGACGAGATGGCAGATAGTCAGCGTTCGGGGTTCGGGAATCAGCAGAACCGGATGGCGAGGCAGGAGCGGCTCTAGAAGAGAGAGAGGTGAGTATATCACAGGGACACAAGGAGACCTGACTCCTAGCTTAGGAAACACGAAGAACAGGCCCCGCCCACTTGGACATTACACCCCTTTATACCCTGTACCTGTGTGATCAATATCCTGTCTGTGGACGCTGGCCCTTTAAGAAAGGGTCAATGACCGCGCACGCGCCCTAACGCGCATGCGCGAGGCCCGGGTGCCAGAAGCCAGTGCAGGGAGCGGCGAACAGGAGGCAGGGGAGCCGGGCTGGAGCGAAGCTGCCGGCGGACGCTGAGAGCGGGGACCGGGACGCCTGGGGATCCTAGGTGAGGAGGCCTGGAGGCTGTGGAGCGGGGGACGCCGGACAGAGGAGCCGGGGAGCGAGCCAGGGAAGCCGGGGAGCGTGGCAGGGGAGCCGGGGAGCTGGACAGGGGACCCGGGGAGCGTGACAGTACCCCCCCTCCCACGCCCCCCTCCCCGCAACCGGGATAGGAAGGCACGTATCAGAGGAGTACCCACATTCTCCCGGGGTTCCCAGGACCTATCCTCAGGACCATACCCCGCCCAGTCCACCAAGAAGAACTGCCGGCCCCGTACGGTTTTCATGGCCACGATATCCCTTACCGCATAGATGTCGTCATCGGCAATAGGAGGAGGAGCCGAACTGGCAGCAGTGGAGAAGGAACCAAGGACAACCGGCTTGAGCAGGGAGACGTGGAAGGAGTTGGGTATCCTCATCGTGGCCGGGAGCTGCAGCTTGTAGGAGACCTCATTTATTCTGCTGAGGACTTTAAACGGCCCGATGTAGCGAGGGCCCAGCTTGTAAGATGGTATCTTCAATCGGACATACTTGGAGGCAAGCCAGACCAGATCTCCTGGAGAGAAACATGGGGGATGCAGACGCCTCTTGTCTGCGTGTCTCTTCATCCGAAGGGAAGCACGTCCAAGGGACGTCTTGACAGAGTTCCAAATTGTTGCAAAGTCACGTGCTACAGCATCAGCAGCAGGGACATCCGAGGAAGAGGATACAGGCAATGGGACGTAAGGCTGAAGCCCGTAAACAACATGGAAGGGAGAGCTGGAGGAGGACTCACTGACGTGGTGGTTATGGGAGAATTCAGCCCAAGGAAGAAGCGTGGACCAGTCGTCGTGATGGGCGTTGACGTAGTGACGTAAGAAGGAGGTCAAGATCTGATTGACTCGTTCCACTTGGCCATTCGACTGAGGATGGTAGGCTGAAGAAAAGTCCAGAGTCACTCCCAGATGTTTGCAGAGAGCCCTCCAGAAGCGGGAGGTGAACTGAGTTCCTCTGTCGGACACAATGTGGGATGGAAAGCCATGCAGCCAGAAGATGTGCTGTATGTAGGCGTCAGCGAGTTCCTGGGCTGAGGGCAGTCCAGCCATAGGGACGAAATGAGCCATTTTGGAGAACCGATCCACCACGACCCATATGACTGTGTGACCGGAGGACAGGGGCAAGTCCGTAATGAAGTCCATTGCAATGTGTTGCCACGGAACAGAGGGTATAGGCAGAGGCAGAAGACGGCCATATGGCAGGTGTTTGGGCGTCTTATTCCTGGCACAAGTGGAGCAGGCTGAGACAAAAGAAGCGACGTCTGTGCGAAGGGATGGCCACCAGTAGTGACGCACAATTGTACTCCATGTTCTCTTCTGACCAGCATGGCCGGCTGTTTTCGAGGCATGGCCCCAGTGCAACACTTTTTGCCTGTCGGTCTCAGAGACATAGGTCTTCCCTGGCGGTATCTGGGCCAGAGTGACCGGAGCCACCGGAATGATTTTACTAGGGCAGATGATGGGCTGGGATGTTTCCTCCTCCTGCTCCAGGGGCAAGAATGACCTGGACAAGGCATCTGCGCGTACATTCTTATCCGCGGGTCGGAAATGGAGCTGGAAATCGAACCTGGCAAAGAACAAGGACCATCTGGCTTGCCGTGGGTTCAGTCGCTGAGCAGACCGCAGGTATTCCAGGTTCTTGTGGTCCGTGTAGATGATCACGGGGTACACTGCTCCCTCCAGAAGGTAGCGCCATTCCTCCAGAGCCAGTTTGACTGCCAATAGCTCTCGGTCACCGATGGTGTAGTTGCGTTCAGGCGCTAAGAAGCTCTTGGAGAAGAAACCGCAAGTCACCATCTTCCCGGAGGAGGACTTCTGCATGAGCACTGCTCCGGCTCCCGAGGAGAAGGCATCCACCTCCAAGGTGAACTGTCGGTTTAACTCCGGACGGTGGAGCACAGGGGAGGAAGCAAATGCCCGCTTCAGGGAGCCAAACGCGGCGTCGGCCGCAGGTGACCAGTCCTTTGGATTAGCCCCCTTCTTGGTCAAGGCGGAGAGAGGTGCAGTCAGAGCAGAGAAGTGAGGGATGAACTGACGGTAATAGTTTGCGAATCCCAGAAAGCGTTGGATTGCCTTCAGTCCAGAAGGAGGGGGCCAGTTGAGAATGGCAGAGACCTTCTCCGGATCCATCTGCAGACCGGTATCGGAGATCACGTAACCCAGGAAGGGAAGAGAAGACTGCTCGAAGACACACTTCTCGTACTTGGCGTACAGACGATTCTCCCTCAGTCTTTGAAGTACCAGCTGCACGTTCTCTCTGTGGGTCTGGAGGTCCGGAGAAAAGACCAGGATGTCATCAAGGTACACCACCACACAGACGTAGAGAAGGTCTCAAAACACGTCGTTCACCAATTCCTGGAAGACTGCTGGTGCGTTACACAGGCCGAAGGGCATCACACAGTATTCATAGTGCCCATCGCGTGTATTGAACGCGGTCTTCCATTCGTCCCCTGAGCGGATGCGGACCAGGTTGTAGGCACCCCGAAGATCCAACTTGGTGAACACACGAGCTCCTCTAAGCCGATCAAACAATTCGGGGATGAGCGGCAGGGGGTACTTATTTTTCACGGTGATTTGGTTCAATCCCCGGTAGTCTATGCATGGGCGTAGGTCGCCTTCTTTCTTCTTAACAAAGAAGAAGCCTGCTCCAGCAGGAGAGGAGGATCTCCGAATGAATCCCCTTGCCAGGTTCTCTGTGATGTAGGTAGACATGGCCCTTGTTTCGGCAGGAGACAGCGGATATATCCGTCCTTGAGGTGGTGTAGTTCCCGGGAGCAGGTCGATGGCACAATCGTAAGGACGATGTGGCGGAAGTACCTCTGATTCCTTTTTGTCAAAGACGTCCGCGAAGGACCAATAGGCCGAGGGCAGTCCCGGTAGGGACTCTGGAACTGGAGGTCGTCGGATGGGTTGTATATTCTTCAGACAGTTCTCGTGGCAAGAGGAGCCCCATCGGGTGATTTCACCAGTGCCCCAGCTAACTGACGGGTCGTGTGTCCGTAACCAGGGGAGTCCCAGCAGGATTTGATGGGACATGTGTGGGAGGACGTAGAGAGCGATGTTCTCGGTGTGCAGGGCACCGATACGCAGTTCCACCGGTTTGGTGATCCACGAGATGGTGTCAGAGAGGGGTCTCCCATCCACAGAGGCAATCACGAGGGGTTTGTCGAGTGGAGTAACAGGCACCTGGTACTTGTCCACCGTGGCCTGCTGGATGAAATTGCCTGCTGCCCCGGAATCGAGGTACGCCTCGGCGTCTCTCCCGTTGTCACTTGAACAGTCCACGTAACTGGGTCTGAGAGAGTCCCAGCACCTAGGGTGGCCTCTCCTACCAACCCTAGGCTTTGGAGTTTCCCGGCCTCTCTGGACAGGAGCGTAGAAGGTGTGTGCCCTCTCCGCAGTAGAAGCAGAGGCCCTTGGCGAGCCGTTCTGCTCGGCGTTGTTCAGACTGCCGCAAACGGTCGATCTGCATGGGCTCGTGGACGGAGACACCAGATGAAGTTGACTGAAGTACGGCGGGCTTCTGCGGAGGAGAGGAATGCCGTATCGGACGTCTCTCACGGGACACCTCTTTGGAACGTTCCTGAAAACGAATGTCCACTCGAGTTGCTAGGGTAATCAGGGCATCCAGGGTGGACGGCACGTCACGACCAGCCAGCTCGTCTTTAATTCGACCCGAGAGACCTTCCCAGAAGGCGGCGGTTAGAGCCTCATTGTTCCACCCGAGTTCCGAAGCCAAGGTGCGAAAACGGATGGCATACTGCCCCACCGTCATGGTGCCCTGACGTAGCCTGAGGAGAGATGAGGCAGACGCAGAGGCGCGTCCGGGCTCGTCAAAGGTGCCACGAAATGCCTGCAGGAACTCCTGGATGTTGGTGGTCACCGGATCCTCCTTCTCCCACAAGGGGTTCATCCAGGCCAGCGCCTCACCCTCTAGATGGGACATCATGAACGCGACCTTGGCTTGGTCAGAGGGAAAGAGGTGCGGCAGCAGCTTGAAATGGAGAGAGCATTGGTTGATGAAACCCCTGCAGGTCTTGGGATCTCCGGCGTACCGGGGTGGTGAGGCCAAACGAAGTCTGGAAGCATCCGAGGAGGCTGCCATGGGAGCTGTGGCCGTGGATTGTACAGTGGAGGCTCGAGATGCCGAGGATGTGACCGACGCTTGCAGCGTGTTCAGACGGGCGTCCACAGAAGTCATGAAGTTCAGCATGCAGGTCTGGGTCTCACGCTGGCGTGTGAGTTCTTCCTGCAAGGCCGCTAGTGCTTCGGCGGGATCCATGGCCTGTTCTTACTGTTAGGGCCAGGTGGACGGGCAGACCCAGGAGGTGGATCCACTGGGCCGAACACCTTAATGAAGGCAAGGGGTCCGGTAGCCAGAGCACTACGGGTAGCAGGACAGTCTGTGCAGAAGAGTGGAATGGAGAAGTCCCTGGGACCACGGAGTCACAGATGGTAGTCCGGGTGACGGAGCTCAGGTTCGGAGGCCGGGATGTGGTCAGGCAGAGTCCAGAACCGATGGAGCGAGAGGACGGGTCACCACAGGGATCAGAGATGGTACAGACTGACGAGATGGCAGATAGTCAGCGTTCGGGGTTCGGGAATCAGCAGAACCGGATGGCGAGGCAGGAGCGGCTCTAGAAGAGAGAGAGAGGTGAGTATATCACAGGGACACAAGGAGACCTGACTCCTAGCTTAGGAAACACGAAGAACAGGCCCCGCCCACTTGGACATTACACCCCTTTATACCCTGTACCTGTGTGATCAATATCCTGTCTGTGGACGCTGGCCCTTTAAGAAAGGGTCAATGACCGCGCGCGCGCCCTAACGCGCATGCGCGAGGCCCGGGTGCCAGAAGCCAGTGCAGGGAGCGGCGAACAGGAGGCAGGGGAGCCGGGCTGGAGCGAAGCTGCCGGCGGACGCTGAGAGCGGGGACCGGGACGCCTGGGGATCCTAGGTGAGGAGGCCTGGAGGCTGTGGAGCGGGGGACGCCGGACAGAGGAGCCGGGGAGCGAGCCAGGGAAGCCGGGGAGCGTGGCAGGGGAGCCGGGGAGCTGGACAGGGGACCCGGGGAGCGTGACAGAATGGAGGAGAAAAGGTATAAAAGGGGTGAAAGATCTACTTCATGAGACGGAAAATAGATGGTTGTCCTATCAAGAAATTGTGACAAAATATGGGCTATCTCCATTCCAAGTTATACAATATAAACAGATAGAGAAAGGTATAGTGCAGCTACTAAAGCTGGTGTCACACACAGCGACAACGACAACGACGTCGCTGCTACGTCACCATTTTCTGTGACGTTGCAGCGACGTCCCGTCGCTGTCGCTGTGTGTGACATCCAGCAACGGCCTGGCCCCTGCTGTGAGGTCGCCGGTCGTTGCTGAATGTCCAGCTTCATTTTTTGGTCGTCACTCTCCCGCTGTGACACACACATCGCTGTGTGTGACAGCGAGAGAGCGACGAAATGAAGCGAGCAGGGAGCAGGAGCCGGCCTCTGGCAGCTGCGGTAAGCTGTAACCAGCGTAAACATCGGGTAACCAAGGGAAGACCTTTCCCTGGTTACCCGATATTTACCTTCGTTACCAGCCTCCGCCGCTCTTGCTGCCAGTGCCGGCTCCTGCTCTGTGCACATGTAGCTGCAGTACACATCGGGTAATTAACCCGATGTATACTGTAGCAAGGAGAGCAAGGAGCCAGCGCTAAGCAGTGCGCGCGGCTCCCTGCTCTCTGCACTGTGACATGTAGCTGCAGCACACATCGGGTTAATTAACCCGACGTGTACTGTACCTAGGAGAGCAAGGAGCCAGCGCTAAGCGCGGCTCCCTGCTCTCTGCACTGTGACATGTAGCTGCAGCACACATCGGGTTAATTAACCCGATGTGTACTGTACCTAGGAGAGCAAGGAGCCAGCGCTAAGCGCGGCTCCCTGCTCTCTGCACATGTAGCACAGCGACGTTATGCTCGCTGCTTCTGCTGTGTTTGACAGCTAAGCAGCGATCATAACAGCGACTTACAAGGTCGCTGCTACGTCACAGAAAATGGTGACGTAACAGCGACGTCGTTGTCGCTGTCGCTTAGTGTGAACCCAGCTTGAGAGATGTCGGAAAGGAACAAGAGATAAATGACATGGACCAACTTATTATGCAGGAGCAGCGGGAAATTAACATAACTTCACTATACAAAGCTTTACGAGAGGTGTTAGTTCCCTTAAGCACGGATAAGACCCTGGGAACATGGGCGAGACAATTGGGAGATGAGACAGCAGGGGACAAGATACTAAGAGGATGGATGAGAATGAGAAAAGAGGTGGTTAATGAGAGCTGGAGAGACACACATTTTAGGCTGATACACAGGGCGATCTATGGCTTCAACACAGGGCCGGCGTCAGCACGCGGCATACCCGGGCAAATGCCGGGGCCCTGGAGAGCTGGGGGGGCCCACTCGGCCTCGTCAGTTCTGCTGCCCCCGGGCCGAGTTCCGGGGACCGCAGTCCTTGGCACTGGAAACTGTGGCTGCCGGCCCTTTAAGGCCCGCAGACCACAGCGTTCACTGTGTTCTCCTGCATTGAGCATCATCTGCGGGCGGAGCTACCGCCCGGCGTCCTGCTCGGTCGCACAGATGAAGGAGTCACAGTGCCAGCCAGCGACCCCCAGCACATCGCTTCCCTCCAGCGCTGTGTGGGCCCCATCTGCACCGTGACCTGATCAGTATGTGGGACATCACTCCCTCCCCGCCCCTCCCTGTCCCCCGTGCGTGTGTGGGCCCCGCAGAGCCGCGTGTGTGGGCCCCGCAGAGCCGCGTGTGTGGGCCCCGTAGAGCAAGGTGTGTCTGTATGTATATATATATGCAGCAGAGCAGTATGCGTGTCTATATGTATGTATGTATATATGCAGCAGAGCAGTATGCGTGTCTATATGTATGTATGTATATATGCAGCAGAGCAGTATGCATGTCTGTATGTATGTATGTATATATGCAGCAGAGCAGTATGCGTGTCTGTATGTATGTATGTATATATGCAGCAGAGCAGTATGCGTGTCTGTATGTATGTATATATGCAGCAGAGCAGTATGCGTGTCTGTATGTATATATGCAGCAGAGCAGTATGCGTGTCTATATGTATGTATGTATATATGCAGCAGAGCAGTATGCGTGTCTATATGTATGTATGTATATATGCAGCAGAGCAGTATGCGTGTCAGTATGTATGTATATATGCAGCAGAGCAGTATGCGTGTCTATATGTATGTATGTATATATGCAGCAGAGCAGTATGCGTGTCTGTATGTATGTATATATGCAGCAGAGCAGTATGCGTGTCAGTATGTATGTATATATGCAGCAGAGCAGTATGCGTGTCAGTATGTATGTATATATGCAGCAGAGCAGTATGCGTGTCTGTATGTATGTATATATGCAGCAGAGCAGTATGCGTGTCTATATGTATGTATGTATATATGCAGCAGAGCAGTATGCGTGTCTATATGTATGTATGTATATATGCAGCAGAGCAGTATGCGTGTATGTATGTATGTATATATGCAGCAGAGCAGTATGCGTGTCTGTATGTATGTATATATGCAGCAGAGCAGTATGCGTGTCTATATGTATGTATGTATATATGCAGCAGAGCAGTATGCGTGTCTGTATGTATGTATATATGCAGCAGAGCAGTATGCGTGTCTGTATGTATGTATGTATATATGCAGCAGAGCAGTATGCGTGTCTATATGTATGTATGTATATATGCAGCAGAGCAGTATGCGTGTCTATATGTATGTATGTATATATGCAGCAGAGCAGTATGAGTGTCTGTATGTATGTAGCAGAGCAGAGTGTGTGTGTCTGTCTATATGTATGTATGCAGCATAGCAGTGTGTCTCTGTATGTATGCAGCAGAGCTGTGGGTCTGTCTTTATGCATGTATGATGTGTATCTATGTATGTCAGTGTATATGACTGTATAGATTTGTCTGCTATATGTATTTTTGTGAGTTTGTCATTAAATATGTATATGTACGTGTATGTATCTGTGTATGTGTGTGTGTCTGCGTGTTTATGGGGCCCACTGGGACTCTTCCGCCCGGGGCCCACAAAAACCTGGAGCCGGCCCTGCTTCAACATACCAAACAAACAGAAGGTTAATAAGATAGTACATTGTCCCAAATGTAAGACGCTAAACACGGATCTGTTACATGGGATTTGGCAATGCCCAGAGAGTAAAAAATTCTGGAAAAAAATGACTAACTAGTATATGGGGGGTAGAAGTGGCGATGGACCCATTGATATGGATTTTTCATGATGACCATGTTGAACAAATGGCAAGAGTGAGTGAAAAAAGAGACAGAATACCAAAGCTGTTCCATAGTATAGCCATAATTGGAAAAAGGGTTTTGCTGGGCAAATGGCTCGAAGGCAAGGTTCCTTCAGAAGACGAGGTAATGAGGCAGATTAAAATGCTACTTAGAATTGAACAGAGGACAGCAGAAAAAAACAAAGACGGTTTGACCGACACATTCTTTAAAAAATGGAGAAAATTCATTGAAAAACAATGTGAAGCTACAGAAATACAAACAATAGTTACCACCTTCACGTACACAGAGTGGTATCTACTAGAAGACATTAAGGGAACATTAGGGAAATTAAAACAGCCATAATGTGAAGGTGTGATAAGAAGGCAAATGATTCATCTAGAGGCATGGGGTGGAAAAAAAAAAATTACAAAATGTGGCGTGGTTGGGTATTCTTCATGTGGGCTAGACAGGAGGAAAAAAGTGTGCTAAGTTGTTGGGGGGGGGTTATTTTAGAATAGAAGGGGGGGAAAACAAGGGAAACAGGAGGAATAGTTAATTGCCAATAACCTGTTAATGGACATGGTGAATCCATACTTGCTATATTGTTTAACAAGATGTAATGCATATGAAAATTTGGAATAAAATTTGGTGTTTAAAAAAAAAAAAAAAATTTACAGCATCTGGCGTGTGTTGTGATGGTATATTATATAATGATGCATAATATTTCTTAAATTCATCTAGGATGTCAGATGTAGAATGGATCTGGGTCCCCGACTTTGTGTTAAGAGTAAAGGCCCAGTCACACTAAACAACTTACCAGCGATCCCAACAACGATCCAACCTGATAGGGATCGCTGGTAAGTTGCTAGGAGGTCGCTGGTGAGATGTCACACTAGCGACACTCCAGCGATTCCACCAGCAACCTGACCTGGCAGGGATCACTGGAGCGTCGCTACACAAGTTGCTGGTGAGCTCACCAGCAACCAGTGACCAGCCCCCAGCCAGCAGCGCCGCGTGGAAGCGATGCTGCGCTTGGTAACTAAGATAAATATCGGGTAACAAACCCAATATTTACCTTGGTTACCAACTCACACCGCTTAGCGCTGGCTCCTTGCACACCTAGCCTCAGTACACATCGGGTTAATTACCCGATGTGTACTCTGCTACGTGTGCAGGCAGCAGGAGCCGGCTTCTGCGGAGGCTGGTAACCACGGTAAACATCGGGTAACCAAGAAGCCCTTACCTTGGTTACCCGATATTTACCTTCGTTACCAGCGTCCCCGCTCTCACGCTGTCAGTGCTGGATCCCTGCTCCCTGCACACAGCCAGACTTCACATCGGGTAATTAACCCGATGTGTACTGTGGCTACGTGTGCAGAGAGCAGGGAGCCGGCACTGGCAGCATGAGAGCGGGGACACTGGTAACGAAGGTAAATATCGGGTAACCAAGGTAAGGGCTTCTTGGTTACCCGATGTTTACCGTGGTTACCAGCCTCTGCAGAAGCCGGCTTCTGCTGCCTGCACATTCAGTTGTTGCTCTCTCACTGTCACACACAGCGATGTGTGCTTCACAGCGGGAGAGCAACAACTAAAAAATGGCCCAGGACATTCAGCAACAACCAACGACCTCACAGCAGGGGCCAGGTTGTTGCTGGATGTCACACACAGCAACATCGATAGCAACATCGCTGTTACGTCACAAAAGTTGTTTGTTAGCAGCGATGTTGCTAGCGATGTTGCTTAGTGTGACGTGGCCTTAAGGATTGGAGGCTGAGCCTGCCTGGGATGTAGAGTCCGGGCAAGCAGTCTTCCACTTTTGTCTCCAAATTCAAAGAAATTTTTCCGAGCTTTGTCTCTAGAACACAAGGATTTTTGGTCTAAGATGGATAAGATTTGGTGCTGCAAAGTAGATATCTCTACTTTGAGGACGTCGTTTGGTGTGTTTTTGTTTATTGTTTCTTTCTGACCCAGTTGTGATAATAATTCCTTTAAAGGTCCAGTCACACTAAGCAACTTACCAGCGATCCCAACAACGATAGGGATCGCTGGTAAGTTGCTAGGAGGAATTACAGCAGGGACTAAAACTTAACTTTTACTAGTACATAGATAAAATCAGTAATAACAACAATAAGGTGCTTGTGCATAAATTGTGCAAACAACAGCAAAGTGCCACATGGCAGCGCATAGGCTTGATCTCACCCAAGCTTCATCCATGGGCTGGACTGCACATCGGTCCCAAGGTGAAAGGTCACAGGCCGGAAGGATCAGGTAGACAGGTATATTACAAACCCTGTTGTGCCCCGTGAATTAACTTCCGCCCTGACAAGGGCAGCACCCAAGTAGAATGTCTGCCCCACAACCAAAAAACAAACAAACAATTCCTCCCGACGCGTTTCCCTCTCAGTAATGAGAGTTCCTCAGGGAAGGCAGAGGAAAAAATTGGGAGAGATCAACCTGCAGTGGCAGGGATCAACACAGGCCAACAAGGTGATGGACCTATGTGTGCTAGGCAAATGGTGGCATTCTACTTGGGTGCTGCCCTTGTCAGGGCGGAAGTTAATTCACGGGGCACAACAGGGTTTGTAATATACCTGTCTACCTGATCCTTCCGGCCTGTGACCTTTCACCTTGGGACCGATGTGCAGTCCAGCCCATGGATGAAGCTTGGGTGAGATCAAGCCTATGCGCTGCCATGTGGCACTTTGCTGTTGTTTGCACAATTTATGCACAAGCACCTTATTGTTGTTATTACTGATTTTATCTATGTACTAGTAAAAGTTAAGTTTTAGTCCCTGCTGTAATTCCTGTTACCTTTTGGACTATAGGGCATCACTTTTTCTGCTTAGCAGATTTGCTGTTATATAAGTTGCTAGGAGGTTGCTGGTGAGATGTCACACTGCGACGCTCCAGCGATCCCACCAGCAACCTGACCTGGCAGGGATCGCTGGAGCATCGCTACACGAGTTGCTGGTGAGCTCACCAGCAACCAGTGACCAGCCTCCCAGCGCCGCGTGGAAGATGCTGCGCTTGGTAACTAAGGTAAATATCGGGTAACCAACCCGATATTTACCTTGGTTAGCAGTGCACGGAGCTACACGTGCAGAGAACAGGGAGCAGCGCACACTGAGCGCTGGCTCCCTGCTCTCCTAGTTACAGCACACATCGGGTTAATTACCCGATGTGTGCTGCAGCTAAATGTGCACAGAGCAGGGAGCAGTGCACACCGCTTAGCGCTGGCTCCCTGCTCTCCTAGTTACAGCACACATCGGGTTAATTACCCGATGTGTGCAGCAGCTACATGTGCACAGAGCAGGGAGCAGCGCACACTGCTTAGCGCTGGCTCCCTGCTCTCCTAACTACAGCACACATCGGGTTAATTAACCCGATGTGTCCTGCAGCTACATGTGCACAGAGCAGGAGCCGGCACTGACAGTGAGAGCGGCGGAGGCTGGTAACAAAGGTAAATATCGGGTAACCAAGGACAGGGCTTCTTGGTTACCCGATGTTTACATTGGTTACCAGCCTCCGCAGAAGCCGGCTCCTGCTGCCTGCACATTTAGTTGTTGCTGTCTCGCTGTCACACACAGCGATCTGTGCTTCACAGC
This sequence comes from Anomaloglossus baeobatrachus, assembly GCF_048569485.1. NCBI lineage: Eukaryota > Metazoa > Chordata > Amphibia > Anura > Aromobatidae > Anomaloglossus > Anomaloglossus baeobatrachus. Next base: position 393,599,298 of record NC_134353.1, read on the forward strand.
AGGACAGCAACAACTAAAAAATGGCCCAGGACATTCAGCAGCAACCAACGACCTCACAGCAGGGGCCGGGTTGTTGCTGGAAGTCACACACAGCAACATCGCTAGCAACGTCACAAAAGTTGTTCGTTAGCAGCGATGTTGCTAGCGATGTTGCTTAGCGTGACGGGGCCTTAACTCTGTCGCCCTTTCCCTCTTAAGTCTGGAACCATGAGAGATACAGATACCCCTAATTACACACTTCAGGGCTTCCCATTTTATTGGGTCAGGTGTCGGATCCATCGCATGGTCGGCCCCGAAATTTGTAATTGCTGTGTGAATCTCTTCCAGGCACGCTTCATTTTTCAATAAGTTGTCATTAAGTCTCCAAGTATATCCCGAACCACTTCTATCTAACATTCCCACCTCTCCATAAACTGGCGCATGGTCTGACCACAAAAATGTATCCAATGAATATTTTGGAGTGTTGTCTAAGAGATCATGGGAAATGAATAATACCGTATTTTTCGGACTATAAGACGCACCGGACTATAAGATGCACCCTGATTTTAGAGGAGGAAAATAGGAAAATAAAACTTTAAGCAAAAATATGTGGTCATGACACACTGTTATGGGGCGAGGATCTGCTGCTGACATTGTTATGGGGGTAATGTCCCCAAATTCTCTACTAAGGTACCCCATCCTGGTAATGATCCTCCTGCCTTGTATATGATCCTGCTATAAACCCCCATCCTGCTCATATACCCCTATCCTGCTTATATACCAGCATCCTGCTCATATTCCCCCATCCTGTTCATATACCCCCATCCTATTGATATACCCCCCATCCATCCTGCTCATATTCCCCCATCTATCCTGCTCATATACTCCCATCCTGCTCATATACCCCCATCCTGTTCATATACCCCCATCCTGTTCATATACCCCCATCCTGTTCATATACCCGCATCCTGTTCATATACCCGCATCCTGTTCATATACTCCCATCCTGTTCATATACCCCATCCTGTTCATATATCCCCATCCTGTTCATATACCCCCATCCTATTGATATACCCCCCATCCATCCTGCTCATATACTCCCATCCTGTTCATATACCCCATCCTGTTCATATACCCCCATCCTGTTCATATACCCCCCATCCATCCTGCTCATATACTTCCATCCTGCTATATGCCCCCATCGTGCTCATATACCATCCTGGTATATGGCCTGTATCCTAGAGCACAAAGAAAAAAAAACAAACGTTTATACTCACCTTTTCCTCACTCCCTGCAGCCGATCATCTTCCTCTCTGCACCACTGACCTGTGTGTGTGTGTGTGTGTGTGTGTGTGGAGCCGTTCCCCTGCAGCACGCGATGTCTTCCTGTCTGTGCCGATCAGCTGACCGGCACAGACAGGAAGACATCGCGTGCTGCAGGGGGACAGCTCCACACACGGGGACGGGTGAGTGTACTGATTCACTGCTCCCCGCGCTGATGATGACGCGCAGGGAGCAGTGAATACAGCCGCACATGATCACTCCAGGCTGTAATTGCCAGGGGTGATCATGCGGACCGGCTGTTTACTATGCGCGCGTCCCCGCTCGTCCTCCCGCCCACCTGTCAGCGCCGGCTTCTGCGCTGAGAAATGGGCGGGAGGATGGGCGTGCATATGTAATAAGCGGACCCACGTGGTCACAGCAGGCTGCTACAGCCTGCTCGTGCCCCCGATGACCCACTCCACCGTAGCACCTCATTCCTCGCAGCCACAGTCAGACCATAAGACGCACCCCCAACTTTCCCCCAACATTTGGGGGAAAAAAAGTGCGTCTTATGGTCCTAAAAATACGGTAGTCTATTCTCGTGTAACTATTATGTGCTAGTGAGTGAAAGCTATAGTCCCTGACTCCGGGGTGCAGGATCCTCCAAAGGTCTACCAGTCTAAGAGACACCAACTCTTTTTTAAGTCTACGTATCGCAGAGTGAGGGACAGCTGACCTACCCGAAGACGAGTCCACTGCTGGGTCCAGGATCATGTTGAAGTCCCCGCCAAGAATAATACGGGAACCGCCGGCGAATTCTGAAAGTTTCCCAAATACCTCTAGAGCGAACGCCACTTGTCCCCGGTTTGGAAAATAAACATTAGCGATGGTATAAATACTGCCTAAAAAAGATATACGTGATAATTTTTATACATGTTGTCCTACTCCATGCTGTATAGGCTTGAGAGCCAACTACCAATTAAGTAAATCAGGTGATGTGCATCTCTGTAATGAGAGGTGTGGTGTAATGATATCAACACCCTATATAAGGTGTGTTTAATTATTAGGCAACTTCCCTTCTTTTGGCAAAATGGGTCAGAAGAGAGATTTGGCGGGCTCTGAAAAGTCCAAAATTGTGAGATGTCTTGCAGAGGGATGCGGCAGTCTTGAAATTGTCAAACTTTTGAAGCGTGATCACCGAACAATCAAGCGTTTCATGGCAAATAGCCAACAGGGTCGCATGAAGTGTGTTGGGGAAAAAAGGCGCAAAATAACTGGCTATGAATTGAGGAAAATCAAGCATGAAGCTGCCAAGATGCCATTTGCCACTAGTTTGGCCATATTTCAGAGCTGCAACATTACTGGAGTATCAAAAAGCACAAGGTGTGCCATACTCAGGGACAAGGCCAAGGTAAGAAAGGCTGAAAAACGACCACCTTTGAACAAGAAACATAAGGTAAAACGTCAAGACTGGGCCAAGAAATATCTTAAGACTGATTTTTCAAAGGTTTTATGGACTGATGAAATGAGAGTGACTCTTGATGGGCCAGATGGATGGGCCAGAGGCTGGATCAGTAAAGGGCAGAGAGCTCCACTCTGACTCAGACGCCAGCAAGGTGAAGGTGGGGTACTGGTTGTGGGACCTTTTCGGGTTGAGGATGGAGTGAAGCTCAACTCCTAGACCTACTGCCAGTTTCTGGAAGACAACTTTTTCAAGCAGTGCTACAGGAAGAGGTTGATCAATAATAAACAAAATCCTCTAAAATACAACTTGCCTAATAATTCTGCACATGGTGTATGTGTGTGTGTATAATATATATATATATATATATATATATATATATATATATATATATATACACACACTAGCTGTAATATTCAGCGTTGTCTGGGATAGTAACTGCCTCTCTGTCTCTCTCTCCCACTGTCCCTCTCTCCCAGCCTCACTCTGTCTTCCTCTCTGTCTGTCTCCCTCCCTGTCTCATTCCCTGTTTGTCCCTGTCTGTCTCTTTCCCTGTGTGTCTGTCTCGGTGTGTCTGTCTCTGTGTGTCTGCCTCTTTCCTTGTCTGCCTTTTTCTGTCTGTCTGCCTCTTTGTGTCTGTCTCTTTTCCTGTCTGTCTCTTTCCTCTTTCTACCTCTTTCTCTGTCTCTGTCTGCCTCTCTTTTCCTGTCTGTCTCTTTCCCTGTCTGTCTCTTTCCCTTATCTGTCTTTGTCTCTTTCCCTGTCTGTCTCTGTTCGCCTGTCTCTCTCCCTGCCTGTCTCTGTCTCTTTCCCTGTGTCTGTCTCTTTCCCTGTCTGACTCTGTTCATCTGTCTCTCTCCCTGTCTGTTTGTCTCTTTCCCAGTCTGCCTCTCTCTGTCTCTTTCACTCTCTGTCTCTATCTCTCTCTCTCTCCCTCTGTCTGACTTTCTTTCTATCACTTTGTCTGCCTCTTTCATTGTCTGTCTCTTTCCCTGTCTGTCTCTTTCCCTGTCTGTCTCTTTCCCTGTCTGTCTCTTTCCCTGTGTGTCTCCTTCTTTGTCTGTCACTTTCCCTGTGTGTCTCTTTCCCTGTGTGTCTCTTTCCCTGTGTGTCTCTTTCCCTGTGTGTCTCTTTCTGTCTGTCTGTCTCTCTGTCTGTCTTTGACTCTTTCCCTAGCAAATACAAAATGGATACAGCCGCACACTAAATGCCATCAATGTATAAGTGAACTCTGGTACTGCATTACTGCTATATGAAAAAATGAAATTTTTAGTTTATGAATTGGCCAATGCATGTAAGCCCGGAAACCAAACGGCAAGGTAAATCTCAATATTCCGGGTCCCTAACTAAAATGCCACTATCTAGGTTAAAACCATCCATGTCTGGGCAGCTAGCATTGGCCAATTCATAAACTAAAAATCTCATTTTTTCATATAGCAGTAATGCAGTACCAGAGATCACTTATACATTGATGGCATTTAGTGTGCGGCTGTATTCATTTTGTATTTGCTAGGTTTTTTCAGCTGGCACCTATACACACTTGTAGGATGTGTGGGTCAGTCTTTTGAAATATTTGCAGTGAATTTTTTTCTGACTGAGCACTCCGCCCTACAAACCAGGCTGTGTTCATAAGCCTTATACCAGGAGTCCTAGCTGCCCAGACATGGAGGTTAGTCCAGATAGTGGCATTTCAAGTTAGATTTTTAGTCTAGCTGCCCAGACATGGATGGTTTTAACCTAGATAGTGGCATTTTAGTTAGGGACCCGGAATATTGAGATTTACCTTGCCGTTTGGTTTCCGGGCTTACATGCATTGGCCAATTCATAAACTAAAAATCTCATTTTTTCATATAGCAGTAATGCAGTACCAGAGTTCACTTATACATTGATGGCATTTAGTGTGCGGCTGTATCCATTTTGTATTTGCTAGGTTTTTTCAGCTGGCACCTATACACACTTGTAGGATGTGCGGGTCAGTCTTTTGAAATATTTGACTCTTTCCCTGTCTGCCTCTTTCCCTGTCTGTCTCTGTCTTTCTGTCTCTCTCCCTGTCTGTTTGTCTCTTTCCCTGTCTGCCTCTCTCTGTCTCTTTCACTGTCTGTTAATGTATGTCTCCCTTTCTCTCTGTCTCTCTCTCTTTGTTTGTCTTTATCGTCTCTCCAGTGATATATTATCTCACACAGAAGCTTCTTATACTAAGAATGTCCTTTGTTGCTATAGCAACCAATTACAGCTCCTATTAATAATCTGTAGCTCCCAGCTCCATTGACTTTAATGGAGGCAGGATTTTTGGTGAATACCTGTAAAGCACGGGGTTAAACTTTCTCCTCAAAACATAGTGTACGATGTTCCCTGAGTCACATGAGGCGTCTGTGCAAAATTTCGTGATTGTAAATTTGACGGTGCGGATTCCTTTAGCGGACATACACTGTGGACAGCCCCCTAGTGCTGTGTGCAGCCCCCCAGTGCTGTGTGCAGTCCCCCCCAGTGCTGTGTGCAGCCCTCTCCAGTGCTGTGTGCAGCCCCCCCAATGCTGTGTGCTGAGTGTAAATTTGACGGTACGGATTCCTTTAGCGGACATATACACATACATACATACATACATACATACATACATACATACATACACTCAACTTTATATAATATATATAGTGTAGTATGGTATATATAGTGGCTGGTATAGTGTTGTGGTTAAGTGCACTACCTCCAACATGGGAGACTGGGGTTTGAATCCCAACCCAGCCATGTAGAAAAATAAATATATAACTAACTAACGCTGGCTGATAATTTTAGGCTGGGGAGCTCCCAATAACGTGGGTCTGTGTGGGGATGTGTGCTGCCTCAGGAACGACGAACAACCTGCATCCAGCACCATGAACGATATTTGGGATTTGAATCACGTGTCAACGATTAACGATTAGGTGAGTTTTTATGATCGTTAGCGGTCGTTCGTACGTGTCACACGCAACGATGTCGCTAACGAGGACAGATGTTCGTCACGAATTCCGTGACCCCAACGACATCTCATTAGCGATGTCGTTGCGTGTAACGGGGCCTTTAGTCCCCCTACATCCAGGTGGGAGACTCCAAAAAAAGTGGTGGAGAATGAAAGGGCTAAAATCCTGTGGGACTTCAAGATCCAGATGGATAAGGAAGTGGTAGCTAACCAACCAGATATTGTGATAGTAGACAAGGATCAAAAGACAGCAATGAAAATAGATGTGGCAGTTCCTAATGACAGTAACATCAGAAAGAAGGAATGTGAGAAGCTAGAGAAATACCAGGGCCTTAAAGAACAACTGGAGAAGATGTGTAAGGTGAAGGTAACAGTGATTCCTGTGGTGCTAGGAGCACTTGGAGCAGTGACCCCTAAGTTGGAAAAATGGCTGCAACAGATTCCAGAAGCAACATCTGAACTCTCTATCAAGAAAAGCGCAGTGCTGGGAACAACTAAGATCCTGCGCAGAACCCTCAAACTCCCAGGCCTCTGGTAGAGGACCCGAGAATGAGGAAGGACAAATAACCACCCACAGGGGGTGAGAAGGTAGTTTTTATATATATATATATATATATATATATATATATATATATATATATATATATATATATATATATATATATATATATATATATATATATATATATATATATATATATATATACAGGGCCTACAAGTAGTATTCAACCCCCTGCAGATTTAGCAGGTTTGATAAGATGCAAATAAGTTAGAGCCTGCAAACTTCAAACAAGAGCAGGATTTATTAACAGATGCATAAATCTTACAAACCAACAAGTTATGGAGTCAAATAATCCGTAAATCTTTATTAATCAGAGTCAAAAAGACAAACAATTAAAAGGAATTGCGCACACAATTCCAAGATACCATAACATAGTAAAAGAGAGAACAATTAGAGGACCTCGCATACGTGGGGACCAGGGCCTTATAAGTGATGAATGACTGAAGTTTAAGTAATTATGTCTAATAAAGCAGTGAAAACATATAGATCTCAGTCATTCACATATAACAATCCCCTCCTGTATAGAAAATTGCATGGCATGGGGTAGGGGTATTCCCCTAAACTCCTGGCACTACCCTGTCCAGGATAAATGCAGTCAGGTGATCACAAGTTTACATACCAGCAATTCAGGGGGGAAAAAAAAAAGGTCCAAGGTCCGCGCCCAACAGCCGTTTCGGATTGCCTTTTTCAAGGGACACCGCACGTTATCATATTCCTATAACTCCCACCCTTAAGTAGTGTGTATCCTTAATCATCATCATGTCCAGCTGCGTTCACGCCCGCACCTGCATACACACCCCCGGATATGACGTGCACCACAGCCGGCGGCGAGAGGCGACGTGTCACGCATGCGTCGGGGAAATTTCCCCGTGACGTCATTAACGCATGCGCGGCACCACCTATGATGCCGCCGGGTGAGCGCACCCGGAAGTTGCGCTGAGGGACGCGCGTATGCGGTAATGGACTAGGTGATGACAACATGGAGAGGCCAGACCAGCATGCTAGAATTAAGTTAAGATCAAAACAAACCATAATATAGAAAATACTGCTTCAAGTTACTACAAATATCAGAAGCAGAACAAGGCATCATATATACCTGTCCCATTCAGCATAATGGTTGATACCGTGATCTGCTTCCAGCACTTTATATACATGTCAACTGCAGATATAACATAACCAGGCTGCATAACATATTGATATTAGAACTTAGGTTTAAAACTAGTATAAGGGAAGTGACCAGCAGTATTTGATGACAGTCCAAGTCGCTAGTCACAATCTCAACAACACAGTTCCTCGGCTGATGGTAAACGATGCTTCCGCATTAAAAGATATATATTATGCGGCAGTACGTATGTGATCTACCATGCTACATGCCCCTGCAACTTGGTTTATGTAGGTTTGACCACCAGACAATTACGGGTTCGTATCCGCGAGCATGTTCGAGACATCCTTAAGGCCCAATCGGTAACGGACCTCACGCTGCTCAGGACTCTCCCCAGGCACTTTAAGGTCCATCACAATTGCGATCCTACTGGACTGAGGGTGATGGGGATCGACTTGGTCAGCAGTGGGATCCGGGGTGGCAACCTTAAATTGGCCCTCTCTAAATTAGAGAGTCGGTGGATTTTCACCCTTGGGACTATGTCCCCTGAGGGCCTTAACGAGCAGTTAAGTTTTGCCCCCTTTCTGCACACATAGTTTTAGGTAACTTGTTTATAGCCCAGTAGCTCTCCGTTTTATTCGCCCCCTCAAAATAAGTGGGAGTATTTTTATGATTCTCATTATTTATCTGTCATTATGCTGTATTTTAATTGCATGTTGTCTATATGTTTTTATAGAATTCCATCTGAGGATTTGACTAATCTCTTGATTCTTCCTCTACCCTTGAGTTGAGTACCAGTCCCTGGATTGTGGTTGATGACATCATTGGATAATAATATGGAGAAACTCTGGTGCCGGCACTGAATTGATTACTCTGTTCCTGCTGTGGAATTTGCCATCAGAACTGTGTTGTTGAGATTGTGACTAGCGACTTGGACTGTCATCAAATACTGCTGGTCATTTCCCTTATACTAGTTTTAAACCTAAGTTCTAAGATCAATATGTTATGCAGCCTGGTTATGTTATATCTGCAGTTGACATGTATATAAAGTGCTGGAAGCAGATCACGGTATCAACCATTATGCTGAATGGGACAGGTATATATGATGCCTTGTTCTGCTTCTGATATTTGCAGTAACTTGAAGCAGTATTTTCTATATTATGGTTTGTTTTGATCTTAACTTAATTCTAACATGCTGGTCTGGCCTCTCCATGTTGTCATCACCTAGTCCATTACCGCATACGCGCGTCCCTCAGCGCAACTTCCGGGTGCGCTCATCCGGCGGCATCATAGGTGGTGCCGCGCATGCGTTAATGACGTCACGGGGAAATTTCCCCGACGCATGCGTGACACGTCGCCTCTCGCCGCCGGCTGTGGTGCACGTCATATCCGGGGGTGTGTATGCAGGTGCGGGCGTGAACGCAGCTGGACATGATGATGATTAAGGATACACACTACTTAAGGGTGGGAGTTATAGGAATATGATAACGTGCGGTGTCCCTTGAAAAAGGCAATCCGAAACGGCTGTTGGGCGCGGACCTTGGACCTTTTTTTTTCCCCCCCTGAATTGCTGGTATGTAAACTTGTGATCACCTGATTGCATTTATCCTGGACAGGGTAGTGCCAGGAGTTTAGGGGAATACCCCTACCCTATGCCATGCAATTTAAAATACAGGAGGGGATTGTTCATCACTTATAAGGCCCTGGTCCCCACGTATGCGAGGTCCTCTAATTGTTCTCTCTTTTACTATGTTATGGTATCTTGGAATTGTGTGCGCAATTCCTTTTAATTGTTTGTCTTTTTGACTCTGATTAATAAAGATTTACGGATTATTTGACTCCATTGTGTGGTTTCCACATTTCGTTTCAGTATTTATAGGAGCATATCCTGGTACTAGGAATCTAATATTATGGGGATATCATGTGTTAAAATACTTGCATTAATATGATTGGATATAAATGTATATTCCCATCTTCCATGAAAATTGTTTCAAACCAACAAGTTATGTTGCTCAGTTAAATTTTAATAAATTTTCAACATAAAAGTGTGGGTCAATTATTATTCAACCCCTAGGTTTAATATTTTGTGGAATAACCCTTGTTTGCAATTACAGCTAATAATCGTCTTTTATAAGACCTGATCAGGCCGGCACAGGTCTCTGGAGTTATCTTGGCCCACTCCTCCATGCAGATCTTCTCCAAGTTATCTAGGTTCTTTGGGTGTCTCATGTGGACTTTAATCTTGAACTCCTTCTACAAGTTTTCAATTGGGTTAAGGTCAGGAGACTGATTAGGCCACTGCAACACCTTGATTTTTTCCCTCTTGAACCAGGCCTTGGTTTTCTTGGCTGTGTGCTTTGGGTCGTTGTCTTGTTGGAAGATGAAATGACGATCCATCTTAAGATCCTTGATGGAGGAGCGGAGGTTCTTGGCCAAAATCTCCAGGTAGGCCGTGCTATCCATCTTCCCATGGATGCGGACCAGATGGCCAGGCCCCTTGACTGAGAAACAGCCCCACAGCATGATGCTGCCACCACCATGCTTGACTGTAGGGATGGTATTCTTGGGGTCGTATGCAGTGCCATCCAGTCTCCAAACGTCACGTGTGTGGTTGGCACCAAAGATCTCGATCTTGGTCTCATCAGACCAGAGAACCTTGAACCAGTCTGTCTCAGAGTCCTCCAAGTGATCATGAGCAAACTGTAGACGAGCCTTGACATGACGCTTTGAAAGTAAAGGTACCTTACGGGCTTGTCTGGAACGGAGACCATTGCGGTGGAGTACGTTACTTATGGTATTGACTGAAACCAATGTCCCCACTGCCATGAGATCTTCCCGGAGCTCCTTCCTTGTTGTCCTTGGGTTAGCCTTGACTCTTCGGACAAGCCTGGCCTCGGCACGGGTGGAAACTTTCAAAGGCTGTCCAGGCCGTGGAAGGCTAACAGTAGTTCCATAAGCCTTCCACTTCCGGATGATGCTCCCAACAGTGGAGACAGGTAGGCCCAACTCCTTGGAAAGGGTTTTGTACCCCTTGCCAGCCTTGTGACCCTCCACGATCTTGTCTCTGATGGCCTTGGAATGCTCCTTTGTCTTTCCCATGTTGACCAAGTATGAGTGCTGTTCACAAGTTTGGGGAGGGTCTTAATTACTCAGAAAAGGCTGGAAAAAGAGATAATTAATCCAAACATGTGAAGCTCATTGTTCTTTGTGCCTGAAATACTTCTTAATACTTTAGGGGAACCAAACAGAATTCTTGTGGTTTGAGGGGTTGAATAATAAATGACCCTCTGAATAAACTTTTCACAATTTAAAAAAAATAAAAAATAAAAAAGAAATAACATTCTTTTTTGCTGCAGTGCATTTCACACTTCCAGGCTGATCTACAGTCCAAATGTCACAATGCCAGGTTAATTCCCAATGTGAAAACCTGCTAAATCTGCAGGGGGTTGAATACTACCACTAGTAGGCACTGTATATATATATATATATGTATATATATATATATATATATATATATATATATATATATATATATATATATATATATATATATATATATATATATACTACAGTTCAAAAGTTTAGGGTCATTTAGATAATTCCTTATTTTTGAAAGAAAAGCACATTTTTTTTCAATGAAGCTAACATTAAATTAAACAGAAATAAACTCTATTCATTGTTAATGTGGTAAATGACTATTCTAGCTGCAAACGTCTGTTTTTTAGTGCAATATCTACATAGGTGTATAGAAGCTCATTTCCAACAACCACCACTCCAGTGTTCTAATGGTACATTGAGTTTGCTAACTGTGTTAGAAGGCTAATGGATGTTTAGAAATTCGTTGAAAACCCTTGTACAAGTATGTTAGCACAGCTGGAAACAGTTTTTCTGATTAGAGAAGCTATAAAACTGACCTTCAATTTCGCTAGTTGAGAAACTGAAGCATTTGTTGGTTCCATTAAACTCCCAAAATGCCCAGAAAAAGAGAATTTTCATGTGAAACTCGACAGTTTATTCTTGTTCTTAGAAATGAAGGATATTCCATGCAAAAAATTGCCAAGAAACTGAAGATTTCCTACAACGGTGCGTACTACTCTCTTCAGAGGAGAGCACAAACAGGCTCTAATCAGAGTAGAAAGAGAAGTGGGAGGCCCTGCTGCACAACTGAGCAACAAGACAAGTACATTATAGTCTCTAGTTTGAGAAATCGACGCCTCACAGGTCCTCAACTGGCAGCTTCATTAAATAGTACCCGCATAACGCCAGTGTCAACGACTACAGTGAAGAGGCGACTCCGGGTTGCTGGCCTTGAGGGCAGAGTGGCAAAGAAAAAGCCATATCTGAGACTGGCTAATAAAAGGAAAAGATTAATATGGGCAAAAGAACACAGACATTAGACAGAGGAAGGTTGGAAAAAAGTGTTATGGACAGAAGAATTGAAGTTTGAGGTGTTTGGATCACACAGAAGAACATTTGTAAACACAGAGCAACTGAAAAGATGCTGGAAGAGTGCCTGATGCCATCTGTCAAGCATGGTGGAGGTAATGTGATGGTCTGGGATTGCTTTGGTGCTGCTAAAGTGGGAGATTTGTACAAGGTAAAAGGGATTTTAAATAAGGAAGGCTATCACTCCATTTTGCAACGCCATGCCATATCCTGTGGACAGCGCTTGATTGGAGCCAATTTCATCCTACAACAGGACAATGACCCAAAGCATACCTCCAAATTATGCATGAACTATTTAGGGAAGAAGCAGGCAGGTACTATTCTATCTGTAATGGAGTGGCCAGCCCAGTCACCAGATCTCAACCACCCTATTGATCTGTTGTGGGAGCAGCTTGACCGTACGGTACGCAAAATGTGCCCATCAAGCCAATCCAACTTGTGTGAGGGGCTTCTGGAAGCATGGGGTGAAATATCTCCAGATTACCTCAGCAAATTACCAGCTAGAATGCCACAGGTCTGCAAAACTGGAATTGCTGCAAAGGAGCATTCTGTGACGAAAGCAAAGTTTGAAGGAGAAAATTATTATTTCAAATAAAAATCTATGTTTCTAACCTCGTCAATGTCTGGACTATATTTTCTATTCATTATTATCATAAGTCATTTGATAAATAAAAGTATGATTTTTCATGGAAAAGACAAAATTGCCTAGGTGACCCAAACTTTTGAATGGTAGTATATATATATATATATACCGTTAGGTCCAGAAATATTTGGACAGTGACACAAGTTTTGTTATTTTAGCTGTTTACAAAAACATGTTCAGAAATACAATTATATATATAATATGGGCTGAAAGTGCACACTCCCAGCTGCAATATGAGAGTTTTCACATCCAAATCGGAGAAAGGGTTTAGGAATCATAGCTCTGTAATGCATAGCCTCCTCTTTTTCAAGGGACCAAAAGTAATTGGACAAGGGACTCTAAAGCCCACTTTACACGTTGCAATTAGTTGTACAATCGCATTTGCGATGTGACACGCCCAGGTTGCATACGGGATCTTATGCGATTGCACGTTGGTCGTTCATTTGCTGTCACACGAGCGTTAGTAGTCTATGTTAAATTGGTCAATTTTGTGTGCGATCCTTTAGATCATGTGTTCTGTGACGTATGCATTGGGCACCTTTTTTTTTTTTTATTTATTGACTTGCCAAGCGTGTGTAATGTGTAGGGATGCGTTTTTACTATGTCATCTGCCATTCAGCTCTGCTACATGGCCGCTAACAGCAGACACAGACAGCCATGTAGCAGAGCTGAATGGCAGATGACAGCAGACACAGACAGAGCCGCACTGTCAGAATGAACTCGGGTGAACTTCACCCGACTTCATTGTCATGCTGCGGCTCTGTCTGTGTCGCGTCCTGATTAGCGGTCACCAGTGAAGGGCTCATCGGTGACCGCTAATCTCCTAAGTTACTGAAGTTAGCAGCCCTCTCTCATACTCACCGATCCCCGATCCCCGGCACTGCACGGCGTTCACACTGCTCTGGCGGCTTTTACTGTTTTGAAAAAGCCGGCCGCCCATTAAACAATTTCGTATTCCCTGCTTTCCCTGCCCACCGGCGCCTATGATTGGTTACAGTGAGACACGCCCCCACTCTGAGTGACAGGTGTCACACTGCACCCAATCACAGCAGCCGGTGGGCGGGTCTATACTGTGTAGTGAAATAAATAATTAAATAATTAAAAAAAACGGCGTGCGGTTCCCCCCAATTTTAAAACCAGCCAGATAAAGCCATACGGCTGAAGGCTGGTATTCTCAGGATGGGGAGCTCCACGTTATGGGGAGCCCCCCAGCCTAACAATATCAGCCAACAGCCGCCCAGAATTGCCGCATACATTATATGCGACAGTTCTGGGACTGTACCCGGCTCTTCCCGATTTGCCCTGGTGCGTTGGCAAATCGGGGTAATAAGGAGTTATTGGCAGCCCATAGCTGCCAATAAGTCCTAGATTAATCATGTCAGGCATCTATGAGACACCCTCCATGATTAATCTGTAAATTACAGTAAATAAACACACACACCCGAAAAAATCCTTTATTAGAAATAAAAAACACAAACATATACCCTGGTTCACCACTTTAATCAGCCCCAAAAAGCCCTCCATGTCCGGCGTCATCCAGGATGCTCCAGCGTCGCTTCCAGCGCTGCTGCATGGAGGTGACCGGAGCTGCAGCAGACACAGCCGCTCCGGTCACCTCCACGCAGGTAATGAAGACAGCCGCGCGATCAGCTGCTGTCACTGAGGTTACCCGCGGCCACCGCTGGATCCAGTGACAGCGGGTAACCTCAGTGACAGCAGCTGATCGCGCGGCTGTCTTCATTACCTGCGTGGAGGTGACCGGAGCGGCTGTGTCTGCTGCAGCTCCGGTCACCTCCATGCAGCAGCGCTGGAAGCGACGCTGGAGCATCCTGGATGACGCCGGACATGGAGGGCTTTTTGGGGCTGATTAAAGTGGTGAACCAGGGTATATGTTTGTGTTTTTTATTTCTAATAAAGGATTTTTTCGGGTGTGTGTGTTTATTTACTGTAATTTACAGATTAATCATGGAGGGTGTCTCATAGATGCCTGACATGATTAATCTAGGACTTATTGGCAGCTATGGGCTGCCAATAACTCCTTATTACCCCGATTTGCCAACGCACCAGGGCAAATCGGGAAGAGCCGGGTACAGTCCCAGAACTGTCGCATATAATGTATGCGGCAATTCTGGGCGGCTGTTGGCTGATATTGTTAGGCTGGGGGGCTCCCCATAACGTGGAGCTCCCCATCCTGAGAATACCAGCCTTCAGCCGTATGGCTTTATCTGGCTGGTTTTAAAATTGGGGGGAACCGCACGCCGTTTTTTTTAATTATTTAATTATTTATTTCACTACACAGTATAGACCCGCCCACCGGCTGCTGTGATTGGGTGCAGTGTGATACCTGTCACTCAGCGTGGGGGCGTGTCTCACTGTAACCAATCATAGGCGCCGGTGGGCGGGGAAAGCAGGGAATACGAGATTGTTTAATGGGCGGCCGGCTTTTTCAAAACAGTAAAAGCCGCCGGAGCAGTGTGAACGCCGTGCAGCGCCGGGGATCGGTGAGTATATGAGAGAGGGGGATAGACTGACATGGACAGAGAGTGAGGGACAGAGATAGTGACCGACTGACAGAGATTAGTGAATGACAGACATTGTGAGGTGCTTCAGAACGCAGCTTTTCAGCTGCGCTCTGAAGCAGACCTTTTTTAAGCTGCGGTGCAGAGCGCACATAGCATCAGACACCAAAATCGTATGAGGGATGTCACACGTTACAATTGACTAGGTTCGTGCAACAAAACGCTCAATTCTAGAGAATGATACGATGTGTTTGCGATCAACGGTTTTGCGTTCAATCCTGATCGCAAGTAGATGTCACACGCAGATACCTCACAAACGATGCCGGATGTGCGTCACTTACAACTTGACCCCAACGACGGATTGTGAGATATATTGAAGCGTGTGTAGCGGGCTTAAGGGCTGCAATTAACTCTGAAGGTGTCTCCCTCGTTAACCTGTAATCAATGAAGTAGTTAAAAGGTCTGGGGTTGATTACAGGTGTGTGGTTTTACATTTGGAAGCTGTTGCTGTGACCAGACAACATGCGGTCTAAGGAACTCTCAATTGAGGTGAAGCAGAACATCCTGAGGCTGAAAAAAAAGAAAAAATCCATCAGAGAGATAGCAGACATGCTTGGAGTAGCAAAATCAACAGTCGGGTACATTTTGAGAAAAAAGGAATTGACTGGTGAGCTTGGGAACTCAAAAAGGCCTGGGCGTCCACGGATGACAACAGTGGTGGATGATCGCCGCATACTTTCTTTGGTGAAGAAGAACCCGTTCACAACATCAACTGAAGTCCAGAACACTCTCAGTGAAGTAGGTGTATCTGTCTCTAAGTCAACAGTAAAGAGAAGACTCCATGAAAGTAAATACAAAGGGTTCACATCTAGATGCAAACCATTCATCAATTCCAAAAATAGACAGGCCAGAGTTAAATTTGCTGAAAAACACCTCATGAAGCCAGCTCAGTTCTGGAAAAGTATTCTATGGACAGATGAGACCAAGATCAACCTGTACCAGAATGATGGGAAGAAAAAAGTTTGGAGAAGAAAGGGAACGGCACATGATCCAAGGCACACCACATCCTCTGTAAAACATGGTGGAGGCAACGTGATGGCATGGGCATGCATGGCTTTCAATGGCACTGGGTCACTTGTGTTTATTGATGACATAACAGCAGACAAGAGTAGCCGGATGAATTCTGAAGTGTACCGGGATATACTTTCAGCCCAGATTCAGCCAAATGCTGCAAAGTTGATCGGACGGCGCTTCATAGTACAGATGGACAATGACCCCAAGCATACAGCCAAAGCTACCCAGGAGTTCATGAGTGCAAAAAAGTGGAACATTCTGCAATGGCCAAGTCAATCACCAGATCTTAACCCAATTGAGCATGCATTTCACTTGCTCAAATCCAGACTTAAGACGGAAAGACCCACAAACAAGCAAGACCTGAAGGCTGCGGCTGTAAAGGCCTGGCAAAGCATTAAGAAGGAGGAAACCCAGCGTTTGGTGATGTCCATGGGTTCCAGACTTAAGGCAGTGATTGCCTCCAAAGGATTCGCAACAAAATATTGAAAATAAAAATATTTTGTTTGGGTTTGGTTTATTTGTCCAATTACTTTTGACCTCCTAAAATGTGGAGTGTTTGTAAAGAAATGTGTACAATTCCTACAATTTCTATCAGATATTTTTGTTCAAACCTTCAAATTAAATGTTACAATCTGCACTTGAATTCTGTTGTAGAGATTTCATTTCAAATCCAATGTGGTGGCATGCAGAGCCCAACTCGCGAAAATTGTGTCACTGTCCAAATATTCCTGGACCTAACTGTATATATATATATATATATATATATATATATATATATATATATATATATATATATATATATTATATATATACATTATATATATACACATATACACACACACACACACACACACACACACTTTTTAAAGCATGGCGTTGAGAGTGTGGAAAGTTTGAGGGGTGGAGGAGCTGTGTGCAGCCTGTTTTTGGCAGTATGGGGCCCTGAAATTCCTAGTGGCGACCCTGGGTGTGGCTGGAAAGAGGCATCACAGGAGCAACTCTATTCTATCCTCTTCAGCACTGAGATGTCTAGAGTGGAGTGACTGGAAAGACGCATCACAGGATCAACTTCAATCTGATCACCTCGGCACTGAATGTTCTAGGGTGGTGTGGCTGGAGTGAGGCCTGACAGGAGCAAATCCATTCTATTCACTTCTGCACTGGGCTGAGAGTGAAGTGGCTGGAAAGAGGAGTCACAGGAAGAACTCCTTTCTACTGTATTTTTGACATCACAAAGATGCACCTTAATGCGTGTGTTTCCCTCTCCCAGCAAAGTCTATGAGATTTCTATTTTGTTGTCCACACAGTGCATCTTTTTTTTAAAGACGCAGCCAAGATGCAGCATGTCAATTCTTTTTGGGTATTGCAGATAAATCCCCTGCTGACTCGAGGTCGGCGGGGGATTGATCCCTGGTATTTGGCTAGATGCCGGTTCCCATATGTGACAGGGTCCTTCTCCCATATCACACATTCAACAGAGTAGAAAAATATATATATATGCACACATATATATGAGAATCGGGTTTTAGCCGTGCTAAGAAACCACTGTTGTCAGGATGTAGATTAAATTAAAAATCTCTTTTTATTACAGCATCCAATGCGTTTCAGAGACATAAACCGTCTCCTTCTTCAGGGAAAGAGAAAAATTATATAAAATATATTAAATATTTTCTCTTTTTCCCTGAAGAAGGAGACGGTTTATGTCTCTGAAACACGTTGGATGCTGTAATAAAAAGAGATTTTTAATTTAATCTACATCCTGACAACAGTGGTTTCTTAGCGCGGCTAAAACCCGATTCTCATATATATATGTGTGCATATATATATTTTTCTACTACGTCTTCACGGGGCCGCTGCTTGAACCACGCGGACACTCATATGCTCTATAAGGGGGTGTGACTGGCACAACCGCTCCAGGTGAGTGTACCTATTTACATCTATACACGGTTTTTACCGGGTAAGACCCTATTTGCGCCTTTTGTTCCCCCCTTTTCAACACATTCAACAGAGCGAGAGATGAGTGAGCAATCCAAAGCATATTTATTCCATGCAATCCAGAATGTCCATTAAATAATCCACCACACAGAGGGTAAAATATTCCAGTAATGGCATAAATGTCCCGGGGATAAGTCACAATCCTCCAGCAGTCCTTTTCCAGGGAAATCGGGATTTCTCACAGTCCTCTAAGATGTCACCTTCAGCCAAGAGGATCAATCTTCGTCCTTCTCTCTTCAAGTTCTCAAACAGACTGCGTCATCCCCCCAGGTAAGCAAAGAGGTTAGGTGGATTCCAAGCCCACCTCCCCCCACACCTAGGGACAAACACTACAGGGGGTGATTACCTACAGACAATACAATGTACACACAAGCAATACAAATAATGGACAGAGAACCCAGCCTAAAATACGACCCTACACAACATGATACACAGTGCACCATATCCCACCATCGAGTCAATGGGGACCAGAATTTGGCGCAAAGTGGCAAGCGCTTCATATTTACTGAATCAGCGGCGCGGCTGTCACACTGCTCCCGCGGCCAGTCATTCCCTTCCCGAGCCTCTCATTATCGTCATTGAATATGCACTGCTTCCCCTGCCCACCGGTGGCTGTGACTGGTTGCAGTCAGACTCGCCACCATGCTGAGTGACAGCTGTCTGACTGCATCCAATCACAGCCGCCGGTGGCCAGGTCTATATCGTACAGTACAATAAATGAATAATTAATAAAGTTCTCCACCTGTGACAGCAAATCACCTGAGTGACGTCCCGCTGATCGCGAAGCTCACTTCAGTCACTCAGGTGATTTGTTGTCACAGGTGGAGAACTCCAGCTGTGGCCGCGGGTAACCTGAGTGACGTCACCGCTTATTGCGCAGCTCACTTCAGTTGCTGCATGCAGCTCACAGCGGGCAGTCTTGTTCTATGGCCACTTGCTGTGATTGTCAGATGTAGCTGAGGCGGAAGCAGCGTGGGACCTCGTGTGAATTACGTAAGACCTGGAGAGGTGTTTGGGGGGTTAATAAAGTGGTGAAAAAGGGGGCTTTTTGTCTTTTATTTCAAATAAAGGATTTTTTGGGTGTTTGTGTTTATTTACTTTCATTTACAGATTAGTGATGGGGGGGGTCTCATAGACGCTTGCCATCACTAAGCTAGGGCTTAGTAGCAGCTGTGGGCTGTTATTAACCCCTTATTACCCCGATTGCCACCCCACCAGGGCAACGGGAAGAGTCGGGCCCAGAGCCAGAATTGGCGCATCCTATGGATACGCCACTTTTGGGGCGGCTATGGGCTGCTATTGTTAGGCTGTAAAGGGCCAAATAACCATTGCCCGCCCCACTCTAATAATATTAGCCCCCAGTTGTCTGCTGTACCTTGGCTGGTTTTAAAATATATATACAGTTAGGTCCAGAAATATTTGGACAGTGACACAAGTTTTGTTATTTTAGCTGTTTACAAAAACATGTTCAGAAATACAATTATATATATAATATGGGCTGAAAGTGCACACTCCCAGCTGCAATATGAGAGTTTTCACATCCAAATCGGAGAAAGGGTTTAGGAATCATAGCTCTGTAATGCATAGCCTTCTCTTTTTAAAGGGACCAAAAGTAATTGGACAAGGGACTCTAAGGGCTGCAATTAACTCTGAAGGCGTCTCCCTCATTAACCTGTAATCAATGAAGTAGTTAAAAGGTCTGGGGTTGATTACAGGTGTGAGGTTTTGCATTTGGAAGCTGTTGCTGTGACCAGACAACATGCGGTCTAAGGAACTCTCAATTGAGGTGAAGCAGGCAGAACATCCTGAGGCTGAAAAAAAAGAAAAAATCCATCAGAGAGATAGCAGACATGCTTGGAGTAGCAAAATCAACAGTCGGGTACATTCTGAGAAAAAAGGAATTGACTGGTGAGCTTGGGAACTCAAAAAGGCCTGGGCGTCCACGGATGACAACAGTGGTGGATGATCGCCGCATACTTTCTTTGGTGAAGAAGAACCCGTTCACAACATCAACTGAGGTCCAGAACACTCTCAGTGAAGTAGGTGTATCTGTCTCTAAGTCAACAGTAAAGAGAAGACTCCATGAAAGTAAATACAAAGGATTCACATCTAGATGCAAACCATTCATCAATTCCAAAAATAGACAGGCCAGAGTTAAATTTGCTGAAAAACACCTTATGAAGCCAGCTCAGTTCTGGAAAAGTATTCTATGGACAGATGAGACAAAGATCAACCTGTACCAGAATGATGGGAAGAAAAAAGTTTGGAGAAAAAAGGGAACGGCACATGATCCAAGGCACACCACATCCTCTGTAAAACATGGTGGAGGCAACGTGATGGCATGGGCATGCATGGCTTTCAATGGCACTGGGTCACTTGTGTTTATTGATGACATAACAGCAGACAAGAGTAGCCGGATGAATTCTGAAGTGTACTGGGATATACTTTCAGCCCAGATTCAGCCAAATGCCGCAAAGTTGATCGGACGGCGCTTCATAGTACAGATGGACAATGACCCCAAGCATACAGGCAAAGCTACCCAGGAGTTCATGAGTGCAAAAAAGTGGAACATTCTGCAATGGCCAAGTCAATCACCAGATCTTAACCCAATTGAGCATGCATTTCACTTGCTCAAATCCAGACTTAAGACGGAAAGACCCACAAACAAGCAAGACCTGAAGGCTGCGGCTGTAAAGGCCTGGCAAAGCATTAAGAAGGAGGAAACCCAGCGTTTGGTGATGTCCATGGGTTCCAGACTTAAGGCAGTGATTGCCTCCAAAGGATTCGCAACAAAATATTGAAAATAAAAATATTTTGTTTGGGTTTGGTTTATTTGTCCAATTACTTTTGACCTCCTAAAATGTGGAGTGTTTGTAAAGAAATGTGTACAATTCCTACAATTTCTATCAGATATTTTTGTTCAAACCTTCAAATTAAACGTTACAATCTGCACTTGAATTCTGTTGTAGAGGTTTCATTTCAAATCCAATGTGGTGGCATGCAGAGCCCAACTCGCGAAAATTGTGTCACTGTCCAAATATTTCTGGACCTAACTGTATATATATATATATATATATATATATATATATATATATATATATATATATATATATATATATATATATATATACAGTGGAACCTTGGATTAAGAGTAACTTGGTTTGTTGGTTTGAGAGCGTTTTGCAAGACAAGCTAAGCTTTTTAAAAATTTGTAGCTTGGTTTAAGAGCAATGCTTTGCAATAAGAGCAAATACTCACCATGCACACTTCCAATTCCGTCCTTTCACAGCGCTCTGACCTCCACTGGAGGTAACTTTCTGTACTGTATACAGTATTCCACTGTACAGTATAGCATGTCTATCAATTTGCATTTGTGAATATAGTTTTGTACTTCTTTCTGTTAACCAGTACAGCACATTGCTTGTATTGTACCTCTCGCACAGCAACAATTCTATTGTAAGGTAACGTACAGTATAATTTTTTTTATGTTATCAGTGTACTGTAATACTTTTAAATGAATACAGCACATTATTTTGTATTACTGTAATAAGTTTGTATAAATACAGTAAATATTTTTGGGTTGTGGAACGAATTGTCTGTGTTTCAATTATTTCCTATGGGAAAGAAGGGAATTTTGTTTACTTACCGTAAATTCCTTTTCTTCTAGCTCCTATTGGGAGACCCAGACAATTGGGTGTATAGCTTCTGCCTCCGGAGGCCACACAAAGTATTACACTTTAAAAAGTGTAACCCCTCCCCTCTGCCTATACACCCTCCCGTAGATCACGGGCTCCTCAGTTTTGGTGCAAAAGCAGGAAGGAGAAAACTTATAAATTGGTCTAGGGTAAATGCAATCCGAAGGATGTTCGGAGAACTGCAAACCATGAACCAAAAGAACAATTCAACATGAACAACATGTGTACACAAAAAAACAACCAGCCCGAAGGGTACAGGGGCAGGTGCTGGGTCTCCCAATAGGAGCTAGAAGAAAAGGAATTTTCGGTAAGTAAACAAAATTCCCTTCTTCTTTGTCGCTCCATTGGGAGACCCAGACAATTGGGACGTCCAAGAGCAGTCCCTGGGTGGGTAAAAGAATACCTCAATATCAAAGAGCCGAAAAAACGGCCCCCTCTTACAGGTGGGCAACCGCCGCCTGATGGACTCGCCTACTTAGACTGGCGTCTGCCGAAGCATAGGTATGCACTTGATAGTGTTTCGTGAAAGTGTGCAGACTAGACCACGTAGCTGCCTGACACACCTGCTGAGCCGTAGCCCGGTGCTGCAGTGCCCAGGACGCACCCACGGCTCTGGTAGAATGGGCTTTCAGCCCTGTAGGAAGCGAAAGCCCAGAAGAACGGTAGGCTTCGAGAATCGGTTCCTTGATCCACCGAGCCAAGGTTGACTTGGAAGCCTGCGAGCCCTTACGCTGGCCAGCGACAAGGACAAAGAGCGCATCTGAACGACGCAGGGGCGCCGTGCGAGACACGTAGAGCCGGAGTGCTCTCACAAGATCCAAAGAGTGCAGATCCTTTTCACACTGGTGAATTGGATTAGGGCAAAATGAAGGCAAGGAGATATCCTGATTGAGATGAAAAGGGGATACCACCTTAGGGAGAAATTCCGGGACCGGACGCAGAACCACCTTATCCTGGTGAAACACCAGGAAGGGGGCTTTGCATGACAGCGCTGCTAGCTCAGACACTCTCCGAAGTGATGTGACTGCCACTAGGAAGGCCACCTTCTGCGAAAGACGTGATAGAGAGACATCCCGCAGCGGCTCGAAAGGTGGTTTCTGAAGAGCCGTTAGCACCCTGTTAAGATCCCAGGGTTCCAGCGGACGCTTGTAAGGTGGGACTATGTGGCAAACTCCCTGCAGGAACGTGCGGACCTGCGGAAGCCTGGCTAGGCGCTTTTGAAAAAACACGGAGAGCGCCGATACTTGGCCCTTGAGGGAGCCAAGTGACAAACCCTTGTCCATTCCGGATTGAAGGAATGAAAGAAAAGTGGGTAAGGCAAACGGCCATGGAGTAAAACCGTTATTAGCGCACCAGGATAGGAAGATTTGCCAAGACCTATAATAGATCTTGGCGGACGTAGGCTTCCTGGCCTGTCTCATGGTGGCAATGACATCCTGAGATAACCCTGAAGACGCTAGGAGCCAGGACTCAATGGCCACACAGTCAGGTTGAGGGCCACAGAATTCAGATGGAAAAACGGGCCTTGTGACAGCAAGTCTGGGCGGTCTGGAAGCGCCCACGGTTGACCCACCGTGAGATGCCACAGATCCGGGTACCACGACCGCCTCGGCCAGTCTGGAGCGACGAGAATGGCGCGACGGCAGTCGGACCTGATCTTGCGTAACACTCTGGGCAGCATCGCCAGAGGAGGAAACACATAAGGCAGTTGAAACTGCGACCAATCCTGAACTAACGCGTCCGCCGCCAGAGCTCTGTGATCCTGAGACCGTGCCATGAATGCCGGGACCTTGTTGTTGTGCCGTGACGCCATGAGATCAACGTCCGGCGTTCCCCAGCGGCGACAGATCTCTCGAAACACGTCTGGGTGCAGAGACCATTCCCCCGCGTCCATGCCCTGACGACTGAGAAAATCTGCTTCCCAGTTTTCTACACCCGGGATGTGAACTGCGGAGATGGTGGAAGCTGTGGCTTCCACCCACTGCAGAATCCGTCGGACTTCCTGGAAGGCTTGACGACTGCGAGTGCCGCCTTGGTGGTTGATGTATGCGACGGCAGTGGCGTTGTCCGACTGGATACGGATCTGCCTGCCCTCCAGCCACCGATGAAAAGCCAATAGAGCGAGATACACTGCCCTTATCTCCAGAATATTGATCTGAAGGGATGACTCTATCGGAGTCCAGATTCTCTGAGCCCTGTGCTGGAGAAAAACCGCTCCCCACCCTGACAGGCTCGCGTCCGTGGTGACCACAGCCCAGGTTGGGGGTAGGAAGGATTTTCCCTGTGACAGAGAGTTGGGAAGGAGCCACCACTGAAGTGACGTCTTGGTTGCAAGGGAAAGAGAGACGTTCCTGTCGAGGGAAGCCAAACTCCTGTCCCATTTGCGGAGAATGTCCCATTGGAGTGGCCGAAGATGGAATTGCGCGAACGGGACTGCCTCTATAGCTGCCACCATCTTCCCCAGGAAGTGCATGAGGCGCCTCAAGGGGTGTGACTGACTCCGAAGAAGGGATTGCACCCCTGCCTGCAGAGAAAGCTGTTTGTCTCTCGGAAGCTTGACTAACGCTTGCTGGGTATGAAACTCCATCCCAAGGTACGTCAGTGATTGGGTCGGTGTCAACTTGGATTTCGGGAAGTTGATGATCCACCCGAACCGCTGGAGAGTCGCCAGAGCGACAGATAGACTTTGTTGACACGCCACCCGAGACGGGGCCCTGACTAGGAGATCGTCCAAGTAGGGAATCACCGAGTGGCCCTGAGAATGCAGGACCGCCACAACGGATGCCATGACTTTGGTGAAAACCCGTGGTGCTGTCGCCAAGCCGAAAGGCAATGCCACGAACTGGAGGTGTTCGTCCCCGATGGCGAAACGCAGGAAACGTTGATGCTCGGGTGCGATCGGTACATGGAGATAAGCATCCTTGATGTCGATCGATGCTAGGAAGTCTCCTTGTGACATTGAGGCGATGACCGAGCGGAGAGATTCCATCCGGAACCGTCTGGCTCTCACATGTCTGTTGAGCAGCTTGAGGTCCAGAACAGGACGGAATGACCCGTCCTTTTTTGGCACCACGAACAAGTTGGAGTAAAATCCGCGACCACGTTCCGGAAGGGGAACGGGGATCACAACTCTTTCCATCTTTAGAGCGGCTACTGCCTGAAAAAGTGCGTCGGCCTGAGCGGGGGGTGGAGAGGTTCTGAAGAAGCGAGCCGCGGGACGAGAGCTGAACTCTATCCTGTAACCATGAGACAGAATGTCTCTCACCCATCGGTCTTGAACATGTGGCCACCAGGCGTCGCCAAAGCGGGAGAGCCTGCCACCGACCGAGGATGCGGTCAGGGGAGGCCGAGAGTCATGAAGAAGCCGCCTTGGAGGCAGTGCCTCCTGCGGCCTTTTGTGGGCGAGACTTGGATCGCCACGCATAGGAGTTCCTCTGGCCTTTCTGCGGCCTGTTGGACAAAGAGGATTGGGACTTGGCGGAGGGACGAAAGGACCGAAATCTCGATTGAACCTTTCTCTGTTGAGGTCTCTTAGGTTTGGCCTGGGGTAAGGAGGAATCCTTCCCTTTGGATTCCTTAATAATCTCATCCAATCGTTCGCCAAACAAACGTTCGCCAGCAAACGGCAAACCGGTTAAGAACCTCTTGGAAGCCGAATCTGCCTTCCATTCGCGCAGCCACATGGCCCTGCGGACTGCCACAGAGTTAGCGGATGCTACAGCTGTACGGCTAGCAGAGTCCAGGACGGCGTTCATGGCGTAGGATGAAAAGGCTGACGCCTGAGAGGTCAAAGACGCAACTTGTGGAGCAGAATTACGTGTGACAGCATTAATCTCAGTCAGACAAGCCGAGATAGCTTGTAGTGCCCACACGGCTGCAAAGGCCGGGGCAAAAGACGCGCCCGTGGCCTCATAGATGGACTTCACCAGGAGCTCAATCTGTCTGTCAGTGGCATCTGTTAGCGATGAGCCATCTGCAACCGACACCACGGATCTAGCCGCCAATCTTGAGACTGGAGGATTCACCTTGGGACAGTGAGCCCAACCCTTAACAACTTCAGATGGAAAGGGGTAACGCGTGTCAGTGAGGCGCTTGGTAAAGCGCTTGTCCGGGACCGCTCTGGGCTTCTGGACCGCGTCCCTGAAGTTAGAGTGATCAAAAAACGTATTGCGAGTACGTTTGGGGAACCGAAACTGGTGTTTCTCCTGCTGAGACGCCGACTCCTCTACAGGAGGAGGCGGGGGAGAGAGATCTAACACCTGGTTGATGGACGAGATAAGATCATTCACTAAAGGTCCAGTCACACTAAGCAACTTACCAGCGATCCCAACAACGATAGGGATCGCTGGTAAGTTGCTAGGAGGTTGCTGGTGAGATGTCACACTGCAACGCTCCAGCGATCCCACCAGCAACCTGACCTGGCAGGGATCGCTGGAGCGTGGCTACACAAGTTGCTGGTGAGCTCACCAGCAACCAGTGACCAGCCCCCAGCGCCGCGTGGAAGATGCTGCGCTTGGTAACTAAGGTAAATATCGGGTAACCAACCCGATATTTACCTTGGTTACCACCGCACGGAGCTACACGTGCAGAGAGCAGGAAGCAGCGCACACTGAGCGCTGGCTCCCTGCTCTCCTAGTTACAGCACACATGGGGTTAATTTCCCGATGTGTGCTGTAGCTACATGTGCACAGAGCAGGGAGCAGCGCACACTGAGCGCTGGCTCCCTGCTCTCCTAGTTACAGCACACATGGGGTTAATTTCCCGATGTGTGCTGCAGCTACATGTGCAGAGAGCAGGGAGCAGCGCACACTGAGCGCTGGCTCCCTGCTCTCCTAGTTACAGCACACATCGGGTTAATTTCCCGATGTGTGCTGTAGCTACATGTGCAGAGAGCAGGGAGCAGCGCACACTGAGCGCTGGCTCCCTGCTCTCCTAGTTACAGCACACATGGGGTTAATTTTCCGATGAGTGCTGTAGCTACATGTGCACAGAGCAGGGAGCAGCGCACACTGAGCGCTGGCTCCCTGCTCTCCTAGTTACAGCACACATGGGGTTAATTTCCCGATGTGTGCTGCAGCTACATGTGCACAGAGCAGGGAGCAGCGCACAATGCTTAGCGCTGGCTCCTTGCTCTCCTAGTTACAGCACACATGGGGTTAATTAACCCGATGTGTGCTGCAGCTAAATGTGCACACAGCAGGATCCGGCACTGACAGTGAGAGCGGCGGAGGCTGGTATCAAAGGTAAATATCGGGTAACCAAGGACAGGGCTTCTTGGTTACCCGATGTTTACATTGGTTACCAGCCTCCGCAGAAGCCGGCTCCTGCTGCCTGCACATTCAGTTGTTGCTGTCTCGCTGTCACACACAGCGATCTGTGCTTCACAGCGGGACAGTAACAACTAAAAAATGGCCCAGGACATTCAGCAACAACCAACGACCTCACAGCAGGGGCCAGGTTGTTGCTGGATGTCACACACAGCAACATCGCTAGCAACGTCACAAAAGTTGTTCGTTAGCAGCGATGTTGCTAGCGATGTTGCTTAGTGTGACGGGGCCTTAAGGCGTCCCCCTCAGGAGTATCAAGGTTAAGGGCGACGTCAGGGTCAGAGCCCTGAGTTCCCACGTCCGCCTCTTCTTCCTGAGAGTCCCCAAACTGGGATCCCGAGCAGTGTGAGGAAGTCGGGGAAGAGTCCCAGCGAGACCGCTTAGCCGGTCTAGGACTACGGTCCGGGCAGGAGTCTTCCGCCTGAGACCGCGGGCCCAACCTATGAGCGCGCTGTGGCGCGGACCGAGAGGGGCCTGGAGGCGACGAGCCAACAGGGGCCGGGGCCTGTGAAGGGTCCGGTCTGGACTGCAAAGCCTCTAGCAGCTTAGAAGACCATTTGTCCATAGACTGTGAAATGGATTGAGAAAGTGACTCAGAGAGTTTCTCAGCAAAAGAGGCGAACTCTGTCCCTGCAGCCTGGTCAGGGGGAGCAGGGGGGTCTACATGAGCCGAGGGGCCCACCAGTGTCCGAGGCTCCGGCTGAGCAAGCGAAACAGGGGTCGAGCATTGCTCACAGTGAGGGTAGGTGGAACCCGCAGGTAACATAGCCCCACAAGAGGTACAGGCCGCAAAAAAACCCTGTGCCTTAGCAGCTTTGCTCCTTGTGGACGACATGCTGTTGTCTCCTAGGAGAGTGATCACTGAGGGTATATGGGAATGGGGTATACAGCCCACCGAACAGATAGATATAGATATATACGAATCTAATCCGGCACCCTAGGGGGACCAGCACTGGGTGACCGGTGTGGCTTACCGACCGCTAAAGAGCGGAGTGTGTCCTCCAGATTCCCTGCCTTGGATCCCCCTGAGCTGCAGAGCTGTTCACTGAGAATCCTCCACCGGCAGAATGCCAAAAAATGGCTACCGGAGCTCTCAGGGGAGGAGTGGAGCCGTGGGCGGCGCCAGCAAAGTGCGGGAATCTGGGGTCCCCACAGTGATCAGTGAGGGGGGAGGAAACATGCAGGATGCTCCAGCCCTCACATCCGACGTCAGGCCGGTAATCCCGCCCTTACCCCTGACAGGCAGGCCCGGGGGCGGGATTTTTGCGACTAGGCCGCGATGAAGCCGGGGACTAAATTTGAGACCGCGCCCGACAAGCAGGCACGGTCGGCGCGGAAGTCCACCGGCCTCTTGGATTCAGCAGCCGCCGCGGCTTCCGGGAAGAAGGTGCGCTCCCTGCACAGTCCCCCATGGGGACACAGAGTACCTTTCAGTTGCAGGGCCCGGTCCCTGAGGATGAAGAGGCTCCGGTCCGTCAGGTTCCCACAGGGGCTGCGGATGGAGCACGGTCCCAGTAAATGGATGATCGCTTAGGATCCCACTTCTCCCAGAGCCGCTTAAGGGATGGTGAAGGAGACGGCATGTGGCTCCAGCCTCTGTACCCGCAATGGGTACTTCAACCTTAACAACACTGCCGACGTAGTGGGGTGAGAAGGGAACATGCCGGGGGCCCCATCGGGGTCGTCTTTTCTTCCAACCGACATAACTAAGTTGAGAATGCATGAGTGGATGTGTGCCTCCTTCCACACAAAGCATAAAACTGAGGAGCCCGTGATCCACGGGAGGGTGTATAGGCAGAGGGGAGGGGTTACACTTTTTAAAGTGTAATACTTTGTGTGGCCTCCGGAGGCAGAAGCTATACACCCAATTGTCTGGGTCTCCCAATGGAGCGACAAAGAAATTTGCTTTGATATAAGAGTAACTTGGTTTAAGAGCACACTCCCGGAACCAATTATGCTCGTAATCCAAGGTTCCACTGTATATATATATATTTATATATATATATATATAGATATATACAGTATATATTTATATATATATTTTTTTTTTTAAATAAATCAAATAATTAAAAAAAGCGTGGGTTCCCCTCAAGTCTTCATACCCAGCCAAGGTACAGCAGGCAGCTGAGGGTTGCAACCTGCAGCTGTTCCTGTGCTGGATATGAAAATTGGGGGGACCCTATCTATTCTCTAACATCTATTCTAGCTATCTATCGATTATACTATCATGTTTTGTTTCTCCTTTAAAATACGCAGTCAGGTAAGCGCGTCAAATTGTCATGTGTTTTTTGGGCCACAAGCTGCATTTTCTGAGACCACAGGAAAAAGATGCATTTACGATACACTCAGAAAAAAAGATGCTGCGTGTGAACATAACCTATGAGCAACTCCCAGCTAGTCCCCTCAGCACTGCGGTGCCTAAAGTGGAGCGGCTGCAAAGAGGCATCGCTGGAGCAACTCCATTTTAGACGCAACCCTCCTCTATAGCGCTGTGAAATCACCGCCAAGAAAGTTCCCGTTGCCTATAGTAACGGGGAGGGGTACGTACGGTTGCGTGCGCATAACGTCACATTTTCGCGCAGGCGCGCACCTTTCCTGCGCGGCGGCGTGTGACGTCAATTGCGGTGGAGGGTGCTGGACTTCAGGCGCCTGGTTGTGGTGCCCGCGTTTGGTGACGGTATAACGAGCGGTTAGAGGTCGTGTCCGGTCACATAGCTCTCTACAAGGTCCCGAAGTCGCTGGAGCCGCTTCCGAGCCTGTACATCATGAGCGTGGAGGCGTACGGGCCCAGCTCGCAGACTCTCACCTTCCTGGACACGGAGGAGGCCGAGCTTCTCGGAGCCGACACTCAGGGCTCAGAGTTCGAGTTCACCGACTTCACTTTGCCCAGCCAGACCCAGACTCAGGGTCAGACCCCAAGCCAGCTGGACGGGCAGGTATGTGGACGCTTCCGGGATGTGGGAGAGCGCGGCCTGCTCTGCACCTGCGCGCTCACGGGCCCGGGCTCCTGGTGGCGGTGCCTGTCAGTGTGCCGGCCTCCTCCACGTGGAGGGAATGTGCAGCTGGCTCTGCTCACACTGGAGCATTGGCACCAGCCTGCCCTGGTCTGCCGTGCACTCCGTGTCTGCCATGTCGCTGCCACGGAGGACCAGGGTGTGTGACTTTCTGCTCCTCTACTAAGCAGCAGCTTATGATACTTGACTGCAGGATCTTTTACAGTAATGGTCTAGTCATAATAGAGAGGATAAGTGACCCATCATACATGGAGGCCTTAGTGTTACAGTGAATAGAGCCTCAATATGGTGTGTGTGTGGCACTGCTACATATCCTGGGGTACACATGTTGGTGTTGTACTGGCTGACTTGCCACTGTCACACATGGCACTGCTACGTATCCTGGGGTACACATGTTTGGTATTGAGCTGGATGACTTCCCAATGTCACACATGGCACTGCTACGTATCCTGGGGTACACATGTTGGTATTGAGCTGGATGACTTCCCAATGTCACACATGGCACTGCTACATATCCTGGGGTACACATGTTGGTATTGAGCTGGATGACTTCCCAATGTCACACATGGCACTGCTACATATCCTGGGGTACACATGTTGGTATTGAGCTGGATGACTTCCCAATGTCACACATGGCACTGCTACATATCCTGGGGTACACATGTTGGTATTGAGCTGGATGACTTCCCAATGTCACACATGGCACTGCTACATATCCTGGGGTACACATGTTGGTATTGAGCTGGATGACTTCCCAATGTCACACATGGCACTGCTACATATCCTGGGGTACACATGTTGGTATTGTGCTGGATGATTTCCCAATGTCACACATGGCACTGCTACATATCCTGGGGTACACATGTTGGTATTGAGCTGGATGACTTCCCAATGTCACACATGGCACTGCTACATATCCTGGGGTACACATGTTGGTATTGAGCTGGATGACTTCCCAATGTCACACATGGCACTGCTACATATCCTGGGGTACGCATGTTGGTATTGTGCTGGATGACTTCCCAATGTCACACATGGCACTGCTACATATCCTGGGGTACGCATGTTGGTATTGTGCTGGATGATTTCCCAATGTCACACATGGCACTGCTACATATCCTGGGGTACGCATGTTGGTATTGAGCTGGATGATTTCCCAATGTCACACATGGCACTGCTACATATCCTGGGGTACACATGTTGGTATTGTGCTGGATGATTTCCCAATGTCACACATGGCACTGCTACATATCCTGGGGTACACATGTTGGTATTGAGCTGGATGACTTCCCAATCTCCTGTCTCCCAGACTAGTCCATTCTGTACTATGTTCACATCAGAATTAGGTGGCTGTGCCTGAGGGTCCCTGGTGTGCCTACGATCACAATACAGCCTACTACTTAATCCGTGTGCTGGATTACTCCATATCTGGAGAAGACAATAATATTTCTTCACTTATATAGCACCATTAATTCCATAGTACTTTCTATACATCAGTAACATTGTCCCCATGGGGGCTCACTATCTAAAGTCCCTATCAGTATGTTTACGGAGTGTGGGAGGAAACCCACGCAAACACGGGGAGAACATACAAACTCTTTGCAGATGTTCTCCTTGGTGGGATTTGAGCCCAGGACCCCAGCAGCCAGAGCCACCAACAGTTGTGTGTCACTATCTAAATTCTCTGCCCAACAGCCCCTTTATCACATCACATTACACACAAGCAGATCTTTAGAAAAAGGATTTCTAATAGTCAGTTTGGCATGGAAATTAACCCTTTGACTAGTTGGGGCGCTAGTTTCCCCAGACTAGTCAACCCACTTAGCATGTTACCATGCCACCCTGTGGTGATAACGTCAAGCATTCATCATCTTACAGCTTTGCTCCCTTATATAATTGAGCCTCAGAAGCCGGATCTATGTGTCCCGACTTCAGAGAGGTGCACTGTGCATGATCGGGAGTGCAGAAGATCGCTGTTCTGCGCTCTTCTGGGTATGTGAGCGGTCTTCTGCATTCCCAATCACAGTGCACCTCTCTGAAGTCGGGACACGTACACCGAGCTTCTGAGGCTCAATTATATAAGGGAGCAAAGTCGAATGCAAGATGAGGGCTTCGAGTTATCATGGCCACGGGGGTGTAATATGCTAAGAGAGCCCCACTAGTCTGAGGAAACTGACGCGTCATCAACTAGTCAATGGGTTAATTTGCATGCCATGAAGAGACTTCAGAAATACTTTTTCTAAAGATCTGTGTTTAATGTGATAAAAAGGGATTGTTAGACAGGGAATTTCGATAGGTAGGCACAGCTGCTGGTGGTTCTGAGTGCACAGGGTACCTGACGGGTTCACTTTAAAGGAGCTGACCGGTCTCAGAAGAAAAGTCTGTCGAATCATGACTATGCATGCAGAGTACGCCATCACAATTCCTTGTCATTTCTGATTCTGGTGTTCGGCCACATGACACTGAGATTTGTTGTATACTTGCGGTCACGTGCTGACTAGACTTCTGTGTATCACCCAGGTCTCTTCTATTGAGAGCCTGGTATGCTGAATACAGGGCAATAGTCACAGTGCGCGCATCTCACTGTCGCAAATTGGCAACCTGCAGTCAGAGACCAGACAACCCCTTTAAGGCTTTGCTTACACCATCTTACATTTCTGGCGGTGGCGAATGACAGTTGAAAGCTGTGACGACTTCATTAACCCCTTAACGACCCATGACTTACTGGGTACGTCATGGATCGTGCGCCGTTAAGCCCCTGACGCGGGCAGGCGGCGGCGATCTGCGCACATAGCTGTTTTCAACAGCTGATATGTGTGCCTGCTAGCCGTGGGTGGAATCGCTTCCGCCCGCGGCCATTAACCCCTTACATATCGCTGCCAAAATCTGGCAGCAATATGTATATGTGCGCCACCATGAGTCACTTACCTCGCCCCCACTGGAAGTCACGTGACTTTCGGTGGTTGCCATGGTAGCACAGGGTCATGTGATGACGCCTGTAGCTAACATGACTCACTTTCTTTCAATGCCGGAATACAGATTAAAATCAATTAATCTGATTGGTAAACGGCGTAGTGGCAAAAAAATTCCAAACGCCAAAATTACGTTTTTTGGTCGCCGCAAGTTTTACGCAAAATGCAATAACAGGCGATCAAAACGTAGCATCTGCGCAAAAATGGTACCATTAAAAACGTCAGCTCGAGACGCAAAAAATAAGCAGTCACTGAGCCATAGATCCCAAAAAATAAGAACGCTACGTGTTTCGGAAAATGGCGCAAAACGTGCGCCACTTTTATTGGACAAACTTGTGATTTTTTTTTAATCCCTTAGACGCAAGTAAACTTATACATGTTTGGTGTCTACAAACTCGCACCGCCCTGAGGCATCACATAGATACATCAGTTTTACCATATAGTGAACACAGTGAATAAAATATCCCAAAAACTATTGTACGATCACACTTTTTTTGCAATTGTGGCAAAATTTATGGTTTCATTTAAAAGTACAACTCGTCCCGCAAAAAACAAGCCCTCATAAGGCAAGATTGACGGAAAAATAAAAAAGTGACGGCTCTCGGAAGAAAAGGAGCAAAAAAACAAAAACGCTGAAGGGGTTAAAGGGGTTGTGCAGTGAAAACAAATTATCTATGGAATAGGTGATAACTTGCTGACCATTGGATGTCCACCACTGGAACCTCTGAGATTTATACTAGTTGGCAGATTAGGGAATTTTTATCGGCTTTAAAAAAAACTTAGACTGCCAGGTCCATTCGTTCTCTATGGGGTGGCCGAAAAAGCCGAGCACCAGTGCTCAGAAACCCTATAGGGAATGGTTAACACAGCAGTCGGGCATTCGCTTTGCTACTTCATACTAAACCGGGATAAAAGTTTCCTGTTCTGATGATCAGTTCGGGTGTCGGACGTCAGAGCTGATCAGCAAGTTATCACCTATTCAGAGTTCACCGGACATGTCCTTTAGGCTATGTGCGCACGTTGCGTAATTACATGCAGTTACGCTGCGCTTTGTAGCGCAGCGTAACTGCATGCGTCCTGCGTCCCCTGCACAATCTATGGAGATTGTACAGGGGCCGTGCGCACGTGGCGTCTTAGAGCGCAGCGCTTCGGCCGCTAAGAAGTGACATGTCACTTCTTCCGTGCGCTTTGCCGGCAGCTCCCTGCCCTGTCTACGGCAGGAGCTGCATGCAGAGCGCACGTTCTCTGCCGGCACCATGCGCTTCAGAACGGAGCTTTTCAGCTGCGCTCTGAAGCGCACCTTTTCGGTGCGGTGCAGAGCGCACACGTGCGCACATACCCTTAGAGATGCTCACCCCTTCATGAATTCAGTGCATCTTTTGCCAGCACTTACTCCATTAAAGGGTGTATCCTGGACTTTCCAAAAAAAAGAAAGAGCCTAAGCACTAACAGGCTGGCAGTTGCTACCTACCGGACTGTCTGATGCTGTTCTTCACTGGCACAGGTCGGTTAAGGACCGCTCCTGCCGGCGGTTCAGCTCCTTCTGCTGACAGTGTCAACAGAGTGAAGGCTTGCATCTGCTCTGCTCTTTAGACTGGGCAGGACATCTGACATCACAATGATTGACAGCCGGCTCCCCCAGTTAGGCATCAGGGAGTCTGATGTTAATCAGCATGAAGTTGGCAGTTTTGCTCCATCCACAGAGCTGAAAAGAAGCCACCACTCTGCTGACTAAGCCATTGTATCACCGCAGGGGAAGTCTGTGACTGCTCTGCTGGTGGTGAGCGGCACTGAGCACAACAGGCAGGTAGGTAGCAACTACCTGTGCTTAGACATACTTAAAAAAAAAAAAAAGAGTTTCAGATATACCCTTTAAGAATCTTGTACAAAACATTAGTGTTAATGAATTAGGATTATGGAATGAAGCTCCTGGTTACTATGGACCTGCACCCCTTCCCTTGAAAAGGACCTGTTCTGCTGTACCCATCAGAGGACGCTAGACGTTTAGTGGATCTGTGTTCTGTAGCTTTGTTCCATGCAAGGGTGGACATGTAAGTGCATCCAGTGCAGTTTTAGGTGGAGAGGGGCTCAGTGCCCATCCTAAAGGCATTGATTTGATAGTTTCATGATCCTAAATATTGCAAAATGATTGCGAAGATCCTACATTGAATTTGGTTTGTTTCATTTCTTACAGTTCGTAGACATGCGGTCTGTCACACGTTGCTTTTTGTGGCTATTTAAAGGAAGCTGCCTGCTTTGAAATGTGTAGTGTATGGTCATTGTGTAATACAGAGGTTCCCAACATGTGCCTCGCCGGCCCCACGATATGTGCCTCGCCGCTGTTTACCCGCTTGTTGCATTAGCACCAGGTCTAGCAAACAGCCATGAAGGGCAGATCTCCAGATGGTGAGTTATGTGAGTGTCCTTGCCCAGAAGAGCAGATGTGGATGCCTATACTCTGGCCTTGGGGGGTTAGAGATGATTTAAGTATGGTAGGCAGGAGACGAGATGCCACTACCTGTCAGAGGAGGCGCTTGAAGCTGGATGTGACATTAATGGGAGTGCTTGATGCGAGAATACCGATCTGGGGGTATTGTGGGAACCCCTGAATTTCAGTATAATGCCCTAGAGTGATCTCTGTGGAAATGTTTTGGCTGTTTTACCAGTAATGTGGTGGAGGAAGCTGGATGTGGCTCATAACTCTTCACAGAGCTGAATGTGGC
Organism: Anomaloglossus baeobatrachus; assembly: GCF_048569485.1. NCBI lineage: Eukaryota > Metazoa > Chordata > Amphibia > Anura > Aromobatidae > Anomaloglossus > Anomaloglossus baeobatrachus. The sequence goes on from NC_134353.1 coordinate 393,635,030, forward strand.
TCTCCAGGTCAGAAAAGTTGGATACCACTGGTATGATAGAACAAGAGGAGCTGAACAGATTGCTATGTAGCAATGTGAGATAATTCTCCAAGCTATGTGCCCACACTGCAGGTTTTTGTTATGTATTTTTGAGTGCAGATTTCACAATTGCATGCCTCTCCTTATGCCAGCAAAGTCAATGAGAATTCTGAAGCGTGATGAACACGGTGCTTATTTTTCCCTTGCAGATTTGGTGCAGAAAATAAACTGTAGCATGTCAATTCTTTCAGCGTTTTTTCCCATTCCAGATACATGAAAAACGCACAAAAAAAGCACTGCAAAAACTTTTTTTTTCTGCCAGGAGATGCATATTCGGTGTAGATATTCATTTTTGGTGCAGCTATTTCTGCAACCAAATACTCAGCGTGCGCACGTCGCCTAACTTGCATTTAACCCCTTCTCCCCAGGCAATTTATTTTGTGGTTTGTTTGGTTTTTTTTTTCCCTCTTCTTCTTCCAAGAACCATAACTTTTTTAATTATTTTGTGAATAAAGCCATACGAGGACTTTTTTCCGGGTCGAGAAGAACTTTTGAACGACACCATTATTCTGCCCCATATTGTACTGGAAAGTGGGGGAAAAAAGTTGCAAGTACGGTGAAATTGCAAAAACAGTGCAATTGCACAATTGTCTTTTTTTGGGGGCGTTTTATTTTTTTTTTTTTTTTGTTTACGATGAAAAATTTGACCTGGTCTGTGCAAAAGAAAAATTCAGATGTTTCTAAAAAAAAAAAATTGTCCTTTTGTCGCCATTTTCCGAGATCCGTAGGGTTCTCATTTTTTGGGAACTCAGTGATGGTTTATTTTATTTTTGTATCTTGAGCTGGTGTTTATATTTATACCATTTTTGTATAGATGTAATGTTGTGATCACCTGTTAATGCATTTTAATGGATTATTTCAGTGACCAAAAAAAACGTAATTTTGGTGTTTGGTACATGGTGTATCAAAAAAAAATCCAATCAGATTAATTCATTGTATATTTTGATCGGGTGTTTCTGAACGCGGCGATACCAAATATGTTTATTTGATTAGTATTATTTTTTGTTTATTTTCAGTGGGGCAAAAGGGGATTTTCTTTTTTTTTTCTCTTTAGAATATAATATGAAAAAAATATTTTTTTTATTTATTTTATTAATCCCTTTAGGGAACTTTGACTGCACACTCCGATAGGTCCTGATCAGAGCGATGCTCCAGGAGAAATGCTGTATTAGGCTAGTCTCACACTGCGTTTTGCCTTACCTTCAGTGGTCCTGTCGGGGCATCCGTCCCAACCCAACGTTCGGGTCCGAAACACGTTTTGCAGTGTGGGGGAGGGGTGGTTGGGACGGATGCCCCGACGGGACCACTGAACGTAAGGTAAAACGCAATGTGAAAGGGGCCTTAGGCCGGAGTTCAACTTGTGTATGACTCGTGCGAGTCTCACGTCGGTATCACCCGGCATAGCCGCACACTCTCCGGACACGAGCGCCTCCGCTGCATGGAAATACATGCAGCCTACCCACTCCTGTCAGGAGAGTGTGCGCCATGCTGGGTGATACCGATGTGAGACTCGCACAAGTCATAAATAATTTTGGTTCCTAATTCTCCTAAAATTGGAAAGGTTTATTCTGATTTCACATCAGATAATGAGAAAAACATGCAGATGTGTCTCTTTAGTGTATCGAATCTTCTGGTTTCAACTGTACATGAGTCATGTTTGTGATAAATTTATTGTAGTAAAATGGTAACATCACTACTTACATCATGTAGCTGAAGTGCAGCACAGATTCATCTCAACTAAAAGCCTAGATCCTTTGATCAGGAATAGAACATTTACATTTCATAACTTTCCCAAATTCTTCTGAAAAAATATTCATTACATACTGCATTGGACTGCTGTTCCCAAGTTATTATATATTTTAGGAGTCAGTCAATTTTATACCGACTCCAACTCAGACTTCAACAAAATGGACCCCGACTCCACAGCCCTGGTGATTTCCCAGACTGTCTTCATTACAAAAAGAATTTTTCAGCATTATCCCCTATCCATAGGATAACAGTGTAGGGAGATCTTTTCAATTAGGGTAAGGAGAAACGGCAAGAGAAACGGAGCGAGTGGAATGCGATAAAAAAAAAAAAATCACATTCCACTCGGGCCAATGGTACTCTGTGGGGCCGCTCTCATGAGCGTTTTTTCTCAGCCATAATAGGACTGAGAAAATAATCGCAGCATGCTGCAGGTGGAATCAGTTTAGTTTTCTTTCACACCCATACAAGACAATGGGTGCGAGAGAAACCTCGCACGCCACTTGCATTAAGGTACCGTCACACTTTAGCGACACTCCAGCGATCCCACCAGCGATCTGACCTGGTCAGGATTGCTGGTGCGTCGCTACGTGGTCGCTGGTGAGCTGTCAATCAGGCAGATCTCACCAGTGACCAGCCCCCAGCGATGCGTGGAAGCGATGCTGCGCTTGGTAACTAAGGTAAATATCGGGTAACCAAGCGCTTGGTTACCAGATATTTACCTTGGTTACCAGCGCACACCGCTTAGCGCTGGCTCCCTGCACTCGTAGCCAGAGTACACATCGGGTTAATAAGCAAACCACTTTGCTTATTTACCCGATGTGTACTCCGGCTACATGCTACATGTGCAGGGAGGCGGCACTGGCAGCCTGAGAGCGGCGGACGTTAGTAACCAAGGTAAATATCGGGTAACGAAGCAATGCACTTCGCTTGGTTACCCAATATTTACCTTGGTTACAGCTTACCGCAGGCTGCCAGAAGCCGGCTCCCTGCTGCCTGCACATTCAGATCGTTGCTCTCTCGCTGTTAAACACAGCGATGTGTGCTTCACAGCGGGAGAGCAACGTCCAAAAAATTAACCAGAGCAGTGTGTAACGAGCAGCGATTTCACAGCAGGGGCCAGATCGCTGCTCAGTGTCACACACAGCGAGATCGCTGATGAGGTCACTGGGGCATCACAAAAACCGTGACTCAGCAGCGATCTCGCTATGTGAGAAGTACCCCAAAATACAGTTGAGTGCAGTGCGATATACACATCAGCTGATAATGGAGAAGCTAGGGAGATTAATCCCTCCCCCTCCTCCGCAGCATCTGCCTTGTCCTCCGCAGCTGTGCGATCACAGCTGATTTATCAAAATAGATCGGATTTCTATCAATACATTATATGTACGCCTTAAATAGTCAGCTCACCTTTCATGAAATTAAGTCCCCACTAAAGTCATTTGCTTGAAAAGTACGGGTCTCAGAAAATGGTAAAAAAAAAATGTTTTCCTCTACAAAGTTCTTAAAATTTTTTTAAGTTATTGATGAAAAATATTTGATACCTGAATAATCATGTTGCTAGGTTGTTTTTACAGTACAATGAACATTATAAAAACAATCCTAATTACACTGGTGGCATTGTGGTTTTTTCCAGCACCCATGACAGCACCACGAGAGAGACGATCCGCCCTTCAAGGACAGGAAACCTCCAGAATAAAAAGGGGCGGCACCTCTCCCCGCATCAGTTGGTTTCCTGTCCTTGAACGGGGAACCTCCAGGAGCGGCGGTTCAAGATGGCCCTTAGGTGTCGAAGTCTCCAAGTATTCCAGCCCTGGCCGGTCGGTTCAGGCAGCGACACGGGTCCTGCTGCGGCCGGCTGAGGTGCTGAAGGAAACACCACAGCAGGCCCACGGGGGCTGTCTCTGTGTATGTCGGCGTCGACCTGCTTCTTTGCCCTCACCCGGGAGTAGCGACGCCTACCAGCAGGTCTGGGGACGCACCACAGCAGCCCACGGGGGCTATGCCTGTGAATGACGGTACCTCCCACGCTCCAACGATGCAGGAGTAGTGATGCCATCTTACCTGCCCGGAGGTAAGTGGATGAGTGCGCTGGTGTTTCCGCAGTTTGCTTCCGGGGCCTAACAAATTTCTGCCCTGCCACTTCGGGCGATTGGGCAGGAGCGACAACGGGGGACGCCGTCTTGGGGATGGTCGCTGCCGAGTGGTGAGTGTGCGCAGGTGCGAGATCTTCTCTGGGTTCTCGGATGACGCTCGACTGACGTCATCTCCCGGAAGTGACAACGGCGGTGTGTGATGAGACTCGGCTGAGGTTAGACGACCGATGGCTTCACCCCTCCGGTGGAATGCACGAGTCCCCGGGCTGCTGGAAGCAGCTTCTAGCGTTGCATATGGTCTGCGGACCTTGTGTTGCAGACCCCTGATGTGGGGCAGCCTCCACCGTTAGCAACAAAACCCCTATATCACAGTGCCAGCCTGTGTTGACAGCTGTCGCTGACAGGGGGGCAGGTTGCTGACAGTTGAGGGTGCTTTGCACGCTGCGATGTCGCTGGCGATCTCGTTGGCGATGTGGGGTTCTGGATCGCGGGTGCGGTCTTTGGAGATCGCACATGCGTAAAATGACCTATGTGCGGTGTCTGGGGATCGCGCTTGCGGTCTGGGGTTTCGCGTCTATGGCGGGGTCGCTGGCGATGTCGCAGCGTGTAAGGTGCCCTTTACTGAACTCAGATGGCTCTTGTCGGGTCGGTCACTGGCTGATTCCCCCTTTAGATGTGAGCATTCGTGACACAAAAAAAAAGGGAGTAAAATTGAGTCACTGAAATACACAACCTCCAGTTCTGCTACAAACACACAGCACAGGCTGCCACTCAGATGGGGCAACAAAAGTGCAAGCCTCAACGCGGATGGGTATGCTGGCTCATGTGGGATACTCTGGAAGGAACGGCACCTGGTCCAACTAGTGGAGTCTAAAGTCCAGCAGGACCGATGCCAGAGCCTGCAGAGGAGATTGATCAGCTAACTTCATTCCTCCTTCTAACCCGTGTCCGCCTCTTTGCATCTTAGTGGTTAGTGTCATTTATGAAAGTTCACTTTGTTCACAGCTAGGCTTGCCTGTTTTTCTTTCATATCTGGGACAGACTCAATGGATACACTTCACTATCCAGACCTCGCTCCCTGTAATTAGGAGCTGTCTGTTCCCTGGTCTCAGACGCGGTGCCAGGAAGGTATTATGCATACCCTATCAGGTGTGGTCTTGGATTCGTGCTGAGTTTAGGAACTCCTTTAGCGGCGCTGCAATTGGTTGCTACAGGCGACAAGCCCAATGTTGGCTTGACAGTTTTGCAGCATCTTTTGTTCCTTAGCTCCTTATCAATCAAAAGTTATTGCCTTAAGAATTCCAGACCTGCCTTCCCTGCTTATGGGGAATTAGACAGGTCTGATGGTGAATGTCATTCTTCAGCTTCCACCTCCATGTCCGACAGTGACTCAGATTGTTCATACTTTTCGATGGAGCACAATGGGTGACTAGTGAACGTGGTCAGGCCCACAACGGGTATCCCTGCAGTGACACCCAGGAAAATAAAAAAAAAAAAAAACTATCTCAGTTTTTATATGTGGCCTAGTAGAAGGAAATGAAATGCCTCCCGGTTGTTAAGTATAGTCCCTCATTGCTACATAATGGAAGCAGACTGACAGGCAGAGTCCGACCCAGAGTACCCTTTGTGGAATCAGCCTGTCCCTTCTGCCACAGGGCCCCTTATGCTGGCTGTCGCTGCTACCAATGTATCAAAAAGTCATTGGCTACTCTGAGCTGAATGTACCTGCCCTCCTCAGATCACAGCTTCTATACAGTTTGAGACTGGACAATTACCAGCTATGGGGATTTTCGGACAATACCCGGTTCTGCAAATCATGAGAACTGTAGGGCCTTGAATCATTCTTGGATGACATTACCTACACTTCCTCAGGATGGGAAGTTTCAGCTGTGGCTTTGCACCCGGCTATTGTAGCTACTTACACGGCAAGGTCCCTGACAGTGCGAGGGATCAGCTACACGTGGAGCCCCTAGACCAGGAGTCTCAAACACGCGGCCCGCGGGCCGCATGCGGCCCCTCAGGGTAGTTCGTGCGGCTCCCAGGCCCGTGCCCCTGTTCACTATCGCGGCAGGTGCAGGGGCCGCAGCCACTGTCTGTACTTTATGTCAGATGAATGTATTGCTGGTGCTGCGCTCTCGCGCCGGCAATACAATGATCTCACATAAATCACTGACAGTGACACTGCACCGGCTGCGATAGTGAACACGGGCCTGGGGGCCGCACGAACTAGCCTGAGGGGCCATGAAGCAGAGGTGAGGCAGCGGAGAGAGCGCCGGACAGGTGAGAAGAATGTGGTGTGTGTGTGTGTGTGTGTGTGTGTGTGTGTGTGTGTTGGACATTAACCCCTTAGCGACCTATGATGTACTGGGTACGTCATGGCTCCCTGGTGCTTAAGGACCCATGACGTACCCAGTACGTCATGGCGAAATCGCAGCCCCGGTGGCTACGATCGCTGCAAATACCTTAGATTCGGGGAGGAGGGGACCTCAGGAGGGGTGGTGTCTCCTCCCCGGACCTTCGGAGGCTGTGATTGGCTGAGCGGCGTTCGTCAGCCAATCACAGCCATTAATGTTTCAGCCATTGAAAATCGCTGAAACATTGAAATCCAGCCAAGATCAGGGCAGCTGTAGCCCTGATCATTGTCTGGAGCTGGGTGACCTGTGTTTCACCCGCCCCCAGCTCTGATTGGAGAGACAGGCCTTGTGACCGATTTCTCCAATCACTGTGGATCTGGGGCCGCAGACCACTCCCCTCAGCTTCACTCTGGAGTGTGTGGAATGTGAGGGGAGCTGCTGACCCATTACTACAGGATGAGGACAAAGTGCGCACATTACTATGAGATGGGGATAAGGCTGGGGACATTACAAGGATGGGCACAATACTGTTGGATGGGGACATTATTACTATAGTATGGGGACATTACAATAGGATAGGGACTAGGATGGGCACATGACTATAGGATGGGGACAAGGCTGGGGACATTACTACAGGATGGGGACAAGGTGGGCACAGTACTATAGGATGGGGACATTACTACAGGATGGGGACAAGGTGGGCACATTACTGTAGGATAGGGACATTACTACAAGGGAACAAGGATGGGAAACATTACTATAGAATAGGGATAATGCTGGGGACATTACTATAGGGTAGGGACAAGGTTGGCACATTACTAAAGGATGGGCACATTACTATAGAATGGGGACAGTACTAGAGGATGGGGACATTGCTACAAGGGGACAAGGATGGACACATTACTATAGATTGGGGACATTACTATAGGATGGGGACAAGGATGAACACATTACTACAAAATGGGGACAAGGATGGGGAACATTACTTTAGGATGGGGACAAGAATGAACACATTACTACAAAATGGGGACAAGGATGGGGAACATTACTTTAGGATGGGGACAAGGATGAGCACATTACTGTGGGATGGGGCACAATACTACAAGGGGACAAGGATGAGCACATTACTGTGGGATGGGGCACAATACTACAAGGGGACAAGGATGAGCACATTACTGTGGGATGGGGCACAATACTACAAGGGGACAAGGATGGGCACATTACAACAATATGGGGAACATTACTAAAAGATGTTGGTCAAAATTTCTATATAGTGCTAATTGTAAAACTATATTAGTTACAAGAAAGGAATAAAATGTAAAAAAAAATGTTTATATTTAACCAAAGAATGTGCATGTTTGCTATAATGAACAAGTGAAAATGTTCAAAATCAGTGATCCCAAGGTGTGTAAAAAAAAAAATAAAATATTATATATGGTACCAATAAAAATGTCACTCTGTCCTGCAAAGAATGCGGCCCCCCCCAGATTATTTTTTTTCCTCTGTGCGGCCCATACACCCAGCCAGGTTTGAGACCCCTGCCCTAGACAAATCATGTTCCCTCTCCTCTTCTAACAAGGGGCAGCAGCGTTCCTTTAGACGCATCTGCGGCCTCAACCAGACTGGCAAACAGTTCTCTCATCATAATGAGTTCATTATGGAGTCAAGGAGGTCCAGTGTGAAATGTTTATTCCAGGTGTTCGTATAACAATAGTGAATCTGAAGGATGCATATTACCAGGTCCAGCTCCACATAGTTCAGAGTTCCTCAGTGTAGCCTGTTTTTGGAAGCAAATGTTCGACGTTTCCGGTAGGCAGCCCTTCAAGAAGTTACAGGGAAAGGAAGTGCTTGTCATCCCTTACCTCGCCAACTTCTTGTTTGACGGCAGGCCTGCCCGTCATCGTGCCGCCTTATGCGTGAAGGGGTTCTTTTTTTTTTTTTTTTTTTTTTTTTTTTTTTTTTTTTTTATAAACATATTTTATTTGATGTCAGCAAGCACATATCATCAACAAAAGAACATGTTGTTACATTCCATAAAATGTCTCCGGATCGTACAATGCTTTTGTTACATCATTTTCTTTTTCATTGTCACAACAATTTCATCTCCATAGAATTCTCTTAACAATAATTTACTCTAACTTAACAACCTAACCTATTTGTTCCCTTTAGTTGGTCCTTTGGATGCTCCCTACCTTCAGTGTCTCTAGTGTCCCTGCAATGTCTTCCACACAATACCAAGACGTGTGTTCAAATGCTTTAATTAACTGGGTGATTTCCATCTGTGTGAAGCTTTGCTCAATAAATGTTCTCCACTTTTTGAAGAATCTTTTAGTGGACTTCTTATGTTTCTCCGAATCCAGTTTGTCGTACATCATTATTGTTTTTAGGGTATCAACTATTTCTGTATTTCTCGGTGTCTGTCTTATCAGCCAATTCCTAAGTAGGCATTTCTTGACTACAAGCAATACTATGTGTATTACACCTGGAATGTGAGCACTTGCTCTGTCAGTTTCCGTAGGGGCTTCTATACAGTGAAACAAACAGGCCTGAGGGGTGACGGGTATAACTACTTTCCAAATCCTCAATATGTACGCCACCGCTTCCTCCCATACCCCCCTCACCTGTGGGCATTCCCTTATGCAGTGAAAGTTTTGCTTTATGGAGTCCACATTTAGGGCAATGGTCCAAGAAATGCACTGGTGAGCTGCTATGTGGTATATTAAGGCTATGTGCGCACTGGGAAATGGAATTTTCTTGAGAAAATTCCGCATGCTCTCAAAGATTACCGCACCCGCGGTAAAAAACCGCGGGAAACCGCACCCGAAAACCGCATGCGGTTTGCTGCGGTATTATTCGCGGTATTATTCGCGGTATTGCCGCGGTTTTGCCGCATGCGGGTTGGGATGTGCTTTATTGCATTCAATGCAATAAAGCACATTGAAAAAAAAAAAGTCATTTAATTCTGAGATCGTAGATAGATAGATAAAGAGACAGAAGAATAGATAGAGAGATAGATAGATGATAGACAGATAGATAGAGGACAGATCGCTGCATTTCCTACGGTCGGCAGTGAGTTCACATTACCGGCCGTGGGAAATGACCGGTAATTACCTCTGCTGTCTGCTGCATTCAGCGCTGTGTCTGTGACAGTCGCGGCTGGATGGAAGCAGTGCAGGACGCCGGAGCTGTGGATTACGCCGGAGTTTTGTTGCGGGAGGGGTTAATAAAATGGTGAACGAGGCTTGTTGGTTTTATTTAAAATAAAGGATTTTTCGGTGTCTGTGTTTTATTCACTTTACTTACGGGTTGATCATGTCAGCTGTCACATAGACGCTGCCATGATCAAGCCTGGGGTTAATGGCGGTGATCCACCACCATTAACCCCTTGTTATATTACCCTGACCGCCACTGCTACACGGCGGCAGGAAGAGCCGAGGACACTCCCGGTGCTGCCGCATAATGCATGCGACAGTGCCGGGGCAGCTGCGGCTGATATTCTCGGCTGCGGGAGGGGGAGTGAGGCGGGGGACATTACCCCTGCCCCTCTCCCTCCCCAGCCTGAGGATACCGGGCCGCCGCTGTGTGCTTACCTCGGCTGGACGGTAAATATGCAGCGGAGCCCACGTTCTTTGTTTTCTATATTTCCGTTTTCTTTCTATGTGTGTTCTATGTGTCTGTGTCTGTGTTCTATGTCTGTGTGTGTGTGATGTGTTTGTGTTTACTCTCTGCTCCGCTTCCTCTTCCTGTAATGACATCACTTCCCTGCAAACCGCAGACAAGCGATGTACATTACCGGAGGTAAACCGCGAAATACCGCAGGGAATAACGCAGGAAAACGCAGTGAACCGCACAGAATTTGCTGCCTGCGTTATTCCCTGCGGGATTTCACGATTACATTGGAGTCAATGGAGTGAAATCCCGCAGCGATGTGCGGAAAAGTGACATGCACTTGTTTTTGCTGCGGGATTCCCGCAGCAAAACATGCAGCTGTCAAATTCCGCCCAGTGCGCACAGGATTTTTTTTCTCCATAGGATTTGCTGGTGATTCACTGCAGAGATGTTATGAACATTTTCTGCAGCGAAAGATGCAGCAAATCCGCGAAAAATCCGCGGCAAAATCCGGTAAGTGCGCACAGGGCCTAAAGGCGTATGTTGCGTTGTGTACTAGCTTAAATTGCATTTCCCTCCATTGTTCATTTATCATTACTTTCTTAACAGATTCCAACAAGGGGTTCTTTCCTGCCGACACAGGAAAGGCTCCTCAACTGGGAAAAATCAGGATGGCGTCCAGGGAAGGTCCAAACTTTTCTAGGACTCGCTTAGATTCAGAGGCTCTGGTGTTTCATCTTCCGGACTCCTTGCTGGAGAATCTTCTGGTACTCATGGGTCAGGCACCAGAGGCCCCAGGGTTGTCTCTCGCAAGAGCTATGTCCCTGCAGGGTTCCCTTACATCCACCATTGCGGCAGTTTGATGGGACCAGGCGTGAACCAGAATAACCTTTAGTGGGACATCTTGCAGTATCTAGCAATTGTCGGGGATCATTTGAACAAATGCATTACACTCCGGCACAGTCGAATCCCTGCATTGCTGGTTAACAAATGTGCTAAAGAAACATGCTTCGGTTGCCCTGAGAACCTAAGGTACTTACTACCGACGCCAGTCTGCACAAGGTGAGCTCACCTTCACGGTCACCCAGTCCGAGGAGTGTGGTCTGGAAGTGAATCCCATGTTTTTTCTCAAACTTGCCAGAACGTGCTGGCTGTAGAAGGAGCAGTGGGCCGGTCCCTGCCCTAACTGACTGGTCGTCCGGTTAAAATCCTCTTAAATCAGGCGAGGATACTATGCCTCATCCACTGGAGGCATGTTGGTCCAGAGTGCTCATGGATATGGCAGGCAGAATTTTATTTAACAGGGTGTTTCTATCATCCCTCTCCGGTTCTGTATGGGGAAAAGCAATCTGTTCGGCGGACTTTTTCAGCTGCAGCGAGTTGAGACTGGGAATGGGTTTTAAGTCAGTCCATTTTCAATTAGATTCCGTTACGTGTGTTCCGATAATAGGCCTCTTGTGTCCTGCAAAATGGTTCACTGGTTCTATTCGCTAACTCCAAGGGATCAACCTCCTGCGGTGGACGCCCTGCTGTTCCAATGGAGCTTCAGCCTTGATATACTTTCCACTCATGGCCTTTTCACCCGTTTTGAAGAAAAACTCCAGGGGGGACAGGGCAGTAATGATCCTGATAGCCCCATTTTTTTTTTTTTTGGCCAGACACACCATGAGTCTATTGCCTGATACATAGTCGTTCTCCCGGCCAGGGGTCCTATTGAAACTACCAGACCTTCTCACTCAGGGTCCAGATCTTCACCCCTTGTCAGGCATATTGCATCTTACGGCATGGTTTTTTGACAGGTCACCTTGTGAATCAGAGAGTTCTCTCTTGTCCTAGTCCCTACTCTTATACAGAGTAGTAAGCCGGTTACAAAAAGAAAAAGAAGAAAAAAAGCCTGGACAAAATTCTTGTCTCCCATGGGCGAACCCAGTTGTACCGACACCAGTTATGGTACTCTTAGAGTGCTTCCAGAAGGGGTTCACACTGTCGGTCAGTACGTACACAGAGAGTTCTAATATCGGCTCTTGCAACCTGGTACAATTTTGTCCTGACGGGAGACCACTGGATTCCCGATTCATTAGGATATGGTCTAGCCCTATGAGCAATCTAGCTTTGCTTCCATAGGATCTTAATCTCGTCCTATCGGCCCTGACGAAGCCCCCTTGCTTCTTTACGGTCCATGTTGCTTAAATAATCCATCCCTGAAACCAACTTCCTGACACCTTCACATCAGCAAGTAGGGTTAGTGACATCTCGGCCCTTTCTTAGTTCCACCGTTACTCAGCTTCATGGATCTGGTATCCTGAAACCTGCCCCTCCTTGCCGCCTGATCGTAATTCATGATTTTCATAACTCAATTGGGATGGGAATTCCATCCTTTTTTTGTTAGTCCAAAAGATCAGGACGTGGAGGGGGCATTGCCTGGACGTTAGCAGTTACCTTATGGAATATTTGTATGCAGAAGAGGCTGGTCCGGTTTGTTTTCTTTCAGGGTAATAGCTGAGAGCTCTACACTTCTAAATCCACTTGGTGGGTGGATCAGAGAAGCCAATTCTTCGCCTACTCGGCTCGTGGTAGGTATGTGCCTGCAAGTCTGAAGCTCACTACACAAGGGCAATGACGTCACCTGGGCTGCAAGATCGTATGTCACCGTTGAGCAGCTTGTACGCCACAGGGCCACATGGTCTTCACTTTCCACTTGCTATAAGCACTATAGGTTGGCCTTATCCTTACTGACCTCACCTGGGGAGATCGGTTCTGTAATCTGTAGTTCCCCCCCCTTAGAATATTCCTTGTTCTCTGTAATTCTCTCGTGATGCTGTCATGGCTGCTGGAAAAATACGTAATTACTTACCGGTAATGTGTTTTTTCTAAACCCATGACAGCACCCTTATATTCCCTCCCTGCATGTGGATAATTTGGCAGTATTTTAGCTACACATGGTTCATGTTGGTGCTGGCTATGTTATAACATTGTTTCTTCCTGAGGTCCTTTCATGCTCTGTAACCAACTGATGTGGGGAGAGGTGCCGCCCCTTTTTATTCTGGAGGTTTCCTGTCCTTGAAGGGCGGATCCTCTCTCTCGTGGTGCTGTCATGGGTTTAGAAAAAACACATTACCGGTAAGTAATTACGTATTTCTCACCATATCACTACTTGTACTTGTGTTTTTTTTTTTTTTTTTTTTATTTTAGTTTTCACCCCCCCCACACCCTTCCAGCAATTGCATTAAGTGAGTGATGTCTTTAACCCCTTCATGACCGCGGGGCGTATGGGTACGTCCTATTTTTACGTGACTTAATGACCAGGGACGTACCCGTCCCAAAAATCGCGGGGGCTGTGCACGCGCGTTTGTGGCTGGTGACTCTGCTTACCCGACAGCCGGGTCTCTGCCCCTGCAGCCAGGGATGGTGATTGCGCTGACCCTGGCTGGTTAACCCCCTAATTGCTGCGATCATTACTGATCATAACACTTAGGGGATTAGGAGAGGGATCGCGCTCCTGCTTACCTCTGATCCGGACCCCTGCGATGTAATTGCAAGGACCTAATCGTTGTTATGGTGACCCGAGGTCGTAATGACTACCTCCGGTTTAGGCTACTTTCTCACTACGTGTTTTTTTTTGTTGCAAAAGCGGTTCCTATTTTTCCAAAGATGCAAACGCAGGTGTTATTTTACAGGATCCTGTTACTTGAAATTGTGGGTGGGAATTGGAGTCATGTGATCGGGAGTGAGGTGAACTGAACGAGACAGAGAGGGGGAGACTACAGCACCCATCATCACCACACACCCCGGCACTACCGCCCCCATCATCACCACACACCCCGGCACTACCGCCCCCATCATCACTGCACACATGCAGGCACTACCGCCCCCATCATCACTGCACACATGCAGGCACTACCGCCCCCATCCTCACTGCACACACGCAGGCACTACAGCCCCCATCCTCACTGCACACACGCAGGCACTACAGCCCCCATCCTCACTGCACACACGCAGGCACTACAGCCCCCATCCTCACTGCACACACGCAGGCACTACAGCCCCCATCCTCACTGCACACACGCAGGCACTACAGCCCCCATCCTCACTGCACACACGCAGGCACTACAGCCCCCATCCTCACTGCACACACGCAGGCACTACAGCCCCCATCCTCACTGCACACACGCAGGCACTACCGCCCCCATCCTCACTGCACACACGCAGGCACTACCGCCCCCATCCTCACTGCACACACGCGACTCACTTCAGTTGCTGCATGGAGCTCACAGAGCGGTGGTGTTCTACGGCCGCTCCTATCAGCTTCATGTAGCAGAGCTGGATGCGTCGTGGTACCTCGTGTGGATTACGCAGGACCTGGAGGGGTATTTGGGGATTTTAATAAAGTGGTGAAAGAGGCTGTTTTTTGTTTTTGTTTTTTCTTTTTTATTTCAAATAAAGGATTTTTTCGGGTGTATGTGTTTATTTACTTTCACTTACAGGTTAATCATTGGGGGTGTCTCATAGACGCCTGCCATGATTAACCTAGGACTTAGTGGTAGCTATGGGCTGCCATTAACTCCTTATTACCCCGATTGCCACCGCACCAGGGCAATTCAGGATGATTCGGGTAGAGTCCCGGGACTGTCTCATCTAATGGATGCAGCAATTCCGGGTGGCTGCTGGCTGATATTTTTAGGCTGGGGCGCTCCCCATAACGTGGGGCTTCCAATCCTGAGAATACCAGCCTTCAGCCGTATGGCTTTACTTTGGCTGGTATTAAAATTGGGGGAGACCGGTTATTTTTTTTTTTTTTTTTTTTTTTTTAAATTTATTGTACTGCACAATATAGACCCGCCCACCAGCGGCTGTGATTGGTTGTAGTGAGACAGCTGTCACTCAGCGTTGGGGCGTGTCTGACTGCAACTCCAACTCATCCTTCAAAAACAAGCACTCACATGACTGTCGGCAGAAAAATAGAAAAACTATAGCCTTCAAAATCCGGTGATGCAAAAATTCTTTGTTTTGTAATAAATTGTTTTTTAGTATGATAGTCGCCAAACCAAAAAAAGATATAAATCTGGTATCGCTGTAATCATACTGACTAGGCGGCTTTATTCCTCTGATCACGTATACTGCGAGGTGAATGACTTAAAAAAAAAAAAAAAAATAAAGCCAGTTCTTCTACTGCTATTGATTAGTTCATTCTGTCTGTAAAAGATCGGAGTACTGCACGGCTGATATTGATCCTGCACTCTAGGCTGAGCGCTTGCACCTTTTTTCGCTGTGTCCAAACCTCTGCGTTTTGCGGTACAATCACAGTGGATGGATTGATAGAAATTCGATGCCCACTGTGCTTCTTTTCTCCGCAGCGTAAACTGACCGGAAGCGCGGCTTCCCTAGATGCAGCATTTTTAATTTATGCTGTGGAGAAGCGAGTGTCCTCAGCTTGGAAAACAGTCTGCTGCCTCATTAGTGAATGGATCCGTTTTTGGTTTCACCTGAATCACGTATTTTGGCGATGTAGATGGAAACCCTGATGTAAGCAAACAACATAGAGCACAGGCTAAATGTGACCCGATCCAAAATGTTCTGTACCAAAAATGTCATAGCCCGCTCCACTCTCCAGGTGACCAGTACTTGTGGGGGAGTGTATATCCCTGAAGGCAAGGTGCCCAGCACTGCACTGCGGACCTGCTGATCACATATTGGACCACTGATATTGCCTTATTGGTCACAAGAGCAATAAGTAAGATGGCCTCCTTGCTGTATGGATCAGTCATTAAATCCACTGAATTTCCCCTGGTCCCTGAGTAAAAAGGGGGGGAAACACATTGGGGATCTGCTCTGTACAATCCCAGCAGATAAGTTATCCCTTGCTGGGATCTTTATCTATTTATTCATTTAGGCCTTCAGTTGGGTGGTACTGATTGCAGTGCTTTAAAGGGAAGGTGTCGTCAGAATTTTTTTTTCAAGAACTGTAAAAATATAAAGTATTAATGTTTTAATGTTATGTGTTCATATTATTTTTTTTAATTGAGAAAAATATTAAAAAAAAAATTTAAGTTTTGATATTTTTCACTCTTAAACACTAGGGGGAGCAGCTGCTGAAATCCTACAGAAATCCTACTGTAGAAATAGCTCACATTACAGCTGCAGTAAAGTGGGCGGAGTCTGCTCTGAGTGTGATGTCACACCCCCACTCTCAATCTGGGTGTTTCCAAAAGAATAAGTGGAAACATTCCCCATCATCTGTGCTTGCTGTCAGTGAGTGGAAACCACACGTACATAGGGATATATAGCTTGCAGAGTGTCGCTCCTCCTGTATCATGTTTCAAGAGCGACGCTCTGCAGGCTATTCCTGTGTATGTGTCAAGAGGAGCAACACTCTGCAGACTGACACAAGCAGGGAGATATACAGTATACCACGCTGCACCACTGAGTTGCTAGGAGGAGAGACCAGGGGTGAGCACACACAAGTGGGGGAGCGGCGGTGGCACCAGCGGTGGCGAAGCTGTGGGGACTCGGGAGCAGCGACGGCGGCGGGGGAGTAGCGTACCGGTAGCTTCGGACTTGCTACGGAGCGCTCACCTGCAGCCTGGACTGATCTCAGAGGTTGCAGGACTGTACTTCGAGCGCCGAGTGATTGATTCCCCGGCGATTGCGGTGTAGTTCATAACAGCTGCAGACAGGCCGGGCTGATCTCCGGAGTTCAGGTGAGAGTACCGGAGATCAGCCCGGGATGTCTGCCGCTGTCATGAACTGCACCGAAATCGCCGTGAATCAATCACTCGGCGCTTGCGGTACAGTTCAGGCTGCACGCCGGAGCTCAGGTGAGAGCTCCGGAGTGCAATGCAGGTACCTGAATCCAGGCCTGGCACTACTGGAGGTTACTCCGGTAGTCAGTCCGACGCTGCGTACCGGTACTCGCCCATCCTGGCGGGTGACGGGGGAAACTCCAGATGGCGCTGATCTCCTCCCTCTGCTGTGATCTGGACAGCCCAGGGGGCGCGTTAAGGTCACAGCAGACGCCTACTCTGTTAGTCTATGGGGTCGGATCCCGACCCCTGTTCTCTATACACAGGGGCTGCCAGAAAGGAGGTGACTAGCTGTTGTCACACAGCAAATGCAACATGGCAGCCCCCAGTATCTTCAGTAAAACTACAATTAAATAAAAACTAAATAAGCAGTGATTTTATTTTTGTATTAAAATACTTGATTTCATAATCACTACTATTAATACAAAAATAAAAACCCGCAATACCTTCCCTTTAACCTGAATTTTGCCTCACTCTGTTCCTAGGATATAACTATTCAGGATGCTCGCGTAGTGGTCACAATCTCTTCTTTTTTTTTTTTTTTTTTTTTTTTTTTTTATGTAAACCATTTATAAGCTATGCTGACCTGAGACGAATTGGCATTAATTATTTCTTCCTTGGTGACGGGTGCCTATCTTGGCAACTATAGTGATTTGAGGGATAGAACAGGGACAGTCGACGATGAGCGGGGGGGTACCCAAAACAGCATGGTTCACCTCCGTTGGTAGGTAGGCAAGAAGGGAGGGAACAGCCCTCTGTTAGCCTATTCATGCTACTACTATTGAGAGAGTTCGACTGTTTGTCGGCTGATATCAAAATATCCCACTACCCACTCACTAGCTGGTTTGCCTTGTGTTGCACTCACCTCACATGACCCCTTCTGAACTGTAGTGGACAATTGCAAAATTATACAATTTTTATAATTATATTTTTGATAAGTAATAAACTGTTTTTAGGAGTGTTTCTTTGGTCTCTAATCTTTTTTTTTTTTTTTTTTTTTTTTTTTGGCACCTTAATGGTCTATTGCTACCAAATAGCATTCAACTCAACCCACAAAAACAGAAGTGCCCATTCAGGTCACTCATCAGCTAACAGGAATATACTTCTACATTACTGATAGCACAAAAGCTCTCAAACACTTTGGCTTCCCCCTCAAAAAAAAAAAAAAAAATATTAGTAAAATCTGCCCTCCCAATCCAAATGCCCCTTCACTACTGAGCACCACAGTTGGCGTCCACTTCTGTGCCATTGTTGTAGTGAGGAGAGCCCACTAAAATGTACAGGGTGCAGGTTTACAGAAGCATGAGCTAGGCACAATAAATCAGCACTACAATGTAATGGGCACAAGGGCTTCATTGCAATTTTCAGGTCTGCAGCGTTTGACACCATGGGTGTTTTCCAGAGACTAAGTAATCACTACATCCGTAGATTAATTCCCAGAGGGGTGTAATTTCCAAAATTTGGTTATTTGAGGTAGATTTCTAACCCTTCTAACTTTCTTCCCAAAAAAAGAGGTTTCAAAAATTGCGCTGATGTAGACATGTGGGAAATGTTATTTAGTATGACATGACTCTGGTTTTAAGGCATAAAATGTCAAAGTTTGAAAATTGCGAAATTTTCAGAAATAAACGCAAAAAAGTGGTCTAAATTTCCAACTATCATGAAGTACAAAACGTCTCGAATAAACAACCTCCGAATCACCGGGATCCGTTGAAGCGTTCGAGTCATAACCGGCCAAAGTGACACTGGTCAGAATCGTAAAATATGACTCGGTCAGAAGGGTGTTTTAGTGGCCGGGGTGAAGGGGTTAAAAACTTCAAATAATTTCTCAAGAAATGAACTGGTCATATGGCTATGTCGATGGAAGATTACCAATTTGACTTAGACAGAAGGCAAAAATAAAAAATTGACTTTGGTATGAAGTGGCTTAAGACCAGAGCCTTTCTGTGACTCCATGGTAGAATATGAGGACTCGGAGCTGGAGCTTCTTGTGAAGCCCAGTAACACGAAGCTGTGTCACATTCTTTTATGGAGCACATATTCTACTAGTTTAACCAGTTCTGTGGCCAGGTATTAATCAGTACCTGTCATGCACTAGATATGAATTCATTGTTCTCTCTGAGACCGAATATATAAAACACTTCCACGTAATCCTATGGCTTATCCCTGGTTTTGCATGCTGCCTATTAGGTTGTGCTGTAGAGCGAATTGCGCTACGGCACAGACCTTGCGGCTTAAGACGGTGTTGCTACGTTGCAGCATAATGCAAGAGAAAGGGATCGGGTTGTGACCTACAATGTACGGTGACAAAGTTAATCACAGTGAAGTCTAACTGGCTATGGTTTATTGAGACTTTTTGGTTGCTTTCTCTTCTGGCCCCATTGGCTTTCATTATGCAGTGATGTGGCAGCAGAAAATGGCCATCTTTGGGTGACCGATGTCGCTGTGTAGCCCCAGGCTGTGGTGTGTTCAATTTGGAAAACAAATCTGAAATGTTAAATACAGACGTTATTGGCTTTGGTACTAGAAGTCTTGTCCTTCACTTTTATAGAAGGCTCATACAGTGCTGGCCAAAAGTATTGGCACCCCTGCAATTCTGTCAGATAATACTCAGTTTCTTCTTGAACATGATTGCAATCACAAATTCTTTGGTATTATTATCTTTATTTATTTTGCTTGCAATGAAAAAACACAAAAGAGAATGAAACAAAAATCAAATCACTGATCATTTCACACACAACTCCAAAAATGGGCCAGACAAAAGTATTGGCACCCTTAACCTAAGGGTATGTGCGCACTAGGCGTTTTTTCACGCTGCGTTTTTGTGCGTTTTTGTCTTAAAAAATGCACCCACTGCAAAAAAACCGCATGTGTTTTTACCGCGTTTTGGTGCGTTTTTTGGTGCGTTTTTGCTCACTGCGTTTTTAATCAGTGAACAATTGCCATTAAAGATTGTTGATGATAAAAATAAAAAGGTCTGATGTCATTTCCTTCTTCATTGTATGCAGGAGAGCAGATAGCTGCAGACCTAATGTATGCAGGAGAGCAGACAGCAGCTGCAGAACTACAAGGCTCAGCATCCTCCATCCAGGACTGTATGCACGAGTTTTTTGCCCCAAAAAAAAAAAGACATGGGCTTCGCTATATTTTTGTATGCTAGCCAGGTACAGCAGGCAGGTACGGGCTGCCCCCAGCTGCTTATTTGTACCTGGCTGGGAACCAAAAATAGTATTATTTTTTTTTTTTTTTTTTTTTTTTTAATTTCATGAATTTCATGAAATAATTAAAAAATAAAAATGACGTAGGCTTCGCCCAATTTTTGAGTCCAGCCAGGTATAACTAGGCAGCTGGGGATTGGAATCCACAGTGCAGGGTGCCCATGCTTTCTGTGCACCCCCGCAGCGAATTGCAGTCCGCAGCCGCCCCAGAAAATGGCGCTTTCATAGAAGCGCCATCTTCCAGCTGCCCTGGTGATGGTGGCTCGCTGGGTAATAATGGAGTTAGGGCTAGCTGTGTATTGTCAGCTGGCGCTAAGCCCGAAATTCATGGTGTCACGCCAATATTAGACATGGCCACCATGAATTTCTAGTAAAGATAAAAGAAAAAACACAACACATAAAAATATTTTTATTAGAAATAAAACACAACACAATTAGTGGCTCTATCTTTATTAAAATAAAGAGCCCCCCTCCGCAGTAATCCTGGGTCAAGGGTCCCGCGCCGTCCAATCCGGATCCAATATCATCTGATCGGTTTGCTGGAAGGCAAAGCGATCAGATGTCAGGATCAAGGAAGTGAATCACATCACACATCTGCTGATTGTATAAATGCCGTTTACACAATCAGCTGAAGCATCAGTGCAAAAAAAAAAAAAATACTCATGTGCTGATTACCGGCAGCTCCTGGAGCGATCGGATGAGTCTGATCCTGTCCCATCGCTGCAGGAGCTGCCGGTAATCAGCTGATGAAGTCTCCTGACGGCAGGATCAGCTGACAGGTTAAGCCGGCCGGGCGCTAAAAAGCTGGCGACACCGCGAGAATTACGATCAGCTGATGTGTCAGGTGACTTTTTTTTTTTTCTACTGTTCACTTTTGTTTTCGCCGCTGCCTCCACCTCCCTCCCAGACATGATGCCGCACGGGAGCTGACATGCACAGGACTGGAGGTGGAGGCAGCGGTGACGGTACCGGGAGGATTCACGCTTCTGTGTTTACCAACAGAAGAAATCCTCTTCCTGTACACGTCATTGTAGTACCCACCCCTTGCGTTTATAGCTGCGTTTTTAGTCATAGAAACGCAGCTATATGCGTTTCTCATTGCTTTTTTTAACATCTTATTGAACTCAATGGGTGAAAAACGCAGAAATAATTGACATGCTACGTTTTTGTGGTCACCACAAAAACGCAGCTACAAAAAAACGCTGTGTGCGGACAGCAAAAATGAAAACTCATAGACATTGCTGGGGCAGCAATGTCACTGCGTTTTCAGCACAAAAACGCGGTAAAAACGCCGCTAAGAACGCAGCAAAAACGCCTAGTGCGCACAAGGCCTAAAACTTTGTTGCACAACCTTTAGCCAAAATAACTGCGAACCGCTTCCGGTAACCATCAATGAGTTTCTTACAATGCTCTACTGGAATTTTAGACCATTCTTCTTTGGCAAACTGCTCCAGGTCCCTGAGATTTGAAGGGTGCCTTCTCCAAACTGCCATTTTGAGATCTCTCCACAGGTGTTCTATGGGATTCAGGTCTGGACTCATTGCTGGCCACTTTAGTAGTCTCCAGTGTTTTCTATCAAACCATTTTCTAGTGCTTTTTGAAGTGTGTTTTGGGTCATTGTCCTGCTGGAAGGCCCATGACCTCTGAGGAAGACCAAGCTTTCTCACACTGGGCCCTACATTATGCTGCAAAATCTGTTGGTAGTCTTCAGACTTCATAATGCCATGAACACTGTCAAGCAGTCCAGTGCCAGAGGCAGCAAAGCAACCCCAAAACATCAGGGAACCTCCGCCATGTTTGACTGTAGGGACCGTGTTCTTTTCTTTGAATGCCTTTTTTTTTTTTTTTTCCTGTAAACTCTATGTTGATGGCTTTTCCGAAAAAGCTCTACTTTTGTCTCATCTGACCAGAGAACATTCTTCCAAAACGTTTTAGGCTTTCTCAGGTAAATTTTGGCAAACTCCAGCCTGGATTTTTTATGTCTCGGGGTAAGAAGTGGGGTCTTCCTGGGTATCCTACCATACAGTCCCTTTTCATTCAGACGCTGACTGATAGTACGGGTTGACACTGTTGTACCCTCGGACTACAGGGCAGCTTGAACTTGTTTGGATGTTAGTCGAGGTTCTTTATCCACCATCCGCACAATCTTGCGTTGAAATCTCTCGTCAATTTTTCTTTTCCTTCCACATCTAGGGAGGTTAGCCACAGTGCCATGGGCTTTAAACTTCTTGATGACACTACGCACCGTAGACACAGGAACTTTCAGGTCTTTGGAGATGGACTTGTAGCCTTGAGGTTGCTCATGCTTCCTCACAATTTGGATTCTCAAGTCCTCAGACAGTTCTTTGGTCTTCTTTCTTTTGTCCATGCTCAATGTGGTACACACAAGGACACAGGACAGAGGTTGAGTCAACTTTAATCCATGACAACTGGCTGCAAGTGTGATTTAGTTATTGCCAACACCTGTTAGGTGCCACAGGTAAGTTACAGGTGCTGTTAATTACACAAATTAGAGAAGCATCACAGGATTTTTCAAACAGTGCCAATACTTTTGTCCACCCCCTTTGTTTGGTGTGAAATTATATCCTGTTTGGCTTTATGACAATTTTTTTTTTTTTTCATTGAAGACAAATTAAATGAAGATGATGATAATACCAAAGAATTTGTGATTGCAATCATTTTCAGGAAGAAACTGAGTACTCTCTGACAGAATTGCAGGGGTGCCAATATTTTTGGCCAGCAGTGTATTAACATAATATTCCTGGTGTCTTAATTCATCAACTAAACATGTAGTAGAATGGTAGGGCATATAGTATTAAAGTGTTTTTTTAAAAAAATATATTTTATTAGTAATCTGATTTAAAATAAGCCCATATTGTAAAGAACAACCAATAAAGCATAATAAAAATCAATAATAATAATCAAAAATAATAAAAAGAGAGAAATAATGCCTATAAATTCCAACAAGTAGTAATTCCTCCCCAGGGAAAAAGTTGAAATCGGGGATAAGACTACAGGGAGGTGAAATAATGTACGTTATCAAAGACAATTCATCCACCCATAAATATATACATAGTAAGGCCCTTAGAAACTGTTCTCTGCCTAACCATGGAGGCTGGTACTCTAGGAAACGATATCGTGCCCCCACTCAATGATGGCTACCCTATTAGGTAACCCTTAGGGGTTCATCCTATACATAAAGGGAATCTGTCAGCAGGTTTTTGTCAAGGAATCTTAGAACAGCATGCTATAGGTGTTTAAACACAGAATTCAAGTGTTTCATTTCACGCAGTGTCCGGTTTACTTAATTTGTCCAACTCCACTCCCTCCAGTGATGAACAGCTCACTGTCTATAGACAATGTACATTGAGCCTGGTGTGGTCAAGGGCAGCTTTCTCAGTTCTGCTGCACTGCGAAGTCTAAAAACTGATTGTGCCAGAACAGTTGCACCCAGTTATTTTAATGATGGATCGTTGCAGTCGGGATCTCTGCCTACATCATGCTGCTCTCAATGAGGTAGCAGAAACCTGCTAACAGATTCCTTTTAATCAGGTAAGGCAGGTGTAAAACAATCGCAAGTAATACATGGATTATAAATAAGAGTCCCTTAAATCACCAGTATTTTTGTATATAACCTAAAGCCAGTGCTATACTTGCACTGTCGGACTGATTCTATACATACCTTTTAGTGGTCAGCTCGGATGTTTAGATTTGGAAATCCAAGAAAGTAAAGTTTATAAAATTGGCAGCTGCTTGAGTGACAGCAGCTGAGGATCATCTGATAGCTGGGGGGGGTATTCAGTTATCCCCTCCCCCTGTTACTTATGCTAATTCTATTATGGAATAATTTTACTTTGTGACCTGTGCTGATGTCATATTCATGTGACCTGAGAAAGCTGTGAAAAGATAAGGCGCAAATAGGGTCTTACCCGGTAAAACACATAGGGGTGAATGTCGGCAGGAACACTCACCTGATGCGGTTGTGCCAGTCCCAACCCCTTTTGAGCATGTACATAACGAGGTGATGGCGTGAGAGGCAGCGGTCCCGCGGTGGAGAGACCATTCAAAGAGCAATAGAAAGCAGGTTTAAATACTGCGCCAAACCACAGGAGTCCAGATGTTGTTAGTAAATCCATCATTTTTCTTTATTCACACAGGTTTACGCGTTTCAGGGACATATCCGTCCCCTTCCTCAGGACAATGTACAGAGAATACTATGATAGTATTCTCTGTACATTGTCCTGAGGAAGGGGACGGATATGTCCCTGAAACGCGTAGACCTGTGTGAATAAAGAAAAAGGGATTTACTAACAACATCTGGACTCCTGTGGTTTGGTGCTCTATTTAAACCTGCTTTCTATTGCTCTTTGAATAATATTCATGTGACCAGAAGAGGTGGGGCCTCAGCCAACATAGCTGATACCAGGAAGCCACATTATTCTTCTTTTGGCTCATGACGTCAGCGCTAGTCATCCCCGCAGCTTCTCGCACACTGCAGGGGAACACAACTGAGGAGTTTCCGTACGGCTTTCGGGGATTATGCGGACCCATTGACTTGTATTGAGTCACGGTCCATTATTACGGACCATAATAGGACATGTTCCATAATAACAGAACAGACAAGCGGCATCCGATGTGTTTTTTGTAGGACCTGATGGCACACAGAAGTGCTTCTATGCGCCATCCGATCCTACACAAAAGACATTGAAAAGATTGTCCTGTCAGTCGGTTCGCAAAAAAACAGGAACTGAACAGGACGGAACAGTCGTCTGAATCAGGGCTGTGGAGTCGGAGTCGTGGAGTCGGAGTCGGAGCTCATTTTGGCGGAGTCGGTATAAAATGCACCGACTCCGACTCCTAAAATATATAATAAATTGGGGACAGGAGTGCAATGCAGAATGTGCTGAATATTTTACTAAATAATATTTAGTATAATGCGTATATTTAAGTGAAAAATTTATTGTAGTACAATGTGAACATCAGACATTTAATTGTTTTTATGATACAATAATCAAGATATTTGGATAGAACATAAAATATTTATTGGAATACAACTTTAGAACACAAAAAACTAATAAATTGTAAATATGTAATAAATATATATATATATATATATATATATATATATATATATATATATATATATATATATATATATATATATATATATATATATATACACAGTGTATATACACACACAAGATATATATGTAATCTACTGTATATTACATAGTGTATTACTTATTTACAATTTATTACAGTTTTTTTGTGTTCTAAAGTTGTATTCCAATAAATATATTTTATGTTCTATCCAAATATCTTGATTATTGTATCATAAAAATTATTAAATGTCTGATGTTCACATACACATATTCATGTACTACAATAAATTTTTCACCTAACTATAAGCAATATATGTCGGAGTCGGAGTCGGAGCTGGAGTCGGAGTCGGTGCAAGAGAATTTGAGGAGTCGGAGTCTGAGTCGGAGTCGAAGGTTTGGCTTACCGACTCCACAGCCCTGGTCTGAATGAGCCCTTACGCTTATTTTCTTCCACCTGCTCTCGAACGTATACTAATTTTTGTATGTACTAAATAAGGCCATTATCTCTGGCACTGTATTGCAGATTAAAAAAAACCCCTGCATGCTCCGGAGCAGTGGGAATAAAAGGAGAACAAAAACAGACAACTTTTTAAGTCAAATTTAAGAATTTTTTTGAAAAGTAAGGCCCTGTGCGCACGTGTATTTTCACGGGGTGTTGCCATGTTCTTGGGTGCACTTTGTTGTCCTAAACTGCATGCAGTCCTTCCCCGGCAAAGTCTGAAAATTCAGATAGTCTGTCCGCACGTAGCTTATTTTTTCCTTGCAGTTTTGGTTGCAAAAGAAGCAGCAGCATGTCACTCCTTTTCCCTGCTTTTTTCCATTGAATATAGTGAAAAAACACACTGAAAAGACATGCATTTTTTGATGCGTTATTTGGCCAAAGGTGCATTTTTCTGCCAGAGGATGCGTTTTTTATTTATTTATTTTTTTTTGCTGAAGAAACAAAACTGCAGTGTGGCACATAGCCTCAGACTGTCCGATAGTGGGGAGAGGTGTAACAGCTCCAGTCAAGTGAAGGGAGACAAGCGTCCATTGGGTTCTTTACAGTCGGACGGTTGCTTTTGTCGGCCCAAAAAAAACCTGTACTTGGATAGACTCAGTGTGTAATGCGTATTTTTATTTATTTATATATTCTTTGTTGCCTCCAATGACTTAGATGGCTGATCTGCAAAATAAATAGTTCAGGGTACGACATGCACTCTGTTTTTCTTGGCTGTGACACCCTATTCATTTGTGTGTAGCCTTCATTGACTTCTGTGGGTCTGTGAGCTGGATTAATTCTATATTTTGATAGAACTCTTACAAATGTAGCAATTACCAAATGGTTCTTTTTTTTTTTTTTCTTAGTTTTTTTAATTTCATTTTCAATTGGGAAAAAAGGGGCGATTTGATCTTGTGGGGGGGTTCCGTTATATTTTTAACCTTGCCCTCCCCCTCCCCCACTCTTAAAGGACTAGAATCTGCAATAGCTTGTGGTGCATCAGCATTGCTCCGTATGGCAGAAACCACAGCCTACGCTCCTAAGAGGAAGGTAATGATAGGAATGACGCACCCACCTGCCGACACGTGTAAATTTACGTCATCGGAGATTTAATAGGTTAACCGCCATGGCCAGATCTTTGATCCACTTGCAGCTTTTAGAAACACATGATGGCTGATTTAAATCAGTGCATTAAATGGAGTGACCCAACATATGACAAACCATTGTCAGATATCATGGTGGGTTAAAGAAGCGCTCCCATTCAACATTTTTATTCATGAACTGTGTGTATAAGTGTGTGTATTAATATACTCCTCTACCGCTGCTCACAGTCCAGCTCCTCTTCTCAGTGACTGCACCGCAATGTGTGAGCCAGAAGTCTATTTTACAATGTAAGCCTATTAATCTGTCACCAGGTCCCCCATCTGAGAGCAACATACTGTAGAAACAGAGACCCTGATTCCAGCAATGTGTCACTTACTGAGCTGTTTGCTGTCATTGTTTTTACCGCGTTTTGCCCAATGTGTTTAAGTCAAATCTATTGACTGGAAGGGCTCAAAACCACTGGAAAAAAGAATTGACATGCTCTTGGGTGCATCTTCAAAAACACAGCCAAGATGCAGCCATCAAAAGATGCCCAGTGGGGACAGCAAAATAGAAATATTAGACATTGCTGGGAGAAGGAAGTGCAGGCATCTTGGTGCATCTTTGTGACCTCAAAAACGCAGCAAATGATGCCCTGTTTGAACTTAGGCTTACACTAGGCCGCTCAGTAAGTGACACACTGCTGGAATCATGATCTCTGCCCCACGTTATGCTGCTCTTAGATTAGGTGTTAAAAACCCGGTGACAGATTCCCTTTCGCACTATGGCAGTATGCAGCAGCCAAGCACTTGGGAATACGCCTGGGAACCGAAGAAAAGGTCCTTGTGATCTGTAAACCAGTCAGCCCTTTTATACAGCATTCCAGAATACTGTATATAAGTGCCTGGGCTGCTGTGTAGAACGTAAAAAACACCTTTATAATACTCTCTGCAGCGAACAGTCATCCTTCTTCTGAGGCCCGTGTGCAGGACGTGTCCTACGTCCTGCACACTTGGCGGCATTGAGCTCCTTTGCAGGCGTACTTTGATCTGCCCTGATAAGGGCAGATGAAAGTATTGCAGTGCGCATGCATGAGCGGCCTTTGAACTTTCCTCGCGCCTGCACATTATAGTACTTTGATCTGCCCTCAGCAGGACAGATCACAGTACGCCTGCAAAGGACCGCAGTGCCGGCCTGTGTGAGTGACGTAGACGCCTCATCCACACTGGGCTGGGTAGGAGGACGGCGATAGACACGGAGAGGAGGCACCGGACTGTAGAGCAGTGACACCCATCGGACTGGACTGTCCCCCAGGTGAGTATAATAACGGTGATTTTTACATTATACAAAGCGGCCTCGTCTCTTATATACAGTATCCTAGAAAACTGTATATAAGAGCTTAGTGGTGGTAGCCACCGCTTATAGTCACCAAATCTGATGGCAGGTTCTTCAGCAAGATAACTGTTGGTGGAGGGATCTACAGCTACTAAATGTTTACAACTTCTGTACGATATCTGCTCTCTGTGAGTCATGTAATAAGACAGGTGCATAGTAACACAAAGACCTTCTATTTCTCAATATGTCCACATTTCTTGTAGGTTAATGGCCCAGATGGCATATTACAAAATGGCACCATGGACGATGGCATGGGCAAAACAAGTCAATTGTTGGGCGAGCTGAACTTTGAGGAAGATGAAGAAGACACCTACTACACCAAGGATCTTCCTGTGCATGCCTGCAGGTAGGTCCCATGTGTTCCCTGACTTGGGAGCTGTTTAGTGTCTGCTGGTAACGCTGACTATCTTTAAAATTCCAAGGATTCTTTTTTTTTTTTCTTATACCATGTATTTTATTTAGCCTTTTTGTTTGTGTAAAACTGATAAACCCACACGTTTGGTGCTTTGCTAATTAGTCTCTAAATGGATTTACAAATAATTTAGTGACGAGACTTATTTACACTTGTATTCCTTCAACGAAATTAGCTCAAAATACAAAAACCTTTCTCAAATGTATTGGAAAATAAATTAAATATGGTGGAAAAAAACCCTCTGGATCTTTTTAAAGGGAATCAGTCACCAGGTTTTTGCTCCACCATTTGAGAGCACCATAATATAGATAGAGACCCTGATCCCAGCTATGTGTCTCTTACTGAGCTGTTTGCTGTTATTTTGATAAAATCAATGTTTTCTCTGCTGCAGATCTAGTAGTTCTACAGAGCTCATGAATGTGCTGGACTACCTGGCAGCACACAAAGTAGACCTCGAATGATCTGCTGTTTAATCGCTGATTTAAATCAAAACTACACAAAGAGCCCCAATAAGTGACATCACTGGAATCAGGATCTCTGCCCCTATATTATGCTGCTTTCAGATTAGGTGGCAAAAACCTGGTGACAGGTTCTCTGTATCCATTAACCCCCTGGCGTTTTTTCGTTTTCGTTTATTTTTGCTTCACTTCTTCTGAGAGCCATAACTTTTTTTTTTTTTTTTTTCCGTCAATCTTGCCATACGAGGGATTGTTTTTTTGCAGGATAAGTGACTTTTGTGAAACCATAAGTTTTACCATATAGTGTACTGGAAAACAGCAAAAAAATTCCAAGTCCGGAAAACTTGAAAAAAAGTGTGATTGCATGATTGTTTTTGGGATATTTTATTCAGTGTTCACTATATGGTAAAACTTGTGTGGGTGTGATGCCTCATGAGGCAGTATGAGTTCGTAGACACTAAACATGTATATATTTACTGTTATCTAAGGAGTAAAAAAAAAAATTAGAAGTTTGTCTAAAAAAGTGGAGCACTTTTTGCACCATTTTCCGCGACCCGTAGCGTTCTCATTTTTCGGGATCTATGGCTCAGTGACGGCTTATTTTTTGCGTCTCGAACTGACGTTTTTAATGGTACCGTGATTGAGCAGATGCTACGTTTTGATCGCCTGTTATTACATTTTGTGCAAAATTTGTGACTAAATAAACCCGTAATTTTGGTGTTTGGAATTTTTTTGCCGCTCTGACGTTTACAAATCAGATTAATTGATTTTATATTTCTTTGTCGCTCCATTGGGAGACCCAGACAATTGGGTGTATAGCTTCTGCCTCTGGAGGCCACACAAAGTAATTACACTTTAAAAAGTGTGACCCCTCCCCTCTGCTATACACCCTCCCGTGCATCACGGGCCCCTCAGTTTTTTGCTTTGTGTTGGAGGCACACATTCACGCAAGCTCCACGTTTTTAGTCAGCAGCAGCTGCTGACTTTATCGGATGGAAGAAAAGAGGGCCCCTATGGGGCCCCCGGCATGCTCCCTTCTCACCCCACTCAGGTCGGCGGTGTTGTTAAGGTTGAGGTACCCATTGCGGGTACACAGGCTGGAGCCACATGCCGCTTTCCTTCCCCATCCCTTAGGGGCTCTGGGGAAGTGGGATCCTATCCGGTCATCCAGACACTGGGACCGGTCTCCCTCCGCAGCCCCTGGGGGAACTGCCGGACAGGAGACGGAGTATCGTCAGGGACATGGCCCTGCATCCACAGGTACTCTGTGTCCCCGTTGGGACGGCGCATAAAGCACCTTGGGCCCAGACGCTGCAGCGACGGCGGCGTGGGTATGGGTCCGGGACTACCGCGCCGACTGTGCACTGCCGGCCGGCCGCGGTTTTAACTTTAGTCCCCGGCTTTTGCGGCCTAGTATAGTATTCTCCCGCCCCCAGGCCTGCCAGTCAGGGAAAAGGGCGGGACGGTCGGTATGACGCTGACAGTGAGGGCTGGAGTACACTGAGCTGTCCTCCGCCCCCCTCACTACTCACGCTGGGGCACCAGATTCCCGCACTTTTGTGACTACGCCCACGCCTCCCTCCTCCTCTGAGAACGCCGTCAGCCATTTTTTTTTTTTCAGCACATTCTGCGGTGGAGAACTTCTGGCTGCAGCTGAGGGAGACCCGGGGCAGGGAATCTGGTGGCCACACAGAGCGGTTGGTAACCCACACCGGTCTGCCGGTGTGGACCCCCCAGAGTGCCGAACTGTGTATGTATGTATATATATATATATATATATATATATATATATACATATATATATATTATATATATATATATATATATATATATATATATATATATATATATATATATATATATATATATATATATATATATATATATATATATATATATTAATATATATATATTAATATATATATATATTAATATATATATATATTAATATATATATATATTAATATATATATATATATTAATATATATATATATATTAATATATATATATATATTATATATATATATTAATATATATATATTAATATATATATTAATATATATATATCTCTTTTGTGTATACATTTGCTGGTTCGGCTGTACTGTTAACTTGAGGCTATATATATCCCTCAGTGATAACGGTGATCCCTTACTTATCTCTTGGAGGACAACAACATGTCGTCCGCAAAGGGCAAGGGTACCAAGGCACAGGCTTATTTTACAACCTGTACCTCATGTGCGGCTATGCTACCTGCAGGTTCCACCTACCCTCATTGTGTGCAATGCTCGGCCCCTGTGACACTCACTCAGCCGGAGCCTCAGGCACTGGTGGGACCCCCGGCTCAGGTAGAGACACCGGTTCCCACTGTCCAGGTGACAGGGACAGAGTTTGCAGTTTTGGCTGACAAACTGTCTGAGTCGCTTTCACAGTCCATGGCTCAGTCTATGGACAAATTGTCTGCTAAGATTCTAGAAGCCTTGCAGTCCAGACCAGCAACACAGATGCAGGGAACTGTGCGTTCTTCGCCCCCAGATCCCCCTCAGTTGGCGCGGCAATCTGCTCCTGAGGTGACACATAGGTCCCACGGTGAGGACTCCGACTCGGACCGCAGTCCCAGACCGGTGAAGCGGGCTCGCTGGGGACCTTCCTCCACTTCATCACGCTGCTCAGGGTCTCCGCATGAGGACTCTCTGGAGGATGAAGAGGGTGGCGCAGCTCAGGGCTCAGACCCTGACTGTGCTCTCAATCTAGATACACCTGAAGGGGACGCCATAGTAAATGACCTTATAGCGTCCATCAACCAGGTGCTAGAAATTTCTCCTCCAACTCCGACTGTAGAGGAGGCGGCTTCACAGCAGGAGAAACACCAGTTTCGGTTTCCCAAACGTACACGGAGTGCCTTTTGCGATCACTCTAATTTCAGGGATGCTGTCCAGAAGCACAGAGCATACCCGGACAAGCGTTTTACTAAGCGCCTTAATGACACACGTTATCCCTTCCCCCCGGAAGTAGTGAAGGGTTGGGCTCAGTGTCCAAAAGTGGATCCTCCAGTCTCTAGGCTGGCGGCCAGATCTGTGGTTTCAGTGGCAGATGGCTCATCGCTCAAGGATGCCACTGACCGGCAGATAGAGCTCATGATCAAATCCATCTATGAAGCCATAGGAGCATCTTTTGCTCCGGCATTCGCGGCAGTGTGGGCGCTCCAAGCTATCTCAGCTTGTCTGTCTGAGATTGCTGCGGTCACACGCACCGCTACTCCGCAGGTTGTGTCTCTGACTTCTCAGGCGTCGGCTTTTTTGTCCTACGCCATGAACGCCGTCCTGGACTCGGTGAGCCGTTCAGCGGTAGCATCCGCCAATTCGGTGGCAGTCCGCAGAGCCATGTGGCTACGTGAATGGAAGGCAGACTCTGCCTCCAAGAAATTCTTAACCGGTTTGCCATTTTCTGGCGACCGTTTGTTTGGCGAGCAATTGGACGAAATTATTAAACAATCCAAGGGAAAGGACTCGTCCTTACCCCAGTCTAAACAAAACAAACCTCAACAGCGAAAGTTTCAATCGAGGTTTCAATCCTTTCGGCCCTCGGCCAAGTCACATTCCTCCACGTCAAACAGGTCGGAGAAGGGCCAGAGGAACCCTTCTGCATGGCGGTCTAAGTCACGGCCTAAAAAGACCGCCGGAGGCACCGCCACCAAGGCGGCCTCTTCATGACTCTCGGCCTCCCCAAACCGCATCCTCGGTCGGTGGCAGGCTCTCCCGCTTTTGCGACGCCTGGTGGCCACATGTCCAAGACCGATGGGTGAGAGACATTCTGTCTCACGGTTACAGGATAGAGTTCAGCTCTCGTCCTCCAACTCGTTTCTTCACAACATCTCCGCCCCCAGAGCGAGCCGCTGCACTTTTTCAGGCGGTGAATGCTCTGAAGGCAGAAGGAGTGGTGATTCCCGTTCCCCCTCAGGAACATGGTCACGGCTTCTACTCCAACTTGTTCGTGGTGCCAAAAAAGGACGGATCTTTCCGTCCCGTTCTAGACCTCAAACTGCTCAACAAGCATGTCAGCACCAGAAGGTTTCGGATGGAATCTCTCCGCTCGGTCATCGCCTCAATGTCACAAGGAGACTTTCTAGCATCAATAGACATCAAGGATGCTTATCTCCATGTGCCGATCGCACCCGAACATCAACGCTTCTTGCGTTTCGCCATTGGGGACAAACACCTTCAGTTCGTGGCACTGCCTTTCGGCTTGGCGACAGCCCCACGGGTCTTCACCAAGATCATGGCAACAGTGGTGGCGGTCCTACACTCTCAGGGCCACTCGGTGATCCCTTACTTAGACGATCTCCTAGTCAAGGCACCCTCCTGGGTGGCTTGCCAGCACAGCCTGACCATTGCCCTGGAGACTCTCCAGAGGTTCGGGTGGATCATCAATTTCCCAAAGTCAAAATTGACACCGACCCAATCCCTGACTTACCTCGGGATGGAGTTTCATACTCTGTCAGCGATAGTGAAGCTTCCGCTGGACAAACAGCGTTCACTACAGACAGGGGTCCAATCTCTTCTTCGGGGTCAGTCACACTCTTTGAGACGCCTTATGCACTTCCTAGGGAAGATGGTGGCAGCAATGGAAGCAGTTCCCTTTGCGCAGTTTCATCTGCGTCCACTTCAGTGGGACATTCTCCGCAAATGGGACAAGAGGTCGACGTCCCTCGACAGGAACGTTTCCCTGTCAAGAGCAGCCAAAACCTCCCTTCAGTGGTGGCTTCTTCCCACTTCTTTGTCGAAGGGAAAATCCTTCCTGCCCCCATCCTGGGCTGTGGTCACGACAGACGCGAGCCTGTCAGGGTGGGGAGCTGTCTTCCTCCACCACAGGGCTCAGGGAACATGGACTCCGACGGAGTCCTCCCTGCAGATCAATGTTCTGGAGATAAGGGCAGTGTATCTAGCCCTACAGGCGTTCCAGCGGTGGCTGGAGGGCAGACAGATCCGAATACAATCAGACAACGCCACGGCGGTCGCATACATCAACCACCAGGGCGGCACACGCAGTCGTCAAGCATTCCAAGAAGTTCGGCGGATTCTGCTGTGGGCGGAAGCCACAGCCTCCACCATCTCCGCAGTTCACATCCCGGGCGTAGAAAACTGGGAAGCAGACTTTCTCAGTCGCCAGGGCATGGACGCAGGGGAATGGTCTCTTCACCCGGACGTGTTTCAAGAGATCTGTTGCCGCTGGGGAACGCCGGACGTCGATCTAATGGCGTCTCGGCACAACAAAAAAGTCCCGGCATTCATGGCACGGTCTCAGGATCACAGGGCGCTGGCGGCAGATGCGTTAGTTCAGGACTGGTCGCAGTTTCGACTACCCTATGTATTTCCCCCTCTGGCACTACTGCCCAGAGTGTTACGCAAGATCAGGTCCGACTGCAGCCGCGCCATCCTCGTCGCTCCAGACTGGCCGAGGAGGTCGTGGTACCCGGATCTGTGGCACCTCACGGTGGGGCAACCGTGGGCACTCCCAGACCGACCAGACTTGCTGTCTCAAGGGCCATTTTTCCATCTGAATTCTGCGGCCCTCAACCTGACTGTGTGGCCATTGAGTCTTGGCTCCTAGCGTCATCAGGGTTATCTCAAGATGTCATTGCCACCATGAGACAGGCCAGGAAATCAACGTCCGCCAAGATCTACCACAGGACTTGGAAGATCTTCTTAGCCTGGTGCTCGGGTGCTCGGATAGGGGTTTTGCTCCCTGGCCGTTTGCATTGCCCACTTTTCTTTCCTTTCTTCAATCAGGATTGGACAAGGGTTTGTCTCTCGCCTCTCTCAAGGGACAGGTGTCGGCGCTTTCAGTGTTTTTTCAAAAGCGTCTAGCCAGACTCTCGCAGGTCCGCACGTTCCTGCAGGGAGTTTGCCACATAGTCCCACCTTACAAGCGTCCGCTAGAACCCTGGGATCTTAACAAGGTGCTGACGGCTCTCCAGAAGCCACCTTTCGAGCCGATGCGGGAGATCTCTCTATCTCGCCTTTCACAGAAAGTGGCCTTCCTAGTGGCAGTCACTTCACTTAGGAGAGTGTCTGAGCTAGCAGCGCTGTCATGCAAAGTCCCCTTCCTGGTCTTTCACCAGGATAAGGTGGTCCTGCGTCCGGTCCCGGAATTTCTCCCCAAGGTGGTATCCCCTTTTCATCTCAATCAGGATATCTCCTTGCCTTCTTTTTGCCCTCATCCAGTTCACCAATGTGAAAAGGATTTGCACTTGTTAGACCTCGTGAGAGCACTCAGAATCTACATTTCTCGCACGGCGCCCCTGCGCCGTTCAGATGCGCTCTTTGTCCTTGTCGCTGGCCAGCGTAAGGGGTCTCAGGCTTCCAAGTCAACCTTGGCTAGGTGGATCAAGGAACCGATTCTTGAAGCCTACCGTTCATCGGGGCTTCAGATTCCTTCAGGGCTAAAAGCCCATTCTACCAGGGCCGTAGGCGCGTCCTGGGCTTTGCGGCACCAGGCTACGGCTCAGCAGGTGTGTCAGGCGGCTACCTGGTCGAGTCTGCACACCTTCACAAAACACTATCAGGTGCATGCCTATGCTTCGGCAGAGGCTAGCCTAGGTAGGCGAGTCCTTCAGGCGGCAATTGCCCACCTGTAAGAGGGCCGGTTTCCGGCTCTTTTTATCGAGGTATTCTGTTACCCACCCAGGGATTGCTTTTGGACATCCCAATTGTCTGGGTCTCCCAATGGAGCGACAAAGAAGAAGGGAATTTTGTTTACTTACCGTAAATTCCTTTTCTTCTAGCTCCTATTGGGAGAACCAGCACCCGCCCCTGTTCCCTTTGGGCTGTTGTTCTTTTGTGTACACATGTTGTTCATGTTCAATTGTTCTTTTGGTTAATGGTTCAGTTCTCTGAACATCCTTCGGATTGAATTTACCTTAGACCAATTTATAAGTTTCCTCCTTCCTGCTTTGGCACCAAAACTGAGGGGCCCGTGATGCACGGGAGGGTGTATAGCAGAGGGGAGGGGTTACACTTTTTAAAGTGTAATTACTTTGTGTGGCCTCCAGAGGCAGAAGCTATACACCCAATTGTCTGGGTCTCCCAATAGGAGCTAGAAGAAAAGGAATTTACGGTAAGTAAACAAAATTCCCTTCTTTAATCGGGCATTTCTGAACGCAGCGATACCAAATGTGTGGTTTTTTTTATTTTTTTTAACCCTTTAAATTTCAATGGGGTGAATGGGGGCGTGATTTGAACGTTTATTTATTTTTATTTTTTTTTACTTGTCCCCCTACGGGGCTATAAGGATCAGCAGTCTGATCGCTGATTAATTTCTGTCGATCAGCTACTACTCTGCAGGCTGTAACAGGAAATGAGTTATGATAGCAACAGTCATCACATGACCCTGTGCTACCATGGCAACCATCGGCTCATTGTGATCACGTCACAGGGCCTCCGAAGGCGGCGGGTAAGTGCGCGTTACCTGCTGGGGTGCGTTAAATCGCCCTACACATTTTGACAGCACAATTTCGGGGCTTAACAGGCGTGGGTATATTGCAGATGCACCTGTGAGGCACACATGTCTGCTGTTCAAATCAGCAGACGTGAGGAGATCTGCTGGCTCACCACAGCTGGCGGTGATCACCCTTTCATGATTTAGGACTTAACCCCTTCATGACCGAGGACATAAGAGTCACTAGTGTGCCATCCTGTCTTACTGTTTAGACAGGTTTATGAATGTATTGCTGTGGGGGGTGGGGAACAATTCTACTATTGTATTTCAGCAACCAATAACTCCACAAAATAGTAATACAAACAAACTTATTGGTTTGTGTCAAACCTAACCGGATAGTAGAATGAGAATCGTATCCAAATCCTTTACAGCTGGTTGCTCTGAGTGCAGAGATTATAACGATTTAAGCTTTTTTTTTTTTGTTTTTTTGTTTGTTTTTTTTTTTAGTATTTTAGGTCTATAATGCCGCCATGTTCTGCAGCACCATACAAATCAAGGGGGACATTTACAGACAATATAAGGCTGAGTTCACATGTCCTGTGATCATTCATTAGAATGGATTCTGTAGAGGTCCATTGGCAAAAGGATTTCTATCTTTTTTTTTTAATATTGGAGTCTATGGAGAACAGATCCGTTAACGGATTGCTATTTATCTTTCATTTGAAACTGATCCTTTAAGAAAAAAATAGATGCATTATAAATGCAAGAATAACTGATGATTAAATGGCAATCTGTTAAGAGATCCGTTCTCCATAGACTCCCATGTTAAAAATAAACAATAAAACCCAACTGATCCGACATCAACTATTTAACAACGGAGAATAAAAAGTGGTGTTTGCAGAACTTTCTTTTTCCCCACCGATCTCTGCAGGATCCATTCTAATGAATGATTACAGGACATGTGAACTCAGATAGTATGGGGTTTATGATGTACCAATGTTTATGCTGGGAAACAAATGATTAACAAATGGTAAAAATAAACTAAATAAAATGTAATGTCAAAAATAAAGTGAACAGATGTACAGTAGCTGCAGTTTTGTCAAGACAGGTATAATGGGGTGTGTACTTGCCTTTCTGGGAATGGGACCCCGATAGAAAGGTGTCAGATGTGAGTCAAGTGTTCAGGTAGGAACACCTTGAACAACAGAGATAACAGCACAGTGTGTGTCAAATCTGTGTTTAGTGGGGACATTTTAATATACTCCATTTCTTTTTTATCTAGCTATTGTGGCATTCATGATCCTGCTTGTGTTGTCTATTGCAACACAAGTAAAAAATGGTTCTGCAATGGACGTGGGAACACCTCTGGCAGGTATGTGACCATTCATTTGACTATCTGATTTTCTTACTTAAAAAAAAATTGTCCTTGGTAATCATAGAAAATGTTTACGTTTCTTATTTTAGTCTTATGCGCAGTGTTTTCAGTTTTCATCCTACAAACGTTTGACAGAGCAACGTAGCAGAGCTGGAATTGCATAAACATAACTTTGGAGTCCAATACTATCCAAGTAGAAGACCACCTACACTTAAAGGGGTTGTCCACTGCTCTGCCAACCCCTTCTCAATCACTATTGTATATTTTCCCCCCCAAGTAAAATATTGCGTATACTTCTGGTGTCGTCACTAGGGCTTCCGGTGCTTGTGATAACACACAAGCTTTGTAGCCAATAGTAGTCACTTCGCTTCCTCCAGATGTCAATTTTGTCTGAAGGAGAGGACAGTGAAGTGACTACTGATTGGACACAGGGGTGTCATGACATGCTGCCACGCAAGCACGGAAGAGTGAGTACTGACATCTAGAATGGTGCCGGCACTGGAGGTGAGTATTGGTGTTATGAGTAGTGGATAACTGCATTATAGAGTAACTGTTTTTATGTTTGTTTTTTCATAAATGGTACAAGTAGAGATAATCAACTCTACAATGTATATCATATAAAAGAAATGTGCTTATTTTTCACTGTTAACAGTGTGTGTATATTTTAACATTGAGATAGAAGTCAGTTGGTCATATAAAGTTGTATGATGAGGTGCTAAAGGCAATAATGGACAAGATCTCCTGAAATGACAGGAACACTTTAAAGGGAGCCTGTCAGGTGCAATATGCACGCAGATCCACGAGCAGTTCTCCGTGTATATTGCTAATCCCTGCCTAACCGTCCCTGTATACACTAGCATAGATAAAGAGATCCTTAGAAAAAGTATTTCTAAAGACCTTTTATCGTATGCTAATGAGGCTAGTGACAAGTTGCAAGGGTGTTAGATTCCTTTCTAGCCGCCCTCTTAGCATGTTAGCACACCCCTGTGGGCATGCTAACCGGCTACTGAATGCGCAGTGTCAGAGGTATGGTCGCTTTCACCTCTGCTGCCACTGCAGTAGATGCTAGAATATATGGACTTTTTCCTGGTATGATGTAATTTGTCACGTGAGAGGGGGGACGCATTCAAAATGCAGCCCCATGTTTTCTAAACAGAATAAACATTCTTTTTTTAAGTCCACGTGGGCATGGAGTTGTTTATAATAGAAGAGGGGGTCTGGGTATAAGCCCCCAGAAGGGAAGGGGGGGAGGTGCGAAACGCCCCCCCCCCCCCCTCTCCTTGCATGATTATAGTAGACAAGAGAGTACATCGCCACGCCCACCAACCAACCTGATCACGCTTACTAACCTGGAAGGAGCCCATACATTCTAGGCTCAACCTTGCTACCACTGGTTTTCGGCTCAGTGCGCATGATCAGAAGTCCCAGACTTCCGGTCATGCGCACTATGAAGCTGGGTGTATGTGTCACGACTTCAAACTGGTGTAGTGTGCATGATAGGAAGTACTGGGATGTTCTGATCTTGAAATGCACTGAGCTGAAAACCAGCGGAGGCAGCAGAGGTGAGAGCGACTATGCTTGTGACGCTGCACATTCATTAGCATCTTAACATGTAAGCACACGACTGTGGGCATGCTAAGGGGGCCGACTAGCCAATGCAACTATCGCCCTTGTTACTAATCCCCGCAATCATTAGCATATGATAAAAGATCTTTAGAAATACTTTGTCTAAAGATTTCTTTATCTATGTTAGTGTATACAGGGACGCAGCGTTGTGCGTTTTTCAGGTGCGTTTTTGGGCTCAACTGCATGACTTTGCTTCCCCTGCAAAGTCTGACTCTTCATCTTTGCTGTCCGCACACAACTTTTTTTTTTTTTTTGGTTCAGCTGCGTTTTTGAGCTTAAAAAAATAAAAATTCACATGTCAATTCTTTCCTGGGTTTTTCTGCGCCCCCCCCATACAATGCATTGTAAAAACACAGTGATCAATGAAAAACGCACTGAAAAGCAGTAAAAATGCATGAGTTTTTACCGCTGCGTTTTTTTGTCAAAAAAAGCTTAATGCACACATAGCCTTAGGCAGGGATTAGCAATATGCACACAGAACTGCTCATGGTCCTGGGTGCATATTGCACCTGACAGGTTCCCTTTAAGACTTGAAAAGTGCAAATCGGCTCTGGTCACTTTTCAGGGAATTTGAAATGCACCAGATTAAGATTACTTTCACAATGATGATGATAATCCATACTGTTATGTTTAAAAGTGTTTTGTCTAGTATTGTGTAGTTTTACATGGTCAAAAATGCTGAGTCTTGTCAAAATATAGTATAAGAGCAAATGTTATTTAATGGTAAAGCAGTTTTTTAAAATTACGATGTTAAAATTATCTTTGCTTTAGTCCAAGTAGCCTTAACCCCTTCAGCCCCGGGGCACTTTCAGTTTTTGCGGTTTGTTTTTTGCTCCCCTTCTTCCGAGAGCCGTAACTTTTTTATTTTTCCGTCAATCTTGCCATATGAGGGCTTGTTTTTTGCGGGACAAGTTGTACTTTTAAAAGAAACCATACATTTTACCATATAGTGTACTGGAAAGCGGCAAAAAAAATTTCAAGTGTGGAAAAATTGCAAAAAAAGTGTGATTGCACAATAGTTTTTGGG
This sequence comes from Anomaloglossus baeobatrachus, assembly GCF_048569485.1. Taxonomy (NCBI): domain Eukaryota; kingdom Metazoa; phylum Chordata; class Amphibia; order Anura; family Aromobatidae; genus Anomaloglossus; species Anomaloglossus baeobatrachus. Next base: position 393,675,325 of record NC_134353.1, read on the forward strand.
ATGTTTTATTCACCTTGTTCACTATATGGTAAAACTGATGTGTGGGTATGATGCCTGAGGTCGGTGCGAGTTTGTAGACACCAAACATGTATAGGTTTTCTTGTATCTAAGGGGTTAAAAAAAATTCACAAGCTTGTCCAATAAAAGTGGCGTACGTTTTGCGCCATTTTCCGAAACCCGTAGCGTTCTCATTTTTTGGAATCTATGGCTCAGTGATGGCTTATTTTTTGCGTCTCGAGCTGTCGTTTATAATGGTACCATTTTTGCGCAGATGCTACGTTTTGATCGCCTGTTATTGCATTTTGCGTAAAACTTGCGGCGACCAAAAAACATAATTTTGGAGTTTAGAATTTTTTTGCCGCTACGCCGTTTACCAATCAGATTAATTGATTTTATATTTTGATCGGGCATTTCTGAACGCGACGATACCAAATGTGTATGTATATATTTTTTTTAACCCTTTAATTTTCAATGGGAGGAAAGGGGGGTGATTTGAACTTTTAGGGGTTTTTTTTAAAACTTTTTTTTTACTTTTATTTTATTTCACTAGTTCCCCTAGGGGGCTATAGCTATCAGCAATCCGATCGCTATCTGCTGATCACAGCTATAGAGGTGTAAACAGCAGAAATAGTCACTTTCTTTTTCCCTCTGCTCCCGGCCGAGGAAAAACGAAAGTGAAACTTCGTAGCTGCAGGCGTCATCACATGACCCTGTGCTACTATGGCAACCACCGAACGTCACGTGATCACTCACGTGACTTCCAGTGGGGGCAGCGGTAAGTAAAAAAACATGGTCGCGCATATAGATCTCGCTGCCAGACTTTGGCAGCGAGATCTAAGGGGTTAATGTTACGGGTGGAGTGCGATTCCACTCGTAACATGCAGGCACACATGTCAGCTGTTGAAAACAGCTGATATGTGTGCCGATCCACGCCGCCTGCCCGCGGCAGGGGGCGGGGCTTAACGGGACACGCTCCATGACGGAAATATCTGTCCATGGTCGTGAAGGGGTTAATGTAGAACTTTAGGCATACGTGTTCTGCAGATTAGCATGGATTTATTTGATTTTATATACATATCTCAAGGATAGGATATCAATATCTTAAGCATCAGAGCAGAGGGGGGGGGTCAACATCCAACACCTCTAATCAAGTACCTGTTTTAAGCTCTGACCACAACCAAATGTAAAAGGAACAATTAGTTGCCTTTCACTTAGACTGCAGCTCAGCTTCCACTTACTTCAATACTATTTACTGAGCAGCCATATCTTATAGGGAAGGCGCCAATAGGTATCAATGAATTATTCATTAAATGAGCAATTATCTTTAATATAAAATTAAATGTCCTGTTTTAGTTGTTTGGTTTTTTATTCATTCTGCCATTTGCTGGTGTGTAAGTGTCTGAGCATGATTCTGCCCTCAAATACGGCAGCCCCTTTACATAGGAGACAGGAGTTGGTATATGACTGCATCTCCTGCATTGTGGCTGCTTCCAGCAGTAGTATGAGACCAGGTATGATCACCGCTCCCCGCTGCTGTCAGCCTGTGTGCTCTGAACTGACTCAGCTCTGCTATATCAATGTATGCCTCTGCAGGAGGATACACTGGCATAGCTGTGTACCTAATGCCATCAGGTGCTACCCACAGAGCAGCGTACCTAATGCCATCAGGTGCTACCCACAGAGCAGTGTACCTAATGCCATCAGGTGCTACCCACAGAGCAGCGTACCTAATGCCATCAGGTGCTACCCACAGAGCAGCGTACCTAATGCCATCAGGTGCTACCCACAGAGCAGCGTACCTAATGCCATCAGGTGCTACCCACAGAGCAGCGTACCTAATGCCATCAGGTGCTACCCACAGAGCAGTGTACCTAATGCCATCAGGTGCTACCCACAGAGCAGCGTACCTAATGCCATCAGGTGCTACCCACAGAGCAGCGTACCTAATGCCATCAGGTGATACCCACAGAGCAGCGTACCTAATGCCATCAGGTGCTACCCACAGAGCAGCGTACCTAATGCCATCAGGTGCTACCCACAGAGCAGCGTACCTAATGCCATCAGGTGCTACCCACAGAGCAGCGTACCTAATGCCATCAGGTGCTACCCACAGAGCAGCGTACCTAATGCCATCAGGTGCTACCCACAGAGCAGCGTACCTAATGCCATCAGGTGCTACCCACAGAGCAGCGTACCTAATGCCATCAGGTGCTACCCACAAAGCAGTGTACCTAATGCCATCAGGTGCTACCCCCAGAGCAGTGTACCTGATGCCGTTGGGTGATGATACCCCCAGAGCAGTGTACCTGATGCCGTCGGGTGATGATACCCCCAGAGCAGTGTACCTGATGCAGTCGGGTGATGATACCCCCAGAGCAGTGTACCTGATGCCGTCGGGTGATGATACCCCCAGAGCAGTGTACCTGATGCCGTCGGGTGATACCCCCAGAGCAGTGTACCTGATGCAGTCGGGTGATGATACCCCCAGAGCAGTGTACCTGATGCAGTCGGGTGATGATACCCCCAGAGCAGTGTACCTAATGCCATCAGGTGCTACCCACAAAGCAGTGTACCTAATGCCATCAAGCGATACCCCCAGAGCAGTGTACCTAATGCCATCAGGTGCTACCCACAGAGTAGCGTACCTGATGCCGTCGGGTGATACCCCCAGAGCAGTGTACCTGATGCCGTCGGGTGATGATACCCCCAGAGCAGTGTACCTGATGCCGTCGGGTGATACCCCCAGAGCAGTGTACCTGATGCAGTCGGGTGATGATACCCCCAGAGCAGTGTACCTGATGCAGTCGGGTGATGATACCCCCAGAGCAGTGTACCTGATGCAGTCGGGTGATGATACCCCCAGAGCAGTGTACCTGATGCAGTCGGGTGATGATACCCCCCAGAGCAGTGTACCTGATGCCGTCGGGTGATGATACCCCCAGAGCAGTGTACCTGATGCCGTCGGGTGATAGAGTGGCATAGTCCGCCACTAGTTACATAGTTACTAAGGTTGAAAAAAGACCTAGGTCCATCTAGTTCAACCTTCCTCCACCAGTTCTACATTTGGTCACAGTCATTTATAACCAACAATGTTTTGTGTACTGAGGAAATCATCCAGCCCTTTTTTTAAAGCTGTTATAGTATCTGCCATTACTACCTCTTGTGGTAGGGCATTCCACAGTCTGACTGCTCTAACTGTAAAGAACCCTTTCCTATTTAGCTGCCAGAATCGCTTTTCTTCCACTCACAGTGAGTGCCCCCTGGTCTTAGTATTGTCTTTGGAAGAAATAAGTCATGTGCCAGTCCTTTATATTGACCACACATGTATTTATACATATAAATGAGATCTCCTCTGAGACGTCTTTTTTTCTAAGCTAAACATGTTTAACTTTTTCAACCTGTCATCATATGGGAGGCCTTCCATTCCTTGTAGTAGTCTAGTTGCCTGCCTTTGAACTGACTTCTGAACTTCTAACTTCTGAATGTCCTTTTTAAAATGTGGAGCCCAAAACTGGATCCCATATTCCAGATGTGGCCTTACAAGTGATTTATAGAGGGGTAACAATACGTTGGGATCACGGGATCTAATCTTTTTATACACCCTAGAATCTTGTTTGCTTTTGCAGCTGCTGCTTGACATTGAGTGCTGCTGCTCAGCTTATTTGTAATGAGAATACCCAAGTCCTTCTGATCTGTAGTCCCAAGTTTACTTCCATTTAATGTATACGCAGTTATAGGATTACTACGTCCTAGGTGCATTACTTTACATTTATCAACATTAAATCTCATTTGCCAAATATCTGCCCATTCTGACATCTTATCCAGATCTTTTTGTAATATTGTACTATGAAGGTCAGTTTTTAATATCCTACATAGTTTGGTGTCATCAGCAAAGACTGACACTTTATCAATCCCATCCACAAGGTCATTAATAAACAGATTAAAAAGAATCGGTCCTAGCACAGATCCCTGCGGCACCCCACTACTGACTATTGCCCATTTAGAGAATGTACCATTTATGACTACTCTTTGTTTCCTATCTTTTAGCCAATTCCTTACCCAGTTGCATATAGTTTCCCCTAGTCCTTGCTTCTGGAGCTTTAGTATAAGGCTATTATGTTTTACAGTATCAAATGCCTTTGCAAAGTCCAAATAAATCACATCAGCTGCATTACCAATATCCAGGTTTGCACTTGCCCCCTCATAGAAGCCCAACAGGTTGGTTAGACATGACTTATCTTTCATGAATCCATGCTGTCTGTCAGTTATATTATTTTCTTCATCGTTCCTATGGGAGACCCAGACCATGGTGTTTAGCTTCTACCTCTGGAGGACACACAAAGTACAACACTTAAAAGTGTAGCTCCTCCCCCTGAGCTTATACACCCCCTGGTGAGCAGACCCAGCCAGTTTATCGCTTTCTGTTCAGGAGGCATACATCCACACATACATTCTCATAATTTTTTTCCTTTTGGAACGAGATGAAGAGTTCGGGTCCACGTCTGGACCCCCGGCATGTCCCTTCTCACCCCACTGTGTCGGCGGTGTTGTTAAGGTTGATTCCTAGGCTGGAGCCTTACATGCCGTGCTCCTTCACCATCCCTCCTGGGCTCTAGCTTGAAGTGGGAGCCAGCACGGTCTCCATGCTTGGCAGGAGACCGGTCTCCATCCACAGCCCTTCAGGACCCTGCTGGACAGGAGCACTCATCCCCAGGGACCTGGCCCTGCGTCTCAGAAGCTAAGTACCTGAGACGTTTATATTTCGGGGTCCCTGTACTTTATTGTTGGGGGAGAGTGTGTTTATTGCATTTGCTGACATTTCCGGCGGGTTCTCTAGCTGTTGCCTGAGAACCGCGCCGATGGTGCCTGCGCGTCGGCCGCGCCGCTCAAATTTAGGCCCCGGCTTCGCCGGAGGCCTAGTTTCGGTTTCACTGCCCTCGCATGTCACTCATGCAGAGGGACAGTCTCGGCTCCTCCCGGCGGCCGTTCTGTACAGGGGAGGGACACTCCCCACTGCAGTGTGTGTCCCCTCCCCTGTAGGTCTCTATGGCCCTCCAGATCCCGCTCCTCAAGCGAGTCCCGCCCCCTCTCCGCTCCGGCGGCCATTTTCTCAGCGTTCTCTCTGCGTTCAGTCTTTGCAGCGCTGGTCTGCAGCATCCCTGCTGAGGTGCTGTGCTTGGAGGTCCGGGCTTCGGGATCTGGAGGGCACACAACACCGCTCTGCACAGCATAGCGGTCTGGTAAGCCACAACCGGTCTCCGGTTGTGGACCGTCTGTATCTACTCTCTGGGGGTCATTCTCTGTCTGGCAAGAGCCCCCACTCCAGCAGCATGTCTCACACGAGGAGCAAGGCCCCAAAACTTTATTCAGTATGCACTGTATGTAAGCTCCTGCTGCCTGAACCGAGCACCTATCCACATTGTGATGCCTGCTCTATCTTGGCGGTGCCACAGCCTGGAGTCTCACCCCTAGTGGTCTCCCAGGCTGCTCCTGCTTCTGTGGCTGATCCCCCGGCTTGGGTAGAATCCTTTTCTAGGTCTGTCTCACAGTCCTTTGCTGAGTCCATGGGACTTCTGTCCAAGACCTTGCTGAGTATGCATCAGCCCCCTTCACAGGGTGCCTCTGCTTCTAGGGCTCTTTCAGGACAGGAGCTCACAGAGGATTCATCATCAGGGCCCAGACCCCATCCTCCTGAGAAGAGACGCAGGGTTCCCTCTCCCTCCTCCTCCCGTGGCTCTGATTCCAGAGCTGACTCGCAGGATGAGGAGGATGCCTTTACAGTGGGCTCGGAGGCTAACTCCATGTACCCCATTGATCTGTCCGAAAGTGACTCAGATCTTAGTGACTTGATTGCTTCTATTAATTCTGTACTGGATCTCAATCCGCCAGTACCAGAGGAGCAAACCTCTATGGCAGAAAAGCACCAGTTTACCTCGCCTAAGAGAGCAAAGAGTGTGTTCTTTAACCACTCCAGTTTTCAGGCCGCTGTGACCAAACCCAGGGCCTGTCCTGACAAACGCTTCCCCAAGCGTGGTTCTGATGACCGTTTCCCCTTTCCACCTGAGGTGGTCAAGGAGTGGGCTCACTCCCCAAAGGTAGACCCTCCGGTGTCTAGGCTCGCAGCCCGGACCATTGTCGGTGGCTGATGGCACTTCCTTTAAGGATTCCACTGACCGCCAGATTGACCTTCTCGCCAAATCCGTATATGAAGCGGCGGGGGCCGCGTTTTCTCCGACTTTTGCAGCAGTGTGGGCTCTCAAAGCCATCTCTGCTTCTCTAGAGGAGATGCATTCCCTCACTAGGGAATCTATGCCCGAAATGGATGCCTTAACTTCCCAAGCTTCGGCCTTTTCATCCTATGCCATGTCTGCCATGCTGGAGGCTTCTCACCGCACTGCGGGGGCTTCGGCTAATTTCCTCGCTATCCGCAGAATCTTGTGGCTTCGAGAGTGGAAGGCAGATGCTTCTTCAAAGAAGTACCTTGCTGGGCTCCCTTTTGCTGGGTCCCGGCTGTTCGGAGAACAGCTGGATGAAATTATTAAGGAAGCAACTGGTGGGAAGAGTACTTCCATGCCACAAACCAAAGCCAGGAAACCTGCCCAGGGTAGGAATCAGTCGAGGTTTCGCTCCTTTCGTTCCTCCAACTGGTCGTCCTCTAAGCCCTCGGCCTCGTCCGCTAACTCAGCCAAGGACCAGAAATCCAACTGGCGCCCTAAAGCGCGTCCACAGAAGACCGCAGGAGCTGCTGCCACCAAGGCAGCCTCCTCGTGACTATCTGTCCGCTCCAGCGACGTCCTTAGTCGGTGGCAGGCTCTCGCACTTTGGCGACGCTTGGTTTCAACACGTCCCCGATCAGTGGGTGAGAGATATCATCTCCCACGGCTACAGGATAGAATTCTCTTCCAGTCCGCCAAACAGATTTTTTCTCTCAACTCCTCCCTGTTCCAAGGCCGCCGCCTTCTCACAGGCCGTGGCAGCCTTGCGGGCCAATGGAGTGATTGTTCCGGTTCCCGCTCGGGAACGGTTCAGAGGTTTCTACTCTAATCTCTTCCTAGCTCGGCCCATCATGGATCTGAAGCTTCTCAACAAGCCTGTTCAGGTGCGGCCTTTTCGCATGGAGTCTCTGCGATCAGTCATTGCCTCTATGTCCCAAGGGGATTTCCTGGCATCCATCGACATCAGAGATGCCTATCTGCATGTGCCAATTGCAGTGTCTCTCCAGCGTTGGCTACGTTTTGCAGTAGGAGAAGATCATTTCCAATTCGTGGCTCTTCCCTTCGGGTTGGCCACCGCCCCTCGGGTATTCACCAAGGTCATGGCAGCAGTGATTGCAGTTCTGCACCTCCAGGGGTTGGCAGTAATTCCTTACCTGGACGACCTTCTAGTCAAGGCTTCATCCAGTGCAGATTGTCAGCGGAGTGTCTCGCTCACTCTCTCCACTCTGGCTCAATTCGGGTGGCTGGTCAATCTGCCCAAATCCACTCTGACTCCGACCCAGAGTCTAACGTACCTAGGGATGCAGTTCGAGACCTTGTCGGCACTTGTGAAGTTGCCCTTAGTCAAACAGCAGTCCCTTCAGCTAGCGGTGCGCTCTCTCCTGAGGCCCCGCCGTTATTCCCTCAGGCGTCTGATGCAGGTGCTGGGTCAAATGGTGGCCTCCATGGAGGCGGTTCCCTTTTGCCCAGTTCCATCTGCGCCCCCTGCAGCTGGACATTCTCCGCTGTTGGGACAAGCAGCCTTCCTCCTTACACAGGTTAGTGGCTCTGTCACCACAAACCAGGAGCTCTCTTCAGTGGTGGCTTCGGCCTCTCTCCCTGTCCCAGGGGCGCTCCTTCCTGGCCCCGTCCTGGGTGATTCTCACCATGGATGCCAGTCTATCCGGCTGGGGAGCGGTATATCTCCACCACAGAGCGCAGGGCACTTGGACTCCGTCCGAGTCAGCCCTTCCAATCAATGTGCTGGAAACCAGAGCCGTGCTTCTAGCTCTCCTAGCTTTTCACCACCTGTTGGCGGGCAGGCACGTTCGAGTCCAGTCAGACAACGCGACAGCGGTTGCCTACATCAATCACCAAGGCGGGACACGCAGCCGCCTGGCAATGTTGGCGGTACAAAGCATCCTTCAATGGGCGGAGGACTCAAAGTCCACCATATCCGCAGTCCACATCCCAGGCGTGGAAAACTGGGAGGCGGATTATCTCAGCCGTCAAACCGTGGACGGTGGCGAGTGGTCCCTGCACCCGGCAGTGTTCCAGTCAATCTGCCGCAAATGGGGCACTCCGGACGTGGATCTAATGGCATCCCGTCTCAACAACAATGTTCCCGCTTACGTGGCTCACTCCCACGACCCTTAGGCATTCGCCGCGTACGCACTGGTTCAAGACTGGTCCCAGTTTCGTCTGTCCTACGTGTTTCCCCCTCTAGCTCTCTTGCCCAGAGTTCTGCGCAAGATCAGAATGGAGGGCTGTCGAGTCATCCTCATTGCACCGGACTGGCCCAGGCGAGCTTGGTATCCAGACCTGCTCCATCTGTCCGTAGAGATGCCGTGGCATCTCCCGGATCGTCCAGACCTGCTCTCACAAGGGCCGTTTTTCCGCCTGAATTCTGCGGCTCTCAAATTGACGGCGTGGCTCTTGAGTCCTGGATTTTGACGGCTTCTGGTATTCTCCCTGAAGTCATCTCCACTATGACTCGGGCCCGTAAGTCTTCCTCCGCTAAGATCTATCACAGGACTTGGAAAATTTTCCTGTCCTGGTGTCGCTCTACTGACCATCCTCCTTGGCCATTCTCCTTGCCGACCCTTCTGTCTTTTCTACAGTCCGGTCTGCAGGCTAGGACTGTCCCTCAACTCTCTCAAGGGACAAGTCTCAGCTCTATCAGTACTGTTCCAGCGGCGTCTCGCTCGGCTGGCTCAGGTCCGCACCTTCATGGAAGGCGCGTCTCACATCATTCCGCCTTACCGGCGGCCCTTGGATCCCTGGGACCTTTAATTTGGTTCTCACGGTTTTGCAGAAACCCCCCTTTGAGCCTCTTAGGGAGGTTTCTTTGCATCGTCTTTCTCAGAAAGTGGTCTTTCTGGTGGCCATAACTTCCCTCAGGAGAGTCTCTGATTTCGCCGCGCTCTCTTCAGAGTGACCTTTTTTAGTTTTTCATCAAGACAAGGTGGTTCTCCGTCCGACTCCGGACTTTCTTCCTAAGGTGGTCTCTCCTTTCCACCTTAACCAGGACATTACCCTACCTTCCTTTTGTCCGGCTCCTGTTCATCGCTTTGAAAAAGCGCTGCATACTCTGGATCTGGTGAGGGCGCTCCGGATCTATGTGTCCCGCACCGCTTCTATTAGGCGGTGCACCTCTTTTTGTGCTAACCACAGGTCGGCGCAAGGGTCTTTCTGCTTCTAAGCCGACCTTAGCCCGTTGGATCAGATCGACCATTTCGGACGACTACCAGAGTTCTCAGGTGCCTCCCCCGCTGGGGATCAAGGCACATTCGACCAGAGCTGTTGGTGCCTCTTGGGCTTTCAGGCACCAGGCTACGGCTCAATAAGTCTGTCAGGCTGCCACTTGGACTAGCCTACATACCTTTTCGAAGCACTACCAAGTGCATGCTCATGCTTCGGCAGATGCGAGTTTGGGCAGACGCATCCTTCAGGCGGCTGTCGCCCATTTGTGAAGTTAGGTTCTGCCTACTTCTTAGTTTTTCTGTTTATTTCCCACCCATGGACTGCTTTGAGACGTCCCATGGTCTGGGTCTCGCATAGGAACGATGAAGAAAAAGAGAATTTTGTTTACTTACCGTAAATTCTTTTTCTTATAGTTCCGTAATGGGAGACCCAGCACCCTCCCTGTTGCCTGTTGGCACTTTTCTTGTTCTGCGTGTTATCACCGGCTGTTGTCGTGGACAGAGTTTCCGGTTGTTCCGGCTATTGCTCTGTCCTACTTGTGGGTGGCTATTCTCCTTCAGCTTTTGCACTAAACTGGCTGGGTCTGCTCACCAGGGGGTGTATAAGCTCAGGGGGAGGAGCTACACTTTTAAGTGTAGTACTTTGTGTGTCCTCCAGAGGTAGAAGCTAAACACCATGGTCTGGGTCTCCCATTACGGAACTATAAGAAAAAGAATTTACGGTAAGTAAACAAAATTCTCTTTTTCTGCAACATATTTTTGCATGTCATCCCTTAAAATGCCCTAAAAAACTTTGCATACTACTGATGTCAGGATTACTGGACGGTAGTTGCCTGGATCCACCCTCTTACCTTTCTTAAATATAGGTACCACATCAGCAATCTTCCAATCCTGAGGCACCAACCCTGTAACAAGCGAGTCTAAAAAGATGAGATACAGCGGTCTGTCAATTACGGAGCTCAATTCCCTCAATATTTGTGGATGAATGCCATCTGGCCCTGGGGATTTGTCAATGTTTAATTTACTCAGACGTAGGAGTACTTCTTGTGTTCAATTAATTATATCTGGTGGGGAACTTTGATTTTTCCCTTGTTGAATGATCCCTGGTACAGTCAGTTCCTTGGTGAACACAGATGAGAAATGCCTATTTAATATCTCAGTCTTTTGTTTGTCCTCTATAACTAACTTGTTATTATATTTTAAGGGGCCAATACTATCCTTTGTTTTCTTTGTGGCATTAATGTATTTATAAAAGATTTTGGGATTTATTTTGATGTCATTGGTGATTTGTTTCAGTAGCTAGTTTTGCTTGTTTGATTTCTTTTTTGCATTTCCTATTGATATTTTTATACTCCTGAAATGCGATTTCTGTATTCTTAGCCTTCAAGATTTTAAACGGACCTTTGTTTTTGTTTTGTTATACTTTGTACAGTCTTATTTATCCATAGTGGTTTCTTTTTATTCCGGGACATTTTATTACCAGAGTATACGTTTTTTACAGGACTCTAGCAATATATCCTTAAACTTTCCCCATTTATGTTCAGTATCCCCAGTTACCATAACATTGTCCTAATCTACACATTTAAGCTCCTCCCTTAATTTGTTGAAATCAGCTTTCCTAAAATTCCAGGTTTTAACATTTCCCCTTTGAAATGTTCTATTGAATATTATGTTGAAGCTTACCATATTATGATCGCTGGTGCCCAAGTGCTCCCGGACCTGTAGATCTGAAATTATATCCGGTCTATTTGGCAGGACCAAATCTAGCAAATTATCTCCCCTCGTCGGTTCATCTAACATCTGAGAGAGGAAATTGTCTTGAATGGTAGATAAGAATTTACAACTTTTAGCACAACCAGAAGATTCTATGTGCCACTGAATGTCTAGATAGTTGAAATCCCCCATAATAAGAACCCGATTATTATTATTAGCTGCCTTTTCAATTTGTTCCAGTATTTCACCCTCTATTTGTTCGGGCATGTTAGGAGGCTTATAGCAAACACCAATTAGCATTTTTCCATTATTCCCCTCCCCATGTACATTTACCCATACTGACTCTACATTGTTGCAGTTCCCCGCAATGTCATCATTCAACACAGGTTTTAGGTTAGATTTGATAAATATACACACCCCACCACCTTTTTTTGTCTTTCCTCTCCCTCCTAAATGTACTATAACACTGTATTGTCACCCAGTCATGGCTTTCATCCAGCCTGGTTTCCGTAATGCCCACCACATCATAATCCATGGTTAACATAAGAGTCTCCAATTCATTCATTTTGTTTGCAAGACTTCTTGCATTTGCTAGTTAACATTTAATCCTATTAACCTTTTTATTACTCCTAGCCTCCCTACGTTCCTTGCATGTCCCATCCCCCCCAATCCTTCATTGACCCCTACCGTCTCCCCGTCTCTATCTGCTCTATCTCTCCCCTTTTTTGCTCCACTTCCCTCCCTCCCCCCAGATCCTAGTTTAAAAGCTCCTCCATCCTTCTGACCATTTTCTCCCCCAGCACAGCTGCACCTTCCCCATTGAGGTGCAGCCCATCCCTACTGTAGAGCCTGTAGCTGACTGAGAAGTCAGCCCAGTTCTCCATGAACCCGAACCCTTCCTTCCTGCACCAATTTCTAAGCCACGTATTTATCTCCCTAAGCTCCCGTTGTCTTTCTAGTGACGCTCGTGGCATCGGTAGTATTTCTGAAAAACACCACCTTTTGAGGTCCTGGACTTCAGCTTCTCTCCTAGTTCCCTGTAATCATTTTTAAGGACCTTCCACCTGCCTCTAACTTTGTCATTAGTACCAATGTGCACCGTGACCGCTGGGGTTTCCCCAGCCCCACCCAGCAATCTGTCTATCCGATCCGCAATATGCCGAACCCGAGCACCCGGCAGACAACATACTGTTCGGCATTCGCGGTCTCGGCGACAGATGACCCTGAGACCGTGAATGCCGAACAGTATGTTGTCTGCTGGTGGTGATACCCCCAGAGCAGTGTACCTAATGCCGTCAGGTGCTACCCACAGAGCAGTGTACCTAATGCCATCAGGTCCCACCCCCAGAGCAGTGTACCTGATGGGGTCGGGTGATGATACCCCCAGAGCAGTGTACCTGATGGGGTCGGGTGATACCCCCAGAGCAGTGTACCTGATGGGGTCGGGTGATGATACCCCCAGAGCAGTGTACCTGATGGGGTCGGGTGAGGATACCCCCAGAGCAGTGTACCTGATGGGGTCGGGTGATATCCCCCCTCCTTCCCCACAATATACCAAAGAATATATTCCTCAGAATTCCAAGGTTTCCTGTTGTGTAGTTTTGGTGGTTTTTTTTGTTTTTTTTTGTCAGTACACTGTATGGTAAAATGAATGGTGTAATTCAAAAGTACAACTTGTCCTGCAAAAAGCAAGACCTCCAATGTCTGTCGATGGAAAATGTAAAAGCTTATGGCCCTTGGAAGAAGGGGAGAAAAAAACCTCCCACCATAACAGAAATTGGCCATGTTGGGGATGGGGTTAAAGGAACAACACAGGCAACAGGGCAAGAAACCTGAATACAGCAAATGTGAGGCAGACCCACATACTTCTTGGTTCAATAAAAGGCTTTAAAATGCTAGGATTTTTTTTCCTGTTGTAAAATATGTAATGTGACCTCTTGGTGGGGGACCTCCACTGGTCTGATATTGGGCACCTGTCATATGGAGAGATCATCAGATTGATAAACTTGAAAACCCCTTGAATTTAATGTTGTGATTTTGCTTTCCAGCCACATTGTGAATCATCTGGTGAGAGCAAAGTGTAAAGAGGTTACTCTGCATAAGGATGGTCCACTTGGCGAGACAGTGCTGGAGTGCTACAATTGTGGCTGCCGCAATGTATTTCTCCTGGGATTCATTCCAGCCAAGGCAGATTCTGTTGTTGTGCTCCTGTGCAGGTTAGTATTGTTCATTTATTGGTTGCCAACTGACCAAATGTGTGCAATTTGCTCTTTTGGGACACTGAGTTGCATTTGGCAATCTTAGCACTGTGCTACTTGCAGCCTGTGACCAAAAACTCAGCAGCTTGGACAGTCATGTTGCCTGCTGCAATACAACCATTAATCGGCTGTAATGTAATGCAACATTGTGACTTTATCGCATGACTAAAGTCGCTGTATAGCCCTAGTCCTTGCTAAAATTATTTGTATATATTTTCTTTTTATTCTGTACTTTTACAAAGTTGTAAGCGACCTGTTTTATTTTTATTTCATCTATACAATCTAAATATTTAAGAACTTCATGGGGTTTGAGTTGTAATTTCCACACTTTTATCACAAGGTGAAAAGTGACGAGCAGTACTGCGAGTGCATCGCATGACACTTGGCTCCCGCTCTGCTAGAGTGTAAGCACTGTGTTGTCATCCTGCGATCGGACCACAGCTGCGGAGGAGAGGGAGGGACGAATCTCCCCATTTCCTTTTATTGTCAGCTGATGCGATTATCGCACTGCACTCCGTTGTAATGCGAGTGCAGTGCGATTTTTCTCTTGCACCCATAGACTTGTATGGGTGTGAGAGAAAACAAATCTAATTCCATGCATACTGCAATTGTTTTCTCGGTCCGAAAAATCGCTCATGGGAGTGACCCCATAGAGTAACTGGTCGCATTCCACTCGCTCCATTTTACTCGCCGTGTGTCCTTCGTTTTAAATTACATCCCTTATCACTCGCTGTCAGTAGAAAAAGGAAGTGCAATATACACTTTTGATTCAGGCAGGGTTCTTTTTTCTTTTTGCCCACTACACTGTATATATTTTTTTTTTTTTTTTTTAAGGAACATACGCAGCATGCATATTTTATTTTCTCCCACATTGTTTTTCTCTTAGAGCCCCCCATTTTTTATTGGTTATAATTGATCACAAGAAAAGCTGGTTATCTGCACTTCTACCATGTACAATATAGTGTTGCTCTCCTGGCTGTTTATATTCTGATTTACTTGTAGCATTCTCCTTTTCATGTGATGCTAAACATTTGCTCCATATAATGTTACTTTCTTTTGTGTGTTTTTTTTTTTGTTTTTTTTGTAAAAAAAAAAAAAAAATTGAGGGGAAAAATCATTCCACTGTTAGTTAAAAGAAAATAAAACCAAACTTGTGAGCGTAGGTAAATGTTGCTGCATACTCCTTTCATGCATATTACCAGTGATTTTGTTTTCATAGGCAACCATGTGCAAGTCAGAGCAGTTTAAAGGACATTAACTGGGACAGCTCGCAGTGGCAGCCTCTGATTCAGGACCGTTGCTTCCTCTCTTGGTTGGTGAAGATCCCCTCTGAACAGGAGCAGCTGAGAGCTCGCCAAATTACTGCTCAGCAAATAAACAAACTGGAAGAGTTGTGGAAGGTAATGTCGTTGGACGTGCTGGGAAAACTTTGGAACGCGAGGATTTAGATCATTGTCATAAATCAGACTTTCTCATTCTTAGTATAATTCTCCTTTAGGGTATGTGCGCACTAGGCGTTTTTTTCACGCTGCGTTTTTATGTGCGTTTTTGTCTAAAAAACGCACCCGCGGCTAAAAAGCGCGGCAAAAACGCATGCGTTTTTGCCGCGATTTGGTGCGTTTTTTGCTGCGTTTTTGCTCACTGCGTTTTTAATCAGTGCACAATGCCATTAAAGATTGTTGATGAAAAAAAAAAAAAAGGTCTGATGTCATTTCCTTCTTCAAAATGTTCATTGTATGCAGGAGAGCAGACAGCTGCAGAACTAGTGTATGCAGGAGAGCAGACAGCAGCTGCAGAACTACAAGTCTCAGCATCCTCCATTCACTAGTGTATGCAGGAGAGCAGACAGCAGCTGCAGAACTACAAGTCTCAGCATCCTCCATTCACTAGTGTATGCAGGAGAGCAGACAGCAGCTGCAGAACTACAAGTCTCAGCATCCTCCATTCACTAGTGTATGCAGGAGAGCAGACAGCAGCTGCAGAACTACAAGTCTCAGCATCCTCCATTCACTAGTGTATGCAGGAGAGCAGACAGCAGCTGCAGAACTACAAGGCTCAGCATCCTCCATCCAGGACTGTATGCAGTTTTTTGCCCAAAAAGAAAAAAAAAATGACATGGGCTTCGCCATATTTTTGTATGCTAGCCGGGTACAGCAGGCAGGTACGGGCTGCCCCCAACCCCCAGCTGCCTCTTTGTACCCGGCTGGGAACCAAAAATATAGAGAAGCCCTTTTTTTAATTATTTCATGAATTTCATGAAATAATTAAAAAAAAAAAAATGACGTGGGCTTCGCCTAATTTTTGAGTCCAGCCGGGTACAACTAGGCAGCTGGGGATTGGAATCCACAGTGCAGGGTGCCCATGCTTTCTGGGCACCCCCACTGCGAATTACAGTCCGCAGCCACCCCAGAAAATGGCGCTTTCATAGACGCGCCATCTTCTGGCGCTGTATCCAACTCTTCCAGCTGCCCTGAAGCCGGGTGGCTAGCTAGGTAATAATGGAGTTAGGGCTAGCTGTATATTATCAGCTAGCCCTAAGCCCGAAATTCATGGTGTCACGCCAATATTAGACATGGCCACCATGAATTTCTAGTAATGATAAAAAAAAAAAACACAACACACAGAAAAATATTTTTATTATAAATAAAACACAACACAATTAGTGACTCCATCTTTATTGAAATAAAGAACCCCCCTTCGCAGTAATCCTGGGTCAGGGTCCCGCGCCGTCCAATCCGGATCCAATATCATCTGATCGGTTTGCTGGAAGGCAAAGCGATCAGATGATGTGTCAGGATCAAGTGCCTGAATCCCATCACACATCAGCTGATTGTATAAAAGCCGGTTATACAATCAGCAGATGCAGCAGTGCAAAAAAAAAATAAAAATAATACTCACTTATGTGCTGATTACCGGCAGCTCCTGGAGCGATCGATTGGACGGGAGTCTGATCCTGTCCCATCGCTGCAGGAGCTGCCGGTAATCAGCTGATGAAGTCCCCTGACAGCAGGATCAGCTGATAGCCGGCCGGGCGCGAAAAAGCCGGCGAGACTACGATCAGCTGATGCGTCAGGTGACTGCATCAGGTGATCCACCACCAGGTCCTGCAAGCAAGGTCCTGCCCCGGGGAGACTGCACACAGCCAGAGCGGCGGTACCGGGACAGGAGCTGGGAGCGGGCATGGCACCGGGACCCTGCGGACAGGTGAGTATATATGACATTTTTTTTTTTTTCTACTGTTCACTTTGGTTTTCGCCGCTGCTTCCACCTCCCGCCCAGACATGGCGGCGCACGGAGCTGACATGGCACTGGGCGGGCTGTGGACGCAGCGGTGACGGTACCGGGAGGATTCACACTTCTGTGTTTACCAACAGAAGGAATCCTTCCTGTACACGTCACTGTAGTACCCACCCCTTGCGTTTATAGCTGCGTTTTTAGTCATAGAAACGCGGCTATATGCGTTTTTCATTGCGTTTTTAACATCTCATTGAATTCAATGGGTGAAAAACGCAGTGAAAAACGCAGAAATAATTGACATGCTGCGTTTTTGTGGTCACCACAAAAACGCAGCTAAAAAAAAACGCTGTGTGCAGACAGCACTTATGAAAACCCATTGACATTGCTGGGGAAGCAATGTCACTGCGTTTTCAGCACAAAAACGCGATAAAAAACGCCGCTAAAAACGCGGCAAAAACGCCTAGTGCGCACAAGGCCTTACACAAAATTTGGTTATCCTCACACTGCTCTTCTGGAGTATTCCTGGAGATTCCATGTGATAAAAAATATTTTTTTTTTTTTTTTCTTTTTAGGAAAACCCTTCAGCTACATTGGAGGATCTGGAAAAGCCTGGTGTTGATGAGGAGCCACAACATGTTTTACTTCGATATGAAGATGCTTACCAGTACCAAAATATATTTGGGCCTCTTGTTAAGCTTGAAGCTGACTATGACAAAAAGCTGAAGGAATCTCAGGTGGGTAACTTCTGCCAGCTCAGAATTAATTTAATAGTCACGTGTGGAGATTTACTTTGTGTGGTTATTTTATTAACTATAACTATTAACCCCTTCATTCCCCTGGCCAGTTTTCATTTTTGCGGTGGTGTTTTTTTTTTCCACCCTCTTGCAAGATTCATAACATAATGCAATGTAAGGGCTTATTTGGTTGAAGGTTTTTTTGCTTTTTGCAAAGTGAGAATGACACTATTTTTACCATATAATATTTTATATATACACACTACAGTTCAAAAGTTTGGGGTCACCCAGACAATTTTGTCTTTTCCATGAAAAATAATACTTTTATTTATCAAATGAGTTGTATAATAAATAGAGCATATAGTCCAGACATTGACCAGGTTAGAAATAATGATTTTTACTTGAAATAATTTCTCCTTCAAACTTTGCTTTCGTCACAGATTGCTCCTTTGCAGCAATTCCAGCTTTGCAGACTCTTGGCATTCTAGCTGTTAATTTGTGGAGGTAATCTGGAGATATATCACTCCATGCTTCCCCCCTCCCACAAGTTGGATTGGCTTGATGGGCACTTTTTGTGTACTATACAGTCAAGCTGCTCCCACAAAAGCTCAATAGGGTTGAGATCTGGTGACTGGGCTGGCCACTCCATTACAGATAGAATACCAGCTTCCTGCTTCTTCCCTAAATAGTTCATGCCTAATTTGGAGGTGTACTTTGTACAATCAAGCGCTGTCTACAAGGAATGTCATGGCGTTGCAAAATGGAGTGATAGCCTTCCTTATTCAAAATCCCTTTTGACTTGTACAAGTCTCCCACTTTACCAGCAGCAAAGCAACCCCAGACCATCACATTACTTCCACCATGCTTGACAGATGGTGTCAGGCACTTTTCCAGCATCTTTTCAGTTTTTCTGCATCTCACAAATGTTCTTCTGTGTGATCCAAACACCTCAAACATAGATTCATCTGTCAATAACCACTTTTTTCCAATCTTCCTCAGTCCAATGTCTGTGTTTTTTTGCCCATATTAATCTTTTCCTTTTATTAGCCAGTCTCAGATATGGCTTTTTTTTTTTTTTTTGCCACTCTGCCCTGAAGGCCAGCATCCCAGAGTCGCCTCTTCACTGTAGACGTTGACACTGGCGTTTTGCAGGTACTATTTAATGAAGCTGCCAGTTGAGGACCTGTGAGGCGTCGATTTCTCAAACTAGAGACTCTAATGTACTTGTCTTGTTGCTCAGTTGTGCAGCGGGGCCTCCCACTTCTTTCTACTCTGGTTAGAGCCTTTTTGTGCTCTCCTCTGAAGAGAGTAGTACGCACCGTTGTAGGAAATCTTCAGTTTCTTAACAATTTCTCGCATGGAATATCCTTCATTTCTAAGAACAAGAATAAACTGTCGAGTTTCACATGAAAGTTCTCTTTTTCTGGCCATTTTGAGAGTTTAATGGAACCAACAAATGTAATGATCCAGCTTTTTAACTAGCTCAAAGGAAGGTCAGTGTTATAGCTCCTCTAATCAGCAAAACTGTTTTCATCTGTGCTAATATACTTGCACAAGGGTTTTCAAGGGATATCTAAACATCCATTAGCCTTCTATATACATATAATTTTTCTTTGTCATTTTGGAGAATATAAAAATGCACAATTCCATATACCGTATTTTTCGGACCATAAGACGCACCATAGTTTTAGAGGAGGAAAATAGGAAAATATTATTTTTAAGCAAAAAATGGGGTCATGACACACTGTTATGGGGTGAGGATCTGCTTCTGACACAGTATGGGGTTAATTTAAAAAAAAACACATAAAAAACTGCGTGCGGTTCCCCCAATTTTGATAACCAGCCAAGATAGTCTCACAGCTGGGGGCTGGTATTCTCAGGCTGGGGAGACTCACGTTATTTTTAGGCTTAGGGGGCTCCCAATATCACAAGCTGCCGCCCAGAATTGCCGCATCCATTGGATGCGACAATCCTGGGACTTTTCCCAGCTCATCCCGATTGCCCTGATGCAGGGGCAATTGGGATAATAAGGAGTTAATGGCAGCAGCCCATAGCTGCTACTAAGTCCTAGCTTAGTGATGGCAGGCGTCTGAGACACCCTTTCATCACTAAACTGTAAGTAAAAGTAGATAAACACAAACACATAAATTCTTTATTTGAAATAAAAGACAAAAAAACACCATCTTTCACCACTTTATTAACCCCTAAAACACCTCGGTCCGACGTAATCCACACGATGTCCCCCGACGCATCCAGCTCTGCTACATCTGACAATCACAGTGCGGCCATAGAACACGACCGCTCCCTGTGAGGGTCAGGCCACAAGTGAAGTGAGCCGGGATCAGCGGTGACTAGCTGTCACCGCACATCACCTCACTGAAGTCACCGCGGATCTCGTGGTCACTTCAGCCGCGGCCGGATTTGCAGTATCAGCTGGAGGACTCCCACTTTATACTCCTCTCCTCACTCCACGCAGCATCGCGGTGTCTTCCTGTCTGTGTCAGCAGCAGCGCCGCTGACCTATGTGGAGCAGTGTGTGTAGGGATGACGTCATCGCTGTGATCATCGCTCTCCACACACAGCGAGCCGGCAGACAGGAGGACACTGCGATGCTGCAGGGAACTGTGACCGGTGAGTATACCGTACTTATTCACTGCCCTCCGCGCTGATGATGGTGCACGGGGGGGCAGTGAATATAGCCGCACATGATCACTCCAGGCTGTAGTTGCCAGGGGTGATCACGCGGGCCGGCTCTTTAGTATGCGCGCATCCCTCGCCCATCATCCCGCCCACCTGTCAGCGCCGGTTTCAACTCTGAGAGATGATGGGCGGGAGGATGGGTGCGCATATGAAATGAGCGGGCCCACGTGGTCAGAGTAGCGCTGCTACAGCCTGCTCCTGCCTCTGATGACCCGCTCCACCACCACTGCACCGCAGCCATCGAACTATAAGACACACCCTCCACTTTCCCCCAAAATTTGGTTGAAAAAAGTGCGTCTTTTAGTCCGAAAAATACGGTACTTTAGTGTTAATATGATCAAGCAAAATGTTTGTCAGTTAGACGACACTACAACCTTTACTTTGAAGGGTTCACATCTAACACTAGATCTTGTAATTCCATCCATGTGTTTTTCACCCCATCCTACTCTGCAAATATTGGGTTACCACTGAAGCTGAGATGTGTAGTGCTACATAAATATGCAGCTCACATAGTCCAATCCTATTTGGTCACCTTTTTAACATAATTGCAATGCCACAAGGTTTATTTGCCACAAAAGATGCTTTAAAGGGAATCTGTCATCATGTTATTGCTATAGAAGCTGAAGACCGCATGCTAAAATGGTTAACACACACATAATTCAGGGATAGCTGTCATGTCAAGGTCAGATCTGTTTATTTGCTACGTATGTTTGTTTAAGCAGCAAGACCCTTCTAATTGTTGGACTACAGTGTCACAGGAAGGGAAGTCCCACACTTCCTCCTCTGAGCATTGACAGGTGTCAATCTCCATACAGAGTCTGATGTCTGTGGGGACAGCTCTCAGCTCTAATACATGGCTAATCTAAAAATTCTGATTTATATCAGAACACCTGCACCCAGTAATCGAAGTGATACATCATTGGATTCAGGATCTCTTTGCCTACATCATGGTGTTCTCAGATGAGACGGCAAAAAGCTGCTGACAGATTCCCTTTAATAGAATACTCACAAGCTAGAGAGAAATCTAAAAGCACATCTTAGTAAAATGCATGGCTCACTATTTGTGTGCGCAAAATATTGCGACTTTTCTAGGTTTACTCCAGTAGGTGGAGCTTAGGCTTAGTGTCCTGGTGTGGCCAACCATGTCCAGACACATCCACTGTAATTTTATGCTAGAAAGATCCATAAATTACAGTAGAAATTCAGCCAATAGCTGAAGTAATCGGTTACTGACACATGAAAGCTCCAAAATTAGACAAAACAGAAATGAATTAGAATGACAGTCTTGGTTAATCTGCCTCCATATTCCCTGAGCAACCTCAAAGTTAACAGTTTACCGTTCTATCGATAGTTCAATCCATCCAACGCATGCCGATGGGGAAAGGATACTTCCGAAATAGATTGCTGGGGTGTGACTGTATGAGCAGTAATTATATCAGTGTGCATATATTCTGATGGAACTTCCCTTGTAAAATGCTTTGGAGTTCTTCAATCTTATACAAATGCATAGCGTTAATATTACAACTTGGAAAATGTGACTTCAACTTTTTCTAGACACAGGACAATATAACAGTGCGATGGGACCTTGGACTCAACAAGAAGAGGATTGCTTACTTCACTTTGCCAAAAACCGATTCTGGTAATGTACATTTCTTTCTTAATGACAGTTTTACTAAAAATACAACTAATCTAGTAATAATGTTTGAGTATTATGCCAGTAAATTTCCTAGTTGGGTAGTATTTAAGCAGCTTGTGGGGCATTACCTTGATTATTGGCTGGTGAATTCCTTGCACTCCATCACAGATGCGCACAATACATTTATACCTTTTACAGTTGTTGCCTATTACCAACCATCATGTTGCCGCTTTCGTGAATGTTTTGGGTTGGTTTTTTTTGGGTGAAGTGGGATGGACCTCAATGATGAGAGCGACAGCTTTGCTTATGTCTTTCTTCCTTAAGTCTTGTCCTAAGAATGTGAAGTGCATGTTCGATGGGGTTGAGAGCTGGTGAGTGATGCGGCCATTGTAGCATATTCCACCTCTTTACCTTAAACTCCTGAGTTGCTTTCGCAGCAGATTTAAGGTCATTGGACGGCACTTCACCATGCAAATTGACAATCGACCTCGCTACGTTTTTTTTAATCGGAACAAAAAGTATATCCTTGTACACTTCAGAATTCACCCTGCTGCTTCTGTTGTCAGTGACCTCAATAAACACTAGTGACTCAGTGCCATTGGAAGCCATGCATGCCCGGCCATCACACTGCCTCCACCGTGTTTTAAAGTGGATGCGGTGTGCTTTAGATCATGAGCCTTTCCAACCAACAGGTTGATGTTAGCTTCATCTGTCCAAAGAAGGCTTTTCCAGAAATCGGCTGGTTTCTTTAGATACTTGTGGGGTTTTTTTTTTTTTCTTTTTCGCAAAGTGTAATCTGGCCTTTCTGTTTTCAAATCTGATTTAATGGGTTTGCACTTTTTTGTCATGAAGCCTTATCTTTATGGTACTGAAACACTTCCTGGACAGTGTTCTTCACTTGGGTGGATATTGTGAAGGGATTTTCCTTCACTATTGATAGGATTGTGTGATTGTTCACCACTATTGTTCTCCGTGGACATCCATACCATTTTAAGCTGGGTTTACACACTGCAACATCTCAAACGACATCGCTGTAACGTCACCGGTTTTGTGACGCAATAGCGATGTTGTTTGCGATGTTGCAGTGTGTGAAACCTATCAGCGACCTGGCCCCTGCTGTGAAGTTGTAATCGTTACAAATCGTTCAGGACCATTCCTAGGTCCTTTGTTTCCCGCTGTGCAGCATGAAGTTTCAGTGTGTGAAGCCTTTTCAGCGACTTTGTTAGCAACTTCCCTTTCAAAAGGCTGCTTATCAACGTCCCCAAACAACCAGCTAGGTCGCTCTGCAGGTCCGGATCGCTGTTGAGGTGTTGGCCAGGTTTGCCTATTTGAACGCTCACCAGAGACTTAGCAGAGACTTAAAGAGGTCGCTATTGCGTCACCAAACCGGTGACGTTACAGCGATGTCCTTTGCGATGTTGCAGCGTGTAAACCCAGCTTTAGAGTTACCAAGCTTTATTTTTTTTTATTTTACTGACAGTACCAAATAATGTTCTGTTCTTCTTCCATTGAGCGTTCCTTTTGTTGTGTATTTACAGCAGCTTTGAAATGCAAATCAGCTCCATTGATATGGAATCAGCTCCAGACCTTTTACCTGATAATAGATGGTGGATTGAGATAATTGTCCTATTACTTTTACTGGCTTGAAATATAGGTGCAGCTGCATATTAAAGGGGTTATCCACTACTGGGACAACGCCTCAAGCCACTTTTCCCTCTATTAAAATCAGAAAGCCTATACTCATCCCTGGTGCTAGAACGGTTTTAGCGGTGTCTGGACTTGTTTTCCCCAAGCTCATGTGAGTTTGTGACATCATGCTCACCCTTAGAACAATCAGACACCTTCTGTCTTCCTGCCTTCGGACTAATTTAATCAATAGGAAGTGAGAGCTGCCGCACCCAGTAGTTTTCTTATATATCCAATAGTCAGAGCTAGCCAGTTCTCTAGTTGCATCCCAGCACCCTTAGAGCTAATGAAGCATGTCACAGCTGTCAATCACGCAGCAGACATCATAAGTCCAGAGCTGAGATTTCAGTGAATGAAATTGAAGTAATACTAAATTGTCCTCATGATGTTGACCCCCTGATAACACCGCATGTTCTACATGAGTTCCTGTTCCAGCTGGTCTCTAGCTTTTGAAACGCTAGTTTTCCAATACAGCTTGAAATGTTTTAAAGCACAATGCTTCTCGAGCTTTGAGCTGCTGCACTAGACAAATATTCACAGCCTAAGGCCATGTGCCCACGGGACTCTGTATCCGCAAATTTTGCCGCGGAAAACCTGATTTATCTGGATTTTCTAGGTAAATCTGCAGGTTTGCGCAAGTACAGACACTCCCCATGTTATCCTATGGGACATGGGGAGTGCTGTGTCCATGCTGCGGATATCCCACAGCCGCTTATAACTGCATGTCAGTTATTCCTGCGGAAATACCTGCGGAATTCCCGCTCCTCCACTATGGAGATAGAGGCCGGGACTTCCGCAGTTAAGTCGCACGAATGTCCGCAGGTTTACTGCAGATATTTAGCTGAAATCCGACAGCAATGTATAGCTGTGGATTCTGGGGATCAGCTGTGGGAAACCTGTGGACGTACCTGCGGGCACATAGCCTAAAGGGGACTTTACACGCAGCGATATCGCTAACGATATGTCGTTAGGGTCACAGAATTCGTGACGCACATCTGGCGTCGTTAGCGACATCGTTGTTTGTGACACCTTTGAGCGAGTGCTAACGATCAGAAATACTCACCTGATCGTTGACACGTCATTAATTTCCCAAATATCGTTGCTGGTGCTAGACGCAGGTTGTTTGTCGTTCCTGAGGCAGCACACATTGCTACGTGTGACACCCCGGGAACGAAGAACAGCTTACCTGCGTCCTCCGGCAACGAGGTGGGTGTGTCGTTAATGCGGCTGGTCTCCGCCCCTCCGCTTCTATTGGCAGGCCGCTGTGTGACGGCGCACGAACCTCCCCCTTAAAGAGGTTGTTCGCCGCCCACAGCGACATTGTTAGGAAGGTATGTGCGTGTTACACATCCTAGTGATATTGTGCGCCACGTGCAGCGATTTGCCCGTGACGCACAAACGACGGGGGCGGGTGCTTTCATGAGCGACATCGCTAGCGATGTCGCAGCGTGTAAAGCGGCCTTTAGTCTTTGAAGTTGTCTGT
The DNA here is from genome assembly GCF_048569485.1 of Anomaloglossus baeobatrachus. Taxonomy (NCBI): domain Eukaryota; kingdom Metazoa; phylum Chordata; class Amphibia; order Anura; family Aromobatidae; genus Anomaloglossus; species Anomaloglossus baeobatrachus. Next base: position 393,700,169 of record NC_134353.1, read on the forward strand.
CGTTATGTTCATAGAAAGCAGTTTTTTCATTGTCCTTATTGTTTGTCAGTAAATAGCTGAAGGACTATTATTTAACCATAATCCGCATAAATATACTTGAATTCTTTTTTTTTTTCTTCTTTCAGATATGCGTTTAATGCAAGGAGATGAAATCTGTTTGAGATATAAAGGTGACCTTGCGCCTTTGTGGAAAGGAATTGGACATGTCATCAAAGTCCCTGACAGTATCCTTTCAGAGCATCAATAAAAGTGATTTCTTAACCTATTAATGTCTGAAAACTACTGCTAAACAGAAGCCTACTAAATATAAAAAAGCGAGTTTAATAATTTGGTCACAAGGGGTGATATATGATTATAATGTCTAGGCTTGTGGTGTAAAACTGCCAAATCGTATGCCAACACTTGTTCTGATTTGTGAGTTACCTTGGATATCTTTCATTTGTTGAATAGAATGTAAAGTATGAATATGGCGATAACTAGATGCATTTTCTGGATTATAGGACACTCCTTACTACTAGCTCAGGTTTACACAGTAGAAAATTAAAAAAAAAAAACTAACTCTCCAAATAGCTCTTCTCCGGCGGGTTAAAATGAAGGGGTCAATTTCACTATTCTTCATACACTAGTGTAGAATAGGTAGGACATGGCTCTGTTTAGGGTTTCTATGCAACTTGTGTTTCTTTGTCGCTCCATTGGGAGACCCAGACAATTGGGTGTATAGCTACTGCCTCCGGAGGCCACACAAAGTATTACACTTTAAAAAGTGTAACTCCTCCCCTCTGCCTATACACCCCCCCCGTGCATCACGGGCTCCTCAGTTTTTATGCTTTGTGTTGAAGGAGGCACACATTCACTCATGCTCCCATTTTAGTCAGCAGCAGCTGCTGATTATATCGGATGGAAGAAAAGAGGGCCCATAACAGGGCCCCCGGCATGCTCCCTTCTCACCCCACTGAGTCGGCGGTGTTGTTAAGGTTGAGGTACCCATTGCGGGTACACAGGCTGGAGCCACATGCCGTTTTCCTTCCCCATCCCTTAGGGGCTCTGGGAGAAGTGGGATCCTATCCGGTCATCCAGGCACTGGGACCGGGCTCCCTCCGCAGCCCCTGGGGGAATCTGACGGACAGGAGACTGAGTATCATCAGGGACAGGGCCCTGCATCTACAGGTACTCTGTGTCCCCTTGGGGACGGTGCATGGAGCACTTTGGCCTCAGACGCTGCAGCGACTGCGGTGTTGGTATGAGACCGGGACTACCGCGCCGACCGTGCCTGCTTGCCGGCCGCGGTTTTAACTTTAGTCCCCGGCTTTTGCGGCCTAGTGCCTTAAACTCCCGCCCCCGGGCCTGCCAGTCAGGGGTAAGGGCGGGACGGTCGGTCTGACGCCGACAGTGAGGGCTGGAGCACACTTAGCTGTCCTCCTCCCCCCTCACTAATCACTCTGGGGCACCAGTTTCCCGCACTTTTTTAGTTACGCCCACGGCTCCCTCCTCCCCTGTGAACGCCGACAGCCATGTTTTAAGCACATTCTGCCGGTGGAGGACTTCTGGCTGCAGCCCTGGAAGGCCAGAGGCAGGGAATCTGGTGGCCACACACACACCGCTTGAGCGGTCGGTGCTGGTCCCCCTAGAGTGCCGAAGTGTGTGTGTGTATATGTATATTATATATATATATATATATATATATATATATATATATATATATATATATATATATATATATATATATATATATATATATATATATATATATATATATATATATATATATATATATATATATATATATTTGTATACTTTTTCTCGGGTCGACTGTACTGTTAGCTTGTGGCTATATATCCCTCAGGGATCACTCTCCTGGGAGACAACAGCATGTCGTTCACATGGAGCAAGTGTGCCAAGACACAGGGTTATTTGCAACCTGTACCTCTTGTGCAGCTATGCTACCTGCAGGTTCCACCTACCCTCATTGTGAGCAATGCTCGGGCCCGGTGGCACTCGCTCAGCCGGAGCCTGGGGTACTGGTGGGACCCTCGGCCCAGGTAGAATCGCCGGCTTTCCCCGTCCAGGTGGCAGGGACAGAGTTTGCAGTTTTAGCTGAGAAACTCTGAGTCACTGTCACAATCCATGGCTCAGTCTATGAACAAATGGTCTGCTAAGATACTAGAAGCCTTGCAGTCCAGACCGGCCCTTACACAGGCCCCGGGCACTGCGGGATTGCCCCCAGGCCCCTCTCGGTCTGCGACGAAGCGTGCTCCTGGGGTGGCCTCTAGTTATTACGTGGAGGACTCCGGCACGGACCGCAGTCCCAGACCGGCTAAGCGGGCTCGCTTAGAATCTTCCCCGACTTCATCACACTGTTCGGGGTCTCAGCTTGAGGACTCTCTAGAGGATGAGGCGGAGGTCGCAGCCCAGGACTCTGATCCTGACGTTGCTCTCAATCTTGATACACCTGAAGGGGACGCCATAGTAAATGACCTTATAGCGTCCATCAACCAGGTGCTAGATCTTTCTCCCCCACTCCACCTATAGAGGAGTAGGCCTCACAGCAGGAGAAGCACCAGTTTAGGTTTCCCAAACGTACTCTGAGTGCTTTCTTCGATCACTCTAACTTCAGAGATGCTGTCCAGAAGCACAGGGCTTTTCCGGACAAGCGCTTTACTAAACGCCTTAATGACACACGTTACCCCTTCCCCTCTGACGTAGTTAAGGGTTGGACTCAATGTCCCAAGGTGGATCCTCCAGTCTCTAGACTGGCGGCTAGATCCGTAGTATCAGTGGCAGATGGTTCATCGCTCAAGCATGCCACTGACAGGCAAATAGAGCTCATGATGAAATCCATCTATGAAGCCATAGGCGCGTTCTTTGCCCCAGCCTTTGCAGCAGTGTGGGCACTCCAGGCTATCTCAACTTGTCGGTCTGAGATTAATGCGGTCACCTGTACCTCCGCTCCGCTCGACTAGCCGTACAGCGGAAGCATCCGCCAATTCGGTGGCAGTCAGCAGGGCCATATGGCTACGCGAATGGAAGGCAGACTCTGCTTCCAAGAAGTTCTTGACCGGTTTGCCTTTTTTCTGGCGACCGATTGTTGGGCGAGCAATTGGATCCAAGGGAAAGGACTCGTCCTTACCCCAGCCAAAACCAAAGAGACCTCAGCAACGAAAAATTCAAGCGAGGTTTCGGTCCTTTCGGCCCTCAGTCACATCCCAATCCTCATCGTCCAACAGGCCACAGAAGAGCCAGAGAAACTCTTCAGCATTTCGGGTGTAAGTCATGTCCAAAGACCGCAGGAGGCACCGGCTCCAAGGCGGCCTCCTCATGACTTTCGGCCTCCCCAAACCGCATCCTCGGTCGGTGACAGGCTCTCCCGCTTTTGCGTCGCCTGGTGGCCACATGTCCAAGACCGATGGGTGAGAGACATTCTGTCTCACGGTTACAGGATAGAGTTCAGCTCTCGTCCTCCGACTCGTTTCTTTCAGAACATCTCTGCCCCCCGAGCGAACCGTTGCACTTTTTCAGGCGGTGGACACTCTGAAGACAGAAGGAGTTGTGATCCCCGTTCCCCTTCAGGAACGTGGTCGCGATTTTTACTCCAACCTGTTCGTGGTGCCAACAAAAAAGGACGGTTCATTCCGTCCCGTTTTGGACCTCAAATTGCTCAACAGACTTGTGAGAACCAGGCGGTTTCGCATGGAATCCCTCCGCTCTGTCATCGCTTCGATGTCTCAAGGAGACTTCCTAGCATCAATCGACATCAGGGATGCCTATCTCCATGTGCCGATCGCTCCAGAGCATAAACGCTTCCTGCGTTTCGCCATTGGACGGACACCTTCAGTTGTGGCACTGCCTTTCGGCCTGGCGACAGCCCCACGGGTCTTCACCAAGGTCAAGGCATCCGTTGTGGCAGTCCTACACTCTCAGGGCCACTCGGTGATCCCGTACTTAGACGATCTCCTAGTCAAGGCACCCTCCCGGGTGGCATGTCAACACAGTCTGACCGTTGCTCTGGAGACTCTCCAGAGGTTCGGGTGGATCAGCAATTTACCAAAGTCAAAATGGAATCCGACCCAATCACTGAATTGCCCCGCGATGGAGTTTCATACTCTCTCAGCGATAGTCAAGCTACCGCTGGACAAACAGCGTTCGCTGCAAACAGGGGTGCAATCTCTCCTTCGGGCCCAGTCACACCCCTTCAGGCGCCTCATGCACTTCCTGGGGAAGATGGTGGCAGCAATGGCAGTTCCCTTTGCGCAGTTTCATCTGCGTCCACTCCAATGGGACATTCTCCGCAAATGGGACAAGAGGTCAACATCCTTAGATAGGAACGTCTCTCTTTCTCTGGCAGCCAAGACCTCTCTTCAGTGGTGGCTTCTTCCCTCTTCTCTGGCGAAGGGAAAATCTTCCTGCCCCCATCCTGGGCTGTGGTCACGACGGACGCGAGTCTGTCAGGGTGGGGAGCGGTTGTTCTCCACCACAGGGCTCAGGGAACCTGGACTCCGACAGAGTCCTCCCTTCAGATCAATGGTCTGGAGATAAGGGCAGTGTATCTAGCCCTAAAAGCGTTCCTCTGGCAATTCTGCCCAGAGTGTTGCGCAAGATCAGGTCCGGCTGCCGCCACGCCATCCTCGTCGCTCCAGACTGGCCGAGGAGGTCGTGGTTCCCGGACCTGTGGCACCTCACGGTGGGTCAACCGTGGGCGCTCCCAGGCAGACCAGACTTGCTGTCTCAAGGGCCATTTTTTCCATCTGAATTCTGCGGCCCTCAACCTGACTGTGTGGCCATTGAGTCCCGGCTCCTAGCGTCCTCAGGGTTATCTCAAGAGGTCATTACCACTATGAGACAGGGCAGGAAACCAACGTCAGCCAAGATCTATCACAGGACTTGGAGGGTCTCCTTAGCCTGGTGCCCTGATAAGGGGTTTACCCCCCGGCCGTTTGCCTTACCCACGTCTCATTCCTTCCTTCAATCCGGAAGGGACAAGGGTTTGTCTCTCGGCTCTCTCAAGGGACAAGTATCGGCGCTTTCCGTGTTTTTTCAAAAGCGTCTAGCCAGGTTCCGCAGGTCCGCACGTTCCTGCAGGGAGTTTGCCACATAGTCCCACCTTACAAGCGGCCGCTGGAACCCTGGGATCTCAACAGGGTTCTACGGGCTCTTCAGAGACCACCTTTGGGCCGCTGCGGGATGTCTCTCTATCACGTCTTTCGCAGAAGGTGGCATTTCTAGTGGCAGTTACATCACTCCAAAGTGTCAGAGCTTGCAGCGTTATCATGCAAAGCCCCCTTCCTGGTATTTCACCAGGATAAGGTGGTTCTGCGTCCGGTCCCGGACTTTCTCCCTAAGGGGTGTCCCCTTTTTCATCTCAATCAGAAGATCTCCTTACCTTCTTTTTGCCCTCATCCAATTCACCAATGTGAAAAGGATTGGCATTTGTTAGATCTAGTGAGAGCAATCCGGATCTACGTGTCTCGCACGGCGCCACTGTGCCGTTCTGATGCGCTCTTTGTTCTTGTCGCTGGCCAGCGTAAGAGTTCGCAGGCTTCCAAGTCAACCTTGGCTCGGTGGATCAAGGAACCGATGGTTGAAGCCTACCGTTCTTCAGGGCTTCCGATTCCTTCAGGGCTGAAAGCCCATTCTACCAGAGCCGTAGGGGCGTCTTGGGCATTGAGACACTGGGCTACGGCTCAGCAGGTGTGTCAGGCAGCTACCTGGTCGAGTCTGCACACTTTCACGAAACACTATCAGGTGCATACCTATGCTTCGGCGGATGCCAGTCTAGGTAGGCGAGCCCTTCAGGCGGCGGTTCCCACCTGTAAGAGGAGGGCCGTTGTTGGCTCTTTTTATCGGGGTATTCTTTTACCCACCCAGGGACTGCTTTTGGACGTCCCATTTGTCTGGGTCTCCCAATGGAGCGACAAAGAAGGGAATTTTGTTTACTTACCGTAAATTCCTTTTCTTCTAGCTCCTATTGGGAGACCCAGCACATGCCCCTGTTCCCTTCGGGCTGTTGTTCTTTTGTGTACACATGTTGTTCATGTTGAATTTTTCTTTTGGTTCATGGTTTTCAGTTCTCCGAACATCCTTCGGATTGAATTTACCTTAGACCAATTTTTAAGTTGCCTCCTTCCTGCTTTTGCACCAAAACTGAGGAGCCCGTGATGCACGGGGGGGTGTATAGGTAGAGGGGAGGGGTTACACTTTTTAAAGTGTAATACTTTGTGTGGCCTCCGGAGGCAGTAGCTATACACCCAATTGTCTGGGTCTCCCAATAGGAGCTAGAAGAAAAGGAATTTACGGTAAGTAAACAAAATTCCCTTCTTTATACACAGCTTTACAGCACACACATTATATACACTCTCTGGTGCATATACACAACTCATGGGCTTCTCTGAGGGAACAGCTAGCTTTGGAGTTTGAGATCCTAGATGTGGTAAAGAAGTTTTATCCTCCTTGGAAGTGCCTATACAAGAAGAGGGTGAAGTCAGACGGCACTTGAAGAACAATAATCAACTTGAGGGCCTAGACAGATTCCTAGAAGTCCAGACATTAAAGATGGCGTTTGTAAGATCAACCATAAGGCTGCTTTCACACTTGCGTTGAACGGCATCTGTAGCATTGCGTTGTGTGACGTATGCATTTCATATAGTGGCACAACGGATGCTATGAATTGTACAAAATAACGGAATTTGTTAGGTTTTTTTTTTTCTTGACTTTACACATCTGGGCATGCGCAGTTGTGTAAAGACGGATGCATTAACGGAATCTGTCAAATCACGTATTCTAACGGAATCCGCCACGATAGGAGTCCATTATAAAAACGGACGCCGACGGAATTCTGCAGGTTGCGTTTTTTGACACTCCACCAAGTGCAGAAAAACGCTACATGCAGCGTTCCATCCGCCAGGCGGATTGAACCTCGTCGGCTGACGGATGCAACGCAAGGCCATCCGTTGCTATCCGTAGCTAATCTATGAAGTCTATGAAGAATAAAACTGTTTCCTGCAACAGTTGCCGTAATTCCTCAAGGCTGCGGATAGCAACGGATGCCATTCAACGCAAGTGTGAAAGCAGCCTAAGGATGCTTTTTCTAGGTTGTTATATAACGGTCCTTGATCTGATGGATGAGTATTATCATGTGCCAATACAAATGGAATACCAGAAGTCCCTCAGGGTCGCTTTCAATATAAAAGGAGACACTTCCAGTGTAGAGCCCTTCTGTTCAGACTGGCAGTAGCCCCTCGAGTCTTTACAAAAATTATAGCAGAAGTGATGGCTCACCTTTGAGAGATGCACTAGTAGTCTATACATTCAAAAGCTGGACATCTGGGCAATATATCGGAGTCAACAAAAGTCGATTCATGACAATGTCTTTGTTCTGGCGTAACAAACATGGCCATGGGGGTGGCTCATATGCTTCATAACAGTGAGATCACAATGTCCATACAAAGCATTGGGTAACGCATATTATAAGAGTCTGGAATGGTGGCCTGAAAAAAAGTTGAAGCCTCGACTTTTTAATTTCATCATAAGAAGCGTTGTCTCGAGTCTACAAAAAAAGTACGAAAAGTGGACATTAAAAGATTGTAAAAAGGTTATTTGAAACAATGAGATGAGTCAATAGACTAGGCTCTAATGGGTGCATATAGGTCTGAAAGAAAAAGGGGATAATGGATTGAGAAATTAAAGGAACTGTCAAGTTCAGTGGAGGAAACGTGATATGGGATTTCACAGCCATAGGCGTCAGATACTTGACCAGGATTGATGGTGGTGTCAATGCTGAACAGATGCCAGATGGAGTCTAGAGTAATCCTGCTGCCTCATTATAGGGAATGGACCGGTCGGTGCTTGATGTGCCTCTCCTGACGAAACTGCCTAGTTGCAGCAATATGATATATACCATGCCAGAGACCCCGCACAGCCGCCGCAAACCCCGCACCAGCCCAGCCGCCGCAGCCCCTGCACAGCTGCCGCAACATTCCCCCGGCCCATTGCGACCCCTCTCCACCACCCTGGTAAGCTACATTCAGATTATAAGACTCACTCCTCACTTTTCCTTCCTAAAATTTTGGAGAAAAGTACATCCTTTAGTCCGAAAAATATGGTAATTCTGTTTTTCTTCAGCGCTCTATTGGGAGACCCAGACGATTGAGACCCAGACGATTGGGGTATAGCTACTGCCCTCTGGAGGCCACACAAAGCACTACACTAAAAGTGCAAGGCCCCTCCCCCTCTGGCTATACCCCCCCCGTGGTATCACGGGTTCTCCAGTTTTAGCTTTGTGTGCGAAGGAGGTCAGACATTCCATGCATAGCTCCACAGATTTTAGTCAGCAGTAGCTGCTGACTGTTTCGGATGGAAGAAAAGAGGACACATATAGTGTTCCCAGCATGCTCCCTTCTCACCCCTGGATGGTGTTGTAAGGTTGAGGTACCTATTGCTGGTACAGGGCTGGAGCCTGACATGCTGTTTTCCTTCCACATCCCCTGGTAGGGCTCTGTGGAAGTGGGATCCTGCCGGCCTCTCAGCTCTGACGCCGGGCTCCATCCACAGACCCATTAGAACCTGATGGAGACGGAGCAGGAGTACGATCAGGGACAGGCCCTGCATCATACAGGTACTCTGTGTCCCCGGCAGGCACAGACACACTCCGGGCTGGCTGGGTGTTGTAGTGCGCCGGGGACCGCAACGTGGAGTTGGTGTCCCTACAGATTACTGGGGGACTTTTTTGTGTATGGGAACGCAGCGCCGACCCCCTCTGGACCGGGCGGCGCTGCTGTGACTTGTGGTGCGCCGGGGATCCGCCGTCCGCGCTTTTACGGCGGCGGCGGTTATAAATTTAGTCCCCGGCTTTTTGGGCCTAGGACGCCGGCAGCTCCGATTCGTTCCCGCCCCCACCCTGTCATTCAGGGTAGGGGAGAGACGCTGTTCGCTAGCAGCGACGAGGGCTGGAGCCTGATTTACATGCTCCAGCCCTCTCACTTGGCACAGAGGGAAGCAGGCTTCCCGCTCTTGGCCAGGAACGCCCAGGGCCCGCCCCCCTTCCTCTCTCGAGACGCCGGCAGCCATTACATGCATGCCTGGCTGGAGGAAGGACGCAAGGCTCTGGGAGACCTGGACTAGGGGCTATCTGGCGACCACACACCCGCTTTTTTAAGCGGGCGGTAAGCGATTTTTCTGTGCTGGTCCCTCTAGTGCCTCACGGTGTATCGGTGTACTGTGTACAGATATATAGATATTGTATTTCTTGCACTGTGAGGTCGCTTCTGGCTGCATATCCCAGATCGCTCTGTGGAAGCAGCAACATGTCATCCTCAAAACGCAAGGCGGCCAAGGCAAAAAGGGCTGTGTATACTGCGTGTGCTGCATGTGGGGCTAATCTACCAGCAGGCTCCGATGACCCCCATTGTGTGCAATGCTCCGACCCGGTGCTGCTTCGCCAGCCGGAGTCAGGAGAGGTAGCGACCCAGGCTGAGACGCTTGTAAGTTCTGCCCCGGTGACAGGGACAGACTTTGCAGTTTTTGCAGATAATATGTCTGTGTCTATGGCAAAAATCCTTGAAACCTTGCAATCTATGCATGGGGCTCAGTCTCTGGGCACGGCGAGGCCTCTGTCCTCAGGTCCCCCTTACTTGGAATGTATCCAGCCCACAGGGGGGTCCCCGGCTTCACAGGCCGAGGATTATGACTCAGATGATGGCCCCAGCCACCCTAAGCGAGCTCGCTGGGAAAGACCCTCGACGTCTTCACACTGCTCAGGGTCTCAGCGCAATCAGTCTCCCTGTGATGTGTCTGATGAGAGTGATCAGGAATCCACTCCTGGAACCCCTCTCAACCTGGATACCCCGGATGGGGATGCCATGGTAAACGACCTTATCTCAGCCATCAATAGGCTGTTGGATATTTCTCCCCCAGCCCCTTCAGCAGAAGAGGCGGCTGCGGAGCAGGAGAAGTTTCGTTTCCTTTATCCCAAGCGTAAATTGAGTGCTTTGTTAGATCACTCTGACTTCAGAGAATCAATCCAGAAGCACGACGCTCACCCAGAAAGGCGTTTCTCTAAACGATCTAAAGATACGCGTTTCCCTTTCCCCCCTGAGGTGGTCAAGCGCTGGACACAGTGTCCAAAGGTAGACCCCCCGATTTCCAAACTTGCAGCTAGATCCATAGTTGCAGTGGAGGATGGCGCTTCACTTAAAGATGCCAATGACAGACAGATGGACCTTTGGTTAAAATCTGTCTATGAAGCTATCGGCGCGTCGTTTGCTCCGGCATTCGCAGCCGTATGGGCACTCCAGGCTATTTCAGCTGGCTTAGCAAAAGTGGATGCTATCATGCATCCAGCAGTGCCGCAAGTGGCGCACCTTACCACGCAGATGTCGGCGTTTGCGTCTTACGCTATCAATGCGGTCCTAGAATCTACCAGTCGCACCTCAATGGCGTCCGCCAATTCGGTAGTTTTGCGCAGAGCCTTGTGGTTAAAGGACTGGAAAGCAGATGCTGGTTCCAAAAAATGTTTAACCAGTTTGCCTTTGTCTAGAGATAGACTGTTTGGCGAGCCATTGGCTGACATCATTAAGCAGTCCAAGGGTAAAGACTCCTCTTTACCACAACCCAGAACATCCAAACCTCAGCAGAAAAAGTGGCAGCAGAGGTTTCAGTCCTTTCGAGGTTCGGGCAAGACACCATTTACCTCGTCCAAAGGGACTCAGAGGACGCAAAGAAACTCAGATTCGTGGCGGACTCACACACGCCCCAAGAAAGCAAATGGAGGTACCGCTTCCAAAGCGGCTACCTCATGACTTCCAGCCCCCCCCTCCGCATCGCCGGTCGGGGGCAGGCTCTCCCGCTTTTCCGGCATTTGGATGTCACAGGTCAAAGACCGGTGGGTGACGGACATTTTGTCTCGCGGGTACAGAATCGAGTTCAATTCTCGTCCTCCAGCTCGGTTCTTCAGAACCTCCCCACATCCAGACCGAGCAGATGCTCTGCTGCAGGCGGTGGATTCCCTAAAAGCGGAAGGAGTGGTGATCCCAGTCCCTCCTCAGGAACAAGGGCAAGGGTTTTACTCCAATCTCTTTGTGGTTCCAAAAAAGGACGGCTCGTTCCGTCCTGTTCTGGACCTAAAACGGCTCAACAAACATGTGCACGCCAGGAGGTTCCGGATGGAAACCCTCCGCTCTGTCATTGCCTCAATGTCCAGAGGAGACTTCCTTGCCTCAATAGACATCAAAGATGCTTATCTCCACGTGCCAATTGCTACAGAACATCAACGTTTTCTACGTTTTGTGATAGGAGACGACCATTTTCAGTTCGTAGCTCTTCCATTTGGTCTGGCGACAGCCCCACGGGTCTTCACCAAGGTCATGGCGGCGGTGGTAGCAGTCTTGCACTCTCAGGGACACTCGGTGATCCCTTACCTAGACGACTTATTGGTCAAAGCTCCCTCTCAGGAGGCATGTCAGCACAGCCTGAATGCTACGCTGGAGACTCTACAGTCTTTCGGATGGATCATCAACTTTCCAAAGTCGATCCTATCACCGACTCAGTCACTAACGTATCTTGGCATGGAGTTTCATACTCTAGCAGCGATAGTGAAGCTGCCGCTGAACAAGCAGCGGTCACTACAGACAGGGGTGCAATCTCTCCTGCAGGGCCAGTTGCATCCCTTGCGGCGTCTCATGCATTTCCTAGGGAAGATGGTGGCAGCCATGGAAGCAGTTCCCTTTGCGCAGTTTCATCTGCGCCCACTTCAATGGGACATTCTCCGCCAATGGGACGGGAAGTCAACGTCCCTGGACAGGAAAGTCTCGCTTTCCCAGACGGCCAAGGACTCTCTACAATGGTGGCTCCTTCCCACCTCATTATCTCAGGGAAGATCCTTCCTGCCCCCATCCTGGGCAGTAGTTACGACAGATGCGAGTCTGTCGGGGTGGGGAGCAGTGTTTCTCCACCACAGGGCTCAGGGGACGTGGACTCCGCAGGAGTCCACCCTTCAGATCAATGTTCTGGAAATCAGAGCAGTGTATCTTGCCCTACTAGCCTTCCAGCAGTGGCTGGAAGGAAAGCAGATCCGAATCCAATCGGACAACTCCACAGCGGTGGCATACATCAACCACCAAGGAGGGACGCGCAGTCGGCAAGCCTTCCAAGAAGTCCGGCGCATTCTAATGTGGGTGGAGGACAGAGCATCCACCATATCCGCGGTTCACATCCCAGGCGTAGAAAACTGGGAAGCAGACTTCCTCAGTCGCCAGGGCATGGACGCAGGGGAATGGTCCCTTCACCCGGACGTGTTTCAGGAAATCTGTCGCCGCTGGGGAGTGCCGGACGTCGACCTAATGGCATCCCGGCACAACAACAAGGTCCCGGCATTCATGGCGAGGTCGCGCGATCAAAGAGCTCTGGCGGCAGACGCCTTGGTTCAAGATTGGTCGCAGTTTCAGCTCCCTTACGTGTTTCCGCCTCTGGCGCTCTTGCCCAGAGTGCTACGCAAGATCAGATCCGAGTGCAGCCGCATCATACTCATCGCTCCAAACTGGCCGAGGAGGTCGTGGTATCCGGATCTGTGGCATCTCACGATCGGTCGACCGTGGTCACTGCCAGACCGACCAGACTTACTGTCCCAAGGGCCGTTTTTCCATCAGAATTCTGCGGCCCTGAACCTGACTGTGTGGCCATTGAGTCCTGGATCCTAGCATCTGCAGGATTATCTCAAGGAGTGGTTGCCACAATGAGACAAGCTAGAAAGTCGAATTCTGCTAAGATCTACCACAGAACGTGGAAGATTTTCTTATCCTGGTGCTCGGCCCAGGGAGTGTCTCCCTGGCCATTTGCATTACCCAAGTTTCTTTCCTTCCTGCAATCGGGGTTAGAAAAGGGCTTGTCGCTCAGCTCCCTTAAAGGGCAAGTTTCGGCACTATCCGTGTTTTTTCAGAAGCGTCTAGCACGTCTTCCTAAGGTGCGCACGTTCCTGCAGGGGGTCTGTCATATTGTGCCCCCGTACAAGCGACCGTTAGATCCATGGGATCTGAACAGGGTACTAGTTGCTCTCCAGAAGCCGCCCTTCGAGCCTCTGAAGGAAGTTTCCTTTTCTCGGCTGTCGCAGAAAGTGGCGTTTCTTGTTGCGATCACATCGCTTCGGCGAGTGTCTGAGCTGGCAGCTCTGTCATCCAAGGCTCCCTTCCTGGTGTTCCACCAGGACAAGGTTGTGCTGCGCCCCATTCCGGAGTTTCTTCCTAAGGTCGTATCCTCTTTTCATCTTAATCAGGATATTTCCTTGCCTTCTTTTTGTCCTCATCCGGTTCACCGGTATGAAAAGGACTTACGTTTGCTAGATCTGGTGAGAGCACTCAGAATCTACATTTCCCGCACGGCGCCCATACGCCGTGCCGATGCACTTTTTGTCCTTGTCGCTGGTCCGCGCAAGGGGTTGCAGGCTTCTAAAGCCACCCTGGCTCGATGGATCAAAGAACCAATTCTTGAGGCCTACCGTTCTGCGGGGCTTCCGGTTCCTTCAGGGCTAAAAGCCCACTCAACCAGAGCCGTGGGTGCGTCCTGGGCATTACGTCACCAGGCTTCGGCTCAACAGGTGTGCCAGGCAGCTACCTGGTCCAGTCTGCACACTTTCACCAAGCATTATCAGGTGCATACCTATGCTTCGGCGGATGCCAGCTTAGGTAGAAGAGTCCTGCAGGCGGCAGTGACACCCCCGTAGGGGAGGGCTGTTTTGCAGCTCTAACATGAGGTATTTATTTACCCACCCAGGGACAGCTTTTGGACGTCCCAATCGTCTGGGTCTCCCAATAGAGCGCTGAAGAAGAAGGGAATTTTGTTACTTACCGTAAATTCCTTTTCTTCTAGCTCTTATTGGGAGACCCAGCACCCGCCCTGTTGTCCTTCGGGATGTTTTTTTGTTGTTTGCGGGTACACATGTTGTTCATGTTGAACGGTTTTTCAGTTCTCCGATGTTATTCGGAGTTAATTTGTTTAAACCAGTTATTGGCTTCCTCCTTCTTGCTTTGGCACTAAAACTGGAGAACCCGTGATACCACGGGGGGGGTATAGCCAGAGGGGGAGGGGCCTTGCACTTTTAGTGTAGTGCTTTGTGTGGCCTCCAGAGGGCAGTAGCTATACCCCAATCGTCTGGGTCTCAATCGTCTGGGTCTCCCAATAAGAGCTAGAAGAAAAGGAATTTACGGTAAGTAACAAAATTCCCTTCTTCTTCACAGCCAAATGGTATGAAGTTTTGTAACACACCTGTAGTGTGTGTAGTATTATAAAAATACGAGTTTAGTGACAGGCATGTTAAACAAAGAGGAAGGAAGAGAGAAGGCACTAAATTTATGCAAAAAATAGTATTTATTTAAACATCAAAAATATTTATTCAAAAATGGAAAACAGTCATAAAGTATTTGTAATTTGCAAGAAAAATGTAAAAATGAGGCCACAGGAGGTGGATGGAAAATCGATGGGTTACTAAGGAACGCAATAATAAACCCAAAACACCTACCCTGTACCCTGCTGATGGAACAAGTAGGAGACTAGTCGTGGATCAGAGAGGTGAAATTGCCAAGGGGAAGGGATGTAGAACCCCCCAAAGTTCAAAAATGAAATGTAATAACGTAGATGCTATGTAATAAAGTCTAACTCTGTTGGCATTGCACTTCTTCATAACGTTGTTGTATGGCTTAACTGGACTTTTTAGATTATGGTGATGAAATTGCCATAGAGCTGAGAAGCAGTGTCGGTGCTCCAGTGGAAGTGACTCACAATTTCCAAGTGGATTTTGTATGGAAATCAACTTCATTTGACAGGTATGTAACCTGCATGTATACTTATTCACATAGTGAAGCCATTAAACAAAATCTTTTATAAATAGCAGTTGTAAGTAGTATTGTTTATTATTGCTGGGTTAAACAAGTATTGAAAAGGAGATCAACCTTAGGCCATGTGTGCACACTGCGGGTTTGTTTCTCCAGCGAAAAACGCACCCTCTGGCAGAAAACCGCACCTACCTGCGGAATAAACACACCAAAAACGCATGTGTTTTTGGAACGGATTTACCGCATTTTTTACCTGCATTTTTTTAACATTGTCAATGGCAAAACACAGTGAAAAACGCAGAAAAGTAGTGACATGCTGCTTCTTTTTGCTCCAGAGATTCTGCAGCAAAACCTGTAAGGAAAAAAGAAGCAACGTGCGCACAGCATTTTGGATTTCTCATAGACTTTGCTGGGGAAGGACTGCATGAAGTTTATGAACAAACTGCACCAATTCTGCAGCAAAAAATGCAGTGTGCGCGCAGAGCCTAACCTTTCTAGTACTCCAGGAGATGTATGTGAAGTCTTTTTTGCTCCACGTGCGTTTTACCCCAAAAGCCAAGGAACTAATGATGTGATATCACAATGTGAAATCCCAAAAACTATCCTAATTTGTGTTGTTGTTTTTTTTCCTTCTTCTTTAAAACAAGTTCTGATTTTGGCAAAAATTACTTTGGCACTGGATCTTTACCAAGCAAATATGACCCAGCTAATTTTTCGGATGTGTTTTGGTTGTTGTTTTTTTTTTCTTTTCTTTCGATTTTTCGTTCTTTTATGACAAAAGTAACAAACTTGAGGCAGAGTTTACATGTCCTGTAATTTATTTTTGTTTTGTGGGGGTTGTTTGTCCTCTTTAATCCAAATGTTCACTCCCTTCTGTACCCACAAGGTGCTTAAACCACAGTTAGCATCCACATGTTTGACATTAACGTAGTGAGGAGTGCCCTGTTATTTTACGTGTAGGGGACTGCAGAAGTACAAGCTGGGTACACTGTATTGGGCACTACAATGGCATATTTGTAATTTTCACTCCACTGCATGTTTGTTTCTGGAAACCGCCCACAGAGTAAAGTCACTAAACCCATAGATGACTGCCCATAGAGGTGTAAATTCTAATAAAGGCTCACTTGAGGGAGGTCTCCACTGTTTAGGCACATCAGGGGCTCTGCAAATGGTGTCCACAAACTATTCTAGAAAAATCTGCACCTTAAATGTCAAATAGCACCCCTCCCCTTCCGAGCCCTGCTGTTTGGCCAAATAGTAGTTTTCCACCACCTATTGGGTATCGCTGTACTCAGGAGAAATAGCACAGCAAATTCTACAGTCCATTTTCTCCTACTAAACTCAATATTTTTGTGGGGAAATGTGACTTTTTTTTCTTCATCGTTCCTTATGGGAGACCCAGACAATGGGTGTATAGCTTCTGCCTCCGGAGGACACACAAAGTACTACACTCAAACGTGTAGCTCCTCCCTCCTAGCATATACACCCCCTGGTAGCCAGTCCTAGCCAGTTTCAATGCTTTGTGTTCAGGAGGTCACACACACACACACACACATGCATTCTCTGATTTTTGATTTTTTTTTTTTGGATTTCAAAGATTTGGAAGAAAAGCGGGTCCAGTCTGGACTCCCGGCATGTCCCTTCTCACCCCACTGTGTCGGCGGTGCTGTTAAGGTTGACTTTATAAGGCTGGAGCCTTCACATGCCGCGCTCCTTCAACATCCTCTGAGAGGCTCTGGTTTGAAGTGGGAGCCATCTCGGTTCTCACTGCTTTGCAGGAGACCGGTCTCCATCCGCAGCCCTGTTCAGGATCCTGTCGGAAGGAGCGTTTAACCCCTCTCCAGGGACATGGCCCTGCGTCTCAAAGCTAAGTATTGAGACGTTTTTACCGCTGAAAGTGGTCCTTCCAGGGGTCCCTTGTGACTTTATTTATTGGGGACAGTATGTTATATCACTGTGTTAACATTTCCGGCCGTTCCCCAGTTTTCACTGGAGAACCGCGCCGACGGTGCCTGCACGCTGGCCGCATTCTTAAATCTAGGCCCCGGCTTCGCCTGAGGCCTAGTTTCGATTATCCTCCCCTGCATGTCAGTCAGTACAGAGGGACAGCGTGGCTCCGCCCAGCGGCTGTTCTGCACAGGGAGCGGACACTCCTCACTGAGGAAGGATTCCCTCCCCTGTATACTTCATTTGCCCGCTCTCAGAGTAGGCCCCGCCCCCTCTCCTCGCTCCGGTCGCCATTTTCTCAGCGTTCTCTGTGTCTGCATAGGCACAGAGATACCTCATTGTGACAAATGGGGGCCTGGGCTGGGGGACTGGAGGGCACAGTAATGTATGTTAAACTGTCTGGCTAGCCACAACCTTCGGTTGTGCAGCTGCTTATATTCTCTGTTATACTCTGCTGGGGGGCTTTCTGGAGATGCATTCTCTCACAGAGCCCCCACTTCTGCAGCATGTCTCACATCAGAGCAAGGCTGCAAGGCTGTTTTTCTTATATGCATAAACAGTGATTCCTCAGCTTGGAGGGTCCCTCCAGCTGCTCCGGCTCCGGTGGTGCTGAGCATGCATTAGCCCCCCCTCAGGGCGCTTCTGCTGCTACAGCTCGCTCAGCAAAGCTCTCAGAGGACTCTTCATCTGGTCTCAGAAGAGGACTCCTAGTCCACCCGTCCTCCTAAAATGGAGACGCAGGGTCCCCTGTCCCCCCGCAGCTCTGATTCACGAGCTGACTCACTGGACAAAGAGGATGTCCTTACTGGGGGTTCGGAGTCCGAAGGTGATGCAGAAGAGGTGGTCAAGGTGCTAATGATTTGATTGCGCCCATTATATTTGTACTGGACCTCGATCCGCCTGTATCAGGGGACTATCCCCCCTCTGGCAGACAGACATCAGTATACCTTAAAGAGAACAAGGAGTGTGTTCCTTAACCACTCCAGTTTTCAGCGCACCGTGACCAAGCCCAGAGCTTGTCCTGACAGACGCTCCCATTAAAGCGTGGTTCTGATGATTTTTTCCCCCTTCCACCAGAGGTGGTCAAGGAGTGGGCTCATTCACAAAGGGTGGTCCCTCCGGTGTCTAGTGTTTCAGCCCGGATAGTTGTATCTGTGGCTGACGGCAAAGGATCCACTGTACATTACTTCGGTACTGGACCTCAACCCGCCAGTATCAGAGGAGCAACCCTCTCTGGCACAAAGGGGCACCAGTTTACCTTGCCTAAGACAACAACGAGTGTGTTCCTTAACCACTCCAGTTTTTCAGGCCACTGTGACCAAGCCCAGGGTCTGTTCTGGCAAACGCTTCCCAAAGCGTGGTGCTGAGGACGGTTTTCCCCTTCCACCAGAGGTGGTCAAGGAGTGGGCTCATTCACCAAAGGTGATCCCCCCCGGTGTTTAGACCCTCAGCCCGGGCCGTTGTACCAGTGGCTGATGGCTCCTCACTTACGGCTTTGCTGTCCGACAGGTTGTCCTTCTGGCCAAATCTGTATGGAGGCGGCAGGGGACAAGTTCTCCCCAGATTTTGCAGCAGTGTGGGTTTTCAAGGCCATCTCTGCTTCTCTAGAGGAGATGTATTCCCTCACAGGGAATCTATGCCCGAAATGGTTGCCTTAACTTCCAGACTTCAGTCTTTTTTCATCCTCTGCCTTATCTGCCATGCTCGAGACTCTCACCGCTCTGCGGTAGCCTCGGCTAATTTCCTCGCTATCCGCAGGCTCCTATGGCTTCGGAAGTGGAAGGCGGATGCTTCTATAGAAGTTCCTTGCTGGGCTCCCTTTTGCTGGGACCAGACCATTCGGGAACAACTGGATGAAATTATTAAGGAAGCTCTTGGCGGGAAGAGTTCTTCCATGCCATAAACCTAAACCAGGTTACCTGTCCAGGGCAGGAATCAGTCGAGGTTTCGTTCCTTTCGTTCCTCCATCTGATCGTTCTCTAAGTCCTCGGCCTCGTCCACTAGCTCAGCCAAGGATCGTAAACCCAAATGACGCACGAAGCCGCGTCCTCAGAAGACCGCAGGAGATGCTGCCACTAAGTCAGCCTCCTCCTGGCTATCTGGCCACGCCAGCAACGTCCTTGGTCGGTGGCAGGCTCTCCCATTTTGGCGACGTATGTTTTTAACACGTCTCCGATCAGGGGGTGCGAGATACCATCTCCCACGGCTAGGATAGAATTCTATCCAGCCCGCCAAACAGATTTTTTTTCTGTCAACTCTCCCCTGCTCCAAGGCCGCCGCCTTCTCACAGGCTGGGGCATTCTTGCAGGCCACTGGAGTAATTGTACCGGTTCCCGACTGGGAACGGTTCTGAGATTTCTGCTTAAATCTATTCCTAGTACCCGAGGAGGGCGGTGCCTTCCGACCTGGATCTCAAGCTTCTCAAGCATGTTCAGGTGCGGCGTTTTCGCATGGAGTCTCTGCGGTCAATCGTTGACCTAAAGAGATTCCCTAGCATCCATCGACATCAGATATGCCTATCTGCATGTGCCAATCTCAGTTCCAACCAGCGTTGGCTACGTTTTGCAATCAGAGTGGTCCAATTCGTGGTTCTTCCCTTGGGGTTAGCCACGGCCCCTCGAGTATTCTCAAAGTCGGGGCAGCTGTGATTGCGGTCCTGCACCCCTTGGGGTTGGCAGCGATCCTTTTATCCTAGACAGCCTTCTAGTCTGGGCTTCAGCCAGTGCAGACTGTTAGCGGAGTGCCTCGCTCACTCTCGCCACTCTGACCAATTCGGGTGGTTTGTCATTCTGTCCAAGTCCACTCTGACTTCGACCCAGAAGTTCACATACCCAGGGACGCAATTCGAGACTCTGTCGGCACTTGTGAAGCTGCCCTTAGTCAAACAGCAGTCCCTCCGCTGGTGGTCGACGTCGTTCCATCAGGCACCTAATACAGGTGCTGGGTCAGTTGGTGGTGTCAACGGAAGCGATTCCCTTGCCCAGTTCCATCTGCGTCCTCTGCGGCTGGATATTTTCCGCTGTTGGAACAAGCGGACTCCCTCCTTCCACGGAGTGGTGGCTTCGCCACAGACCAGGGGCTCGTTTCACTGGTGGCTTCGGCCCCTCTGTCTCAGGGACGCTCCTTCCTGGCTCCGTCCCGGGTGATCCTCTCCAAGATGCTAGTCTATCCGGCTGGGGAGCAGTATATCTCCACCTTGGAGCGCAGGGCACTTGGACTCTGTCCGAATCAGCCCTCTGGATCAATGTGCTGGAATTCAGAGCTGTGTTCTAGCTCTCCAAGCCTTTTCGTCATCTGTTGACGGCCAGGCACATTCGAGTCCAGTCAGACAACGCTACAGCGTTTGCCTACATCAACCTCCAGGACGGGACATCACTGTTGGAGGTTCATCGCATTCTTCTGTGGACGGAGGATTCCTAGTCCACCATATCCGCAGCCCACATCCCAGATGTGGAAAGTTGGGAGGCAGATTGTCTCAGCCGTCAAACCGTGGCTCCACGATCCTCAGGTTTTTGCGGCAGACGCACTGGTTCAAGTTTGGTCCCAGTTTCTTCTGTCTTATGTGTTTCACCCTCTAGTTCTTGCCCCGAGTCCTGCGCAAGATCAGAAAGGAGGGCCGTCGGGTCATTCTCATTACTCCAGACTGACCCAGGCAGGCTTGGTACCCTGACCTGCTCCGTCTGTCCGTAGAGGTGCCATGGCATCTCCCGGACTGTTCCTCTCACGAGGTCCGTCTTTCCCGCCAGAATCTGCGGCTCTCAGATTGACGGCGTGGCTTTTGAGTCATGGATCTTGACAACTTCTGGTATCCCTCCTGAAGTCATCTCCACTATGACTCGAGCTCGGAAGTATTCTTTGGCTTTTTGGCCTTGCTGACCCTTCTGTTCCTTCTACAGTCTGGTCTGCAGCTAGGACTATCCCTCAATTCCCTTAAGGGATAGGTCTCGGCTCTGTCAGTGTTGTACCAGCGGCGTATTGCCCGGCTAGCTCAGGTGCGTTCCTTCATGCAGGGCGCATCTCACATCATTCCGCCTTACCGGCGGCCTTTGGAGCCCTGGGACCTTATTTCGGTCGTCACGGTTTTTGGAAACCCCCCTTTGAGCCTCTTAGGGAGGTTTCTTTGTTTAGTTTTTCATAGAAAGTGGTCTTTCTAGTGGCCATTACTTCCCTCAAGAGAGTCTCTGTTTTGGCTGCACTCTCTTCGGAGTCCCCCCTTTTTGGTTTTTTCATCAAGACAAGGTGGTTCTCCGTCCGACTCCGGATTTTCTCCCTAAGGTGGTTGCTGTTTCCACCTTAACCGGGGCATTTTCCCTGCCTTCTTTTTGTCCGGCTCCTATTCATCGCCTTGAAGAGGCGTTGCATACTCTGGATCTGGTGCGGGTGCTCCGGATCTATGTGTCTCGCACCGCTGTTCCTAGGCGGTGCACCTCTCTTTTGTGCTGACCACTGGTCAGCGTAAGGGCCTCTCGGCATTTAAGCCGACCCTGGCTCGATTGGTTTAGGTCGGCCATTTCCGATACCTACCATTGTACTCAAGTGCCTCTCCCGTCGGGGATCAAGGCACACTTGACCAGAGCTGTTGGTGCCTCTTAGGCTTCAGGCCTAGGCCACGGCTCAGCAGGTCCGTCAGACTGCCACTTGGTCTAGTTTGCATACTTTTTCGTAGCACTACCAAGTGCATGCTCATGCTTCGGCAGATGCGAGCTTGGGCAGACGCATCCTTCAGGCGGCTGTCGCCCATTTGTGAAGTTAGGTTTCGCCTACTTCTCAGTTTCTGTTTATTTCCCACCCATGGACTGCTTTGGAACGTCCCATTGTCTGGGTCTCCCATAAGGAACGATGAAGAAAAAGAGAATTTTGTTTACTTACCGTAAATTCTTTTTCTTATAGTTCCGACATGGGAGACCCAGCACCCTCCCTGTTGCCTGTTGGCAGGTTTCTTGTTCCGTGTGTTATCACCGGCTGTTGTTGTAGACAGAGATTCCGGTTAAATTCCGGGTTTTACTCTATCTCTACTTGTGGGTGGATGTCCTCCTTCAGCTTTTGCACTAAACTGGCTAGGACTGGCTACCAGGGGGTGTATATGCTAGGAGGGAGGAGCTACACGTTTGAGTGTAGTACTTTGTGTGTCCTCCGGAGGCAGAAGCTATACACCCATTGTCTGGGTCTCCCATGTCGGAACTATAAGAAAAAGAATTTACGGTAAGTAAACAAAATTCTTTTTTTTTTTCTTTTTTCACAGCTCAACGTTATAAAGTTGTGTGAAGCACGGTCGGGTTCAAGGTGCTCACCACACATCCAAAAAAAAATCTTAAGTGGTCTAGTTTACAAAATGGGGTCACTTGTGGGGGTTTCTACTGTTTCTTAATATGTAAATCAGCTTTCAAGATCTGTGCTACGGATATAGATCTCACTGAGGAACTACCTCCAGAGATTATTTTAAGGGGATTAAATCCGCACAGAAGTGCTCAGTGCATCACGGCGGGACTAATCATGTATTTGCACCTTCACACAAACCTTTTTTCCATCTATCTCTGGCCTTCTCTGGCTCTATGAAGCTGCATCCGTCAATCAAAGAAGATAAAAGGAAAACTAGCAGGTGGATAAGTGCACTTAAATGTTTGGCCCCATTATGATGCACCGAGCACCTGTACTTATGGTTTTTATGGTCATCCTTTGCTGACAGTCCCCTTAAATGATGAGGGGAGTTACGACTGTGAGATATGTAGATCAGGACTGATACACTGGTAATGTCCCCTTTCATTTAAAATAAGCCCAGAAGGCAGATTCTAAGGGATAGCTGTCCGACCCACTTACATTTTGAGAAAAATGTAGATTTATCTGTAATAAGACATTGGATCAAGGTAACGTTTTATTCAGCTTCCTATGACCTACACGCCCATATAGACGGCTTAGGAGGCTTGGTTCTACTGACAGATTGCCTTTTAAAGCTCTTAATGAGGTATTCAAGGAAAATGAAAACGGTTTCTCCATGATCATGTGTCTTACTAGTTTTTCGACTTACTTTATCTAGAATGCAGAGCGCATTGAAAACCTTTGCTGTAGATGAAACTTCAGTTTCTGGTTACATTTATCACAAACTTTTGGGTCATGAAGTGGAAGATGTAATCATAAAATGCCAGCTTCCCAAGAGGTTCACAGCCCAAGGATTACCAGATCTCAACCATTCCCAGGTAAATTGTGGACCAGGTAGTCTTTGGTTATTTTAGGATTGTCAATTTTTTCTCTGCTTCTGTAACTGAAAAGAACATAATGGAAAATGCAGATATGAAGAGATCCGTAATTCTGCTTTCCTTCAGTATAATTTCCAGAGTCTTTCTTAATGAATATGTTGCAGCAGTGTAATTTATAGCTAAGTTGCACGCCTTTTCGTCTTGTCATTTATTATGAGGGGTATCAAAGGTTTTAAGAGTTCCATTAATATTGTTGAGCATGTGTGAGAGTGTCCATGTGTGTGAATGTCACGTATTAAACCTATAAAGAAAGACTACACATACATACCATAAATAATTAAGAAACATATAGCTTGGTTATTACCATATCAAAAGTCTCACAAGTATCAAATAAGAAATGAGTGGTTATGTACATTAATACTATGAATGTAAAAATATATCTGAAAAAAAGGCTCCAAAATACAGCAATTGGAAAGTGTTACCGGAAGAAATAATTATGGTGGAATAGGGGAAGAATGAATTCACTAAAAGTTGTGAATGTTCCTGATAAAGGTAGATATGTAGGGGGGAAAAGTGCATGTACATAAAATAGTAATTCTCTAAAATAGTAATTCTCTAATGTGCACTATCAACTACAGTGGAACCTCGCTTAACGAGTAACCCACTTAACGAGAATTTCGCTTAACAAGCAAAGCTTTCTGTAAATTTGTAACCCGCTTTACGAGAAAGCTTTGCTGTACGAGCAAAATCCTCACCGCACAAACTTCCGGTTCCGTACATCCACCGCGCTCTAACCCGCACTTGCAGTCCACACAAACATGTACGCACAAAACAAACACGCACGCACACACATACAGTATTATGCTCACCTTACTTTCCGTTCCATCGCCGGCCTCATGGTTCTTGTAGTTCCCCGGTACATCGCGACATCCTCGCGGCGAACTAAAAGTACCATGAGGCCAGCGGTGGAGCGGAAGGTAAGGTGAGCATATATGTGTACCTTCTGTTTCATGACTCCCTCATATGGGTGAGCTCATCCTGATTCATCCACATAAGAGACCACACATGGGACAAAAGGTAAGAAACAGGAAACCTATAGACTAGATCAAACAAACCAAATAATCTCAGATGTTTTCTCCCTAGCCACGCTCATGAAAATTACTTGCAATTAGTAATACATCGAACGGTCTATTCCTGCACACTGCTTCAATGTATGTGCTGGATGCCGTAAGAAACTGTTTGCACAGGAGCTTGTGAACACGTCCCGGCTTGCTACTGCCCACTATGGCCGGAAAACTAGCTAAACCATGGGCGACTGGTGCAGTCGCACAGGGCGCCAGCCGGCAAACATCAGAGGGGGCACCGCATGGAGCAGCAGTTAACTTTAATTTGCTGCTCCTGCTCCACACAGGCTCCAGCAGAGGGCACCCTCCCCTCCTCCGTGCTCTGTGTCCTGTCTGCTCCAGTCTTCACCGGAGAGTTGGGGGAGGGTCACCTGCACTGCTATGGATGGAGAAGCTGCTGAAAACTGCTACTGAGGCTTCTATGTAGGTGAGTTTAATGTGCTGAGTGTCATGTCATGTATTATGTGCTGTCTGTATGTGTTATGTATAAGGTGTGTGTCCTGTATACTGTGCAGTATTTAACTTCTGTCTTTCTAGCTGTGCCTCCCTCTGTCTAGCTGTGCCTCCCTCCCTTTATATAGAGCGAGGGGCTGATAAGTCTTTGGCTTTACCCAGAAAGAAACGAGATAGGGGGATGAAACTTTACATTTATTCCACATACTCTCCACTGATGTCAACACACTTCTTACACCAGTATTCCAAGTTTTGTAAGGCTAGCAAAAAGGATTTTGGTTGTGCCTCAAACCAGGCATCCGTAGCGGCCACGGCATAAGAAATGATGTGAAATTTGGTACTCTTGAGGTGTTTCATCAGGTTTGGAAACTGATGATAGTCGGAGGGAGCTAGATCTGGTGAATAAGGTGGGTGGTCAGGAAACTGGAAGCCCAGCTCTGCCAGTTTTGCCGTGGTCGCTAGTGCAGTGTGAGCGGAGGCATTGTCTTGGAGGAATAAGATTCCTTTGGACAGCTTGCAGTGCCTTTTGGCCTTCAGAGCTGCCTTCAATTGGTCCAAAACTTCAATGTAATGCCTTGGATTGGTGGTGGAATCCTTTTGAAGGTAGTCCACTAGCGGCACACGCTCCTTATCCCAGAACACAGATTCCATCACTTTAGTGGCTGAATTTTGCACCCTGAACTGCTTTGGACGAGGAGAACCACTGTGTTTCCACTCTTTTGATTGCTCCTTGTTTTCAGGGTCCTACAAATAAATTTCAAAAACAGTAGAGAATAAACCCCAATTAAAATATAACTTTTAATATTCTTACTAAAACGGTCCAAGACCAATTTCACAAACAAACATAAATAGATATTGTTCCGAACATGAAGGAACAAATGCTAGGAGGGTGGATGAAGCACACAGACTGGCCCTGAATTAGCCCTAATCAGCCTCTCCCTACCTAGCAATGGAGGGTATTACGCCCTAGGGTTATGGTGCCCCCATTCACCGACAGGAAACCCTGCATATCCCTAATAGGCCCTGCACAGCACATACAAACACCACTTATAAAATACAAAGACTCTATCCCAATCAGAGGGTGAGCCAAATAAACTTATCTGGGATGTTGTCCTAAGAAATTGGTCTCTGACCTTTTTTTAGTAATATTAACCCCTTCACGACCGGCCGATTTTTCGCTTTCCGTTTTTTTTCCCGCCATTCTTTTTCTGAGACGTAACTTTTTTTTTCAGTCAATATGGTCATGTGAGGGCTCATTTTTTGCGGAACGAGCTGTACTTTTAAATGAAACCTTCAGTTTTTCCATTTAGTGTACTAGAAAACGGCAAAAAAATTCCAAATGCAGAAAAATTGCAAAAAAAGTGCGATAGCACTATAGTTTTTGAGATATTTTATTCACTGTGTTCCCTATATGGTAAAACTGATGTGTGGGTGTGATGCCTCAGGTCAGTGCAAGTTCGTAGACACCAAACATGTATAGGTTTACTATTATATAAGGGGTTAAAAAATCGGAAGTTTGTCCGAAAAAAGTGGCGCACGTTTTACGCCATATTCCGTGACCCGTAGCGTTCTCATTTTTCGGGATCTATGGCTCAGTGACTGTTTATTTTTTGCGTCTCGAGCTGACGTTTTTAACGGTACCATTTTTGCGCAGATGCTATGTTTTGATCGCCTCTTATTGCATTTTGCGCAAAAGTTGTGGCGACAAAAAAACATCGTTTTGGCGTTTGGAATTTTTTTGCCGTATACTGATCAGATTAATTGATTTTATATTTTGATCGGGCGTTTCTGAACGCGGCGATACCAAATGTGTGTATTTTTTCTTTTTTTAACCCTTTAATTTTCAATGGGGCGAATGGGGGGTGATTTGAACTTAGGTTTTTTGTTTTTTTTTTTTAATTTTTTAAAACTTTTTTTTTTTTTCCTTTTTTTTATTTTACTAGTCCCCCTAGAGGGCTATTGCGATCAGCATTCCGATCGCTCTGCAGTATCTGCTGATCACAGCTACAAGGCTGTAAACAGCAGATACGCTCTTTCTCTTTTGCTGTGCCGCTGGCACAGCGAAAGTGAAAGCAAGTCAGTTGTAGTACAGGAGTCATCACATGACCCTGTGCTACCATGACAACTATCGGGAGTCACGTGATCGCGTCACGTGACTTCTGGTATCGGGCGGTAAGTAAATGTTTACCGCGATCGCGCTTATAATGGCGCTGTCACATATTGACAGCGCCATATAAGGGGTTAAACGGCACGAGCAGATAACGATTCTGCTCGGCTAGGCACACATCTCAGCTGTGAAAATCAGCTGAGATGTGTGCCGATCGCAGTATGATGCTGCCGGCAGAGCGCGGGCAGTAACATTATGCAATTAGTATGAATCAGCTCACTGTATAAAAGCTCAATCCCGATTCCGTCCTGGAGCACGGACAGGCACTGCCACAGCCCAATGAAATGCAATAAAGAGAGGATGTCCAGCTCTTCAGGCAAAGAATCACATCTTTATTTCATCATGCAGACACAGAGAATGACATGACCAGCACTACGAGTTTCAGGTGAAAGCACTCACCCTTAATCATGATTAAGGGTGAGTGTTTTCACCTGAAACGCTTAGTGCTGGTCATGTCATTCTCTGTGTCTGCATGTTGGTCATCCAGGACGTTCCTCATCGTTGGTGCTGAAGTGGCCCATTTTAAATTTGGCAACCCAGTTCTTAACTGTGGAATATGAAGGGCACTGATTCTCTCCCCCCCCCGCCCCCCTAATGAGCACTCTTGCCATAAGCAACAAAAACATTTTGAAAACCTATTGGACACAAGGCTTTCATGTGATGTAACATTCGTTACCATAGAAACAAAAAAAAGATCACAAAGCCAAAGACTTATCAGCAGCCCCTCGTATCTATCTGTACTATCTATTCCTTTTATATAATAAGCAAAGGAAGAAAAAATGAACGGCACTCACCGGTAATTGCTGTGAAGTGTTCAGATTTAATTCTTAGGTCTTAGGTCTTACCTGTTGAAGCCCCACCTACAGGGGCGAAACGGCCGTAGTCCTTTTGTGCTAACAATCCTCATTCCCTCCCTGTAACGCCGAAGCATGTATCCTATGACCATGAATTAAATCTGAACACTTCACAGCAATTACCGGTGAGTGCCGTTCCTTTTTTCTTCCTTTGCTTATTGTTCTATGCTCTGATGCTTTTGGAACAAGCACCCCGCAGCTGTATTCAGTATAGTCCGACCTGGAAGTCTCCTCTGGTCGCAGCAGAGATCAATAGCACCGTGTGTGCTTTTCACAACTAGCTGATTGTTTAATGTGGACAGTCCTCAGTGAAAGTAGTGCCCCGCAAATCCTTCTTACTACTACTGCATATTCCTTTTATATAGTATCTGTCTATGCCTTTATATAGTATCTAAGTGTGTCTCATGTATAGGGTGTAAAAATGCAGGGGCACAGTGACCAGGCCTGTGAGTGATGGGGGCCATCACTATTTCCTTTATTTCCTTGGATTCATGGTTGAACACCATTGAGGGGCAGTCACTGGCTCCCTGTTCTGCACTTGCCCTGTAGCTGTGGCCACTGATGGGCGTAATGACATCAGGGGGAGCCTGTGAAGTGATGCCAGTGTACCCTATATTTATATTTTACCCCCTGCATATGCCCTGCACCTGTCATATATAGTGTGTAATGTATATGTGTGGATTAGATTGGTGTTTTACGAGTTTGTAACGCTGAATATTGACCTGCCATGATCCTACTGGTGTGTAATATGTGCTCTGTTAGGATTTCAGTTGCCGATTTTGGGTGATCGTCATGTGACCTGTCATGCGATTTGCAACGTGTGGTCATCTGCCGAATGACGTCTCCCGTTTATCTCAACTGAAAATTATAACAATGAGAGAAGCAGGAGGAGATGTCATTTGGCAGATGACCACCCGGCTACAAATTGCATGTGAGCAATCAGATGATGACCACTAGAAACAGCAAGAGAAATCCTAACGTATATTACATAAACTGTCAGGTCAATATTCAGAACTATAAACATAAATTACACCAATATAATATACATATTGCACACCTTGGAGATTTGTCTGGTCATTGTGCAGAATTTTGAATTCAGGGAAGACACTGCACTGTCTAGAGCAGGGAGAAACCCCCTAGGACCGGCCTCTAGGGCTCCTCATCCTGTGATTGCATTAAATGTTTTATCTGAAACGCATCAGAGTAAAACATACACGACTGCAATAATGAAGCCGATGTCCTATTCCTTCCGTCTGGGGGTCGTGCAGGAGGAATCAGCTGTCAGATTCCTTATCTTGTGGCAAAATAACATTGGAGCCTCATACGTTGAGATGAGTGGATACGTGGAAGTTCGGGTTCGACGGATTATTATTTAATATTATAGCGCCATTTATTCCATGGCGCTATGTCTTCAGCCAGACTTTAAAATTCTGTTCTTGACCAAGCTTGACTTCATTGGAGGTCACTGATAGGGCAGTTCGGCTCTGTTCACATGCAGCCAGTCATAAACAGAGCAATTCTGAGGGATGGGTGGGGTTTCCCAGATTATTTATTTTGATACACACTACATCCTATCACGCTGTTGTTACCCCCAGTGCGAGCCGCTCAAATGCTGCAAGAGACTCGCACAGGGCTGAGTACAGAGTGTGCCAGAGCACAGCAATGTCCGACCGGGTGGTGTAGGATGACGTTCTGCTGAAGCTGGAGTGGTTGAGGTTCTGCAGCAGCTGAGGTGTGTATGAGGATCTGCAGATCACATAAATTGGCATGGATTTATTTTACATATTTTCCAATGAAATTATTTGCAGCATTGCCAACTAGTGAGCCCAGACTGGTTAATAAATGGATTACGTATATATGTCTGAGTTCTTCCATACACAGCGCCTCCTGTCCTCATGCTATGTATATGCCGTAATTCTTCCATACACAGCGCCCCCTGTCCTCATGCTATGTATATGCCTGAGTTCTTCCATACACAGCGCCTCCTGTCCTCATGCTATGTATATGCCGTAATTCTTCCATACACAGCGCCCCCTGTCCTCATGCTATGTATATGCCGTAATTCTTCCATACACAGCGCCCCCTGTCCTCATGCTATGTATATGCCGTAATTCTTCCATACACAGCGCCTCCTGTCCTCATGCTATGTATATGCCGTAATTCTTCCATACACAGCGCCCCCTGTCCTCATGCTATGTATATGCTGTAATTCTTCCATACACAACGCCCCCTGTCCTCATGCTATGTATATGCCGTAATTCTTCCATACACAGCGCCCCCTGTCCTCATGCTATGTATATGCCGTAATTCTTCCATACACAGCGCCCCCTGTCCTCATGCTATGTATATGCTGTAATTCTTCCATACACAGCGCCCCCCCCGTCCTCATGTTGTGTATATGCCGTAATTCTTCCATACACAGCGCCCCCCCTGTCCTCATGTTGTGTTATATGCTGTAGTTCTTCCATACACAGCGCCCCCTGTCCTCATGTTGTGTATATGCCGTAGTTCTTCCATACACAGCGCCTCCTGTCCTCATGCTATGTATATGCCGTAATTCTTCCATACACAGCGCCCCCTGTCCTCATGCTATGTATATGCCGTAATTCTTCCATACACAGCGCCTCCTGTCCTCATGTTGTGTATATGCTGTAGTTCTTCCATACACAACATCCCCTGTCCTCAGGGTGTGTGTGGTACTGCACCTCAGTGTGCTCAGGTCAGTGGAGCTGAGAGGCAGCGACACATATAACCCCAGGACACTTTATTATGCAGAAAGAGATTTTTATCTAATTTCTTACAATCCCCTTAACATCTGTATTTTGGCTTTTTTTGGTCCGGAGAACATGCAGCATCGGCTGCGGGCTCCATCGTGCATTGTCTGGTCTCATCCTGTACATTTATGCACAGGATTTGTATAGTAGATGCTGATCCCACCAATGGGGCCACGACCTGCGCCTCTCTTAACCCAGAGACGGCAGAAATCCCATCCGTGTGTACTGGAATTTATATAATCTCTCCATGAATTAGCGGCAGCGTCTCATTCTCCAAATAAATGTGCGCCCCATAGGTGACATTCCCTTTACCATCCATTATGTAATATCCAGGGATACTGCATAAATGATTGAGATAAGAAGACCCGTATAAGAATGAGGTCAGACAAGGTGAAATTTGTCGATTTGAGTTGCCGATTCTCTAGCACAAATTTGAAGGAGTGTATTGTACAAAACCTTTGAAGAAATCAATTTTCTTTACGATATATACCGTATTTTCCGGCGTATAAGACTACTTTTTAACCCCTGAAAATCTTCTTAAAAGTAGGTCGTCTTATACGCCGGGTGCCGTCTTATACGGCGGTGCACGGTGCCGTCATGGCTTTACTGCAGTTGTTTACACACAATAAAAGATATTCTCACCTGTCCTCCGTTCCTGCCGTGCCTGAGGCTGCTTCTTTCATTCCGCAGGCACACAGTCCCCTCCATGATAGCGTCCAGTGCACGGAGCGGCCACTGCAGGATGTAATCATGGCTTTACTGCAGTTGAATGCTTTACAGCGCCTCATAGCATTCAGCTTTTGTAAAGTGCTGACAGCAGCGGTGGCCCTGTATATTGGACGTGATCATTTATTATTTTATTAATAAATAAATATTTATTTGTAAACAACAGCATAATAGGGGACAAGGGGACTAGTAGAAGGACCTATAACTAAACAATGGGCTCATTACTGCAGGGGACATTACTAAACAAGGGGACACTACTCAGGTCGGCTTAGACTCTAGTATATATGATATATCCCAAACTCTCTATTTTAACTGGAAAAGTTGGGGGTTGTCTTATACGCTGGAAAATACGGTATATAAGAAAAATGGCCTCCTGTCTTCGTTTGTGTCCGGTGAAACTGGGTAAAAAAATCAGTAGAGTGGGGGCACCAAAGGGTACCACCAAGGCCGGCTCTGCTGCCCACACCATTTTGTACACCACTGTACTGCAGTTCAATTTGGTGGTGAATGTAACAGGATTCGACATCAGTTTATTTGTTACAAACCAGCACAAGCTAAAGAACAGTGTGTAGACTCTGTACAATCACTGACAGACCGTTAATGTGTAATAGCTGAATTAAGCTAATCACCAGGATTCAAGTAGTAGTGCCCATCCTCCAAGCAACCAGTAATTAAGGAGACTCAAGAGCAGGAGTAGACACGCAGGCCTCTTTTACAGAATAACATATGAGCCCTTTGCTATCCAATAGCTCATCAGAATGTACAATTCTACCTGCTTTCAAGATGGAAGTGGGATTCCACCTTGGGCCCCTATGTGGCTTCATAGGTTGCACCAATGGTATGTCCACCTCTAGTAAAAAGACTGCAGCGCTATGAAGTAGTCAAGAAACAACTTGAGAATACCCCTTTAATGGGTTTTTCTATCTCTGACCGTGCTAACTTTAAGGCGAGTTGGGATTCAGACTGCCGGATGCCCCCCAATCAAAGCTTTTTGACTTACATTAGTGATATGCCACCATACTTTGTAATGGGAACCCCACTGATCATCAGAAGTGGTGGGGTGCAGATGGTTTTTTATAATATAAAGATTCTTTTTAGTCTTGATGGTCAATACTAATATTTGACCGTTAATGTCTAATTATGCAGCCACAACCCAGAGTATCTGGCCAGCTGAAAAACTGCATGTCTTTAAGGCTGTGGATTGTATTGCCATTGTTTTAAGGCTCTGTGCCCACGTTGCGTATTTGCATGCTGTTACGCTGCTTATTGCACTACAGTGTAACTGCCTGCGTCCCCAAACAATCTATGAAGATTGTGCATAATAGAGTCACACGTTGCGTTTTAGAACGCAGCGATTTGCATGCTGCCAAATCACTGCGTTGTAAAAAGCAACATGTCACTTATTCCGTGCGCTTTGGATGCAGCCTCCGCTCTGTCAATGGGAGGGGCTGCATCCAGAGCGCATGAAATCTGCTTTCACTGCATTCATTACGGACTGTTTTCTGCAGCGATTTGAAGCGCACCTGTGCCGTTCAAATCGCTGCAGAAATTTCTGCAGGGACACAATGCAACGTGGGCACATAGCCTAAGCCTCCAACAGATACACCGTACAGATACACTGCATGAAATAGCACACTAAAATAGGAGTCAACGATCATCTCAGTGGCAAATCATAAAGATAAAACGTCTTAAGTTAAAAGCACCTATAACCCTTGGTTATATCTTGTAGGAATAGCATTTTAATGCACAGCTTTACCATGTTTTCTTTTTTTTTTTCCCCTGGATCTGCTAGGTTTATGCAGTGAAGACTGTTTTGCAAAGACCACTCAGTCTCATTCAGGGGCCTCCTGGTACTGGAAAAACTGTAACTTCTGCAACAATTGTGTATCATCTTGCCAGACAGGGAAATGGGTAAGTACTACTAGTTTACTCAATAGAAATTATGGTACTTAAATGCAGGTGGTGGTAAAAGAACATTAAACCTCTGATATAAAACTGCTGAATGGTAAAACGGGACATGTTCCCCAGCATACAAAAAAGTTCTGTAGAAATGAACAAATGCACTGTAAATGGATTTTGTAACCAAAAAAACCCTGTTTTTCTACAAGACCTTTTTGAATGATGTGGTCTACTGGGCTATTGGTTATCCTATTTATAAAGTACATTTTTATATGCCCTATTACTGAATTCTGAGGCTTAAAGATGCTACCAATGGATTGGATGGAAGTAACAAAATTGACCATACTTGCCTGCTGCCGTAAATTCAAGCAGTGATGGGGCCTGTTACACTTGCCTGCAGTCAGGTGATTAGAAGGGTGTATCATCAGATGATCTGATGACCTGCCAAGTGTGTTCTGCTGCCAGTCACAGGGTTCAGCAGTCCTGTGATAAAGGAATGTGACGTTATCCCTTCAGGTGCTGGCGCAGGCCATCAGAGCGGCATGTGTTGGATCCAAGAGGGTGACAATCAGTTTGTCAGATGTTGATCTGTTTGACCTCATCAATGCTCTTGTCTTTATATGGGCTTGACAACCCCTTTAATGGAAAGTGGTCACCTCTTTAGATTCCTCATCACTTGGTTGACGCATAGTCCTTACAAGTATCTCGTGCCGAAGGGTCATCCCTGTAATATGCTTCCATCATAATGATCTGAGTAGGTTTTATGTAGTGGTTTTATTCCTTGTGGTGGTGCAGCACTTACTGCTAGGTTTCAAACTGATAACCGCTGTTCACTGGGCTTCTTAACCAGGAGGACAGTTGGTGATCTGCTTGTCAAGGGACTTTTAACTTTATTCCTCATGGGAACCTTAGACTGTCATTGAGGTGGTGCATGCATGGCTTCAGTCACCACTCTGTGCATAGTGAGCGGCGGCTGTACACGGAGTGTCGGTCAGTGCCGGGGGCATGGTTACAGCCACCGCTTAATATGCTCAGCTGATTGACGCTTTGCCGTTGCCACCCCGATTACTGGCTGATTACAAGGCTGCTGGAAGGAGTTAAAGGGGTACGCCAGTGAGATAAAAAAAATAAATAAATTTTACTGTCCCTGCCCTTACACTATGAAAAAGCTGGCCACTGCAGTTCTAGTATCTTTAGATCACGCTTAAATCAATAAAATAGTAGCTGCTCCTCGTCCCTCTCATATGGGAAATTACGTCAGAAACCAGTGTAAGGCCCTGTGCGCACTTACCGGATTTTCTGCGGATTTGCTGCATGTTTCGCTGCAGAAAATGTTCATAACATCTCTGCAGTGATTCACCAGCAAAACCTATGGGAAAAAAAAAAATCCTGTGCGCACTAGGCGGAATTTGACAGCTGCATGTTTTGCTGCGGGATTCCCGCAGCAATAACAATTGCATGTCAATTCTTCTCCGCACTTGGCTGCGGGATTTCACTCCATTGACTGCCATGTAATCGTGAAATCCCGCAGGGAATAACGCAGGCAGCAAATTCTGTGCGGTTCACTGCGTTTTCCTGCGTTATTCCCTGCGGTATTTCGCGGTTTACCTCCGGTAATGTACATCGCTTGCCTGCAGTTTTGCAGGGAAGTGATGTCATTACAGGAAGAGGAAACTGAGCAGAGAGTAAACAAACACAGATCAGACATCAGATGCAGAACACAGACATAGACATATAAAATACACATAGAAAGCAAACGGAATTATAGAAAACAAAGCACGTGGGCTCCGCTGTATATTTACCGTCCAGCCGAGGTAAGCACACAGCGGCGGCCAGTTATTCTCAGGCTGGGAAGTGAGAGGGGCAGGGTTAATGTCCCCCCGCCTCCCTCCCGCAGCTAAGAATATTAGCCGCAGCTGCCTCGGGACTGTCGCATGCATTATGCGGCAGTATCGGAGTGTCCCCGCCTCTTCCTGCTGCCGTGTAGCAGTGGCAGTCAGGGTAATACAAGGAGTTAATTGTGGCAGATCACCGCCATTTAACTCCAGGCTTGATCATGGCAGCGTCTGAGACAGCTGACATGATCAACCCGTAAGTAAAGTGAAAAAACACACACCGAAAAATCCTTTATTTTAAATAAAACACAAACAAGCCTTGTTCACCCTTTTATTAACCCCTGCCGAAAGCTCCGACGTAATCCACAGCTCCAGCGTAATCCACAGGTCCTGCGCTGCTCACAACCAGCCGCGACTGACACAGACACAGCGCTGAATGGAGCCTCGCAGCGAGACAGCAGAGGTAATTACCGGTCATTTCCCACGACCGGTAATGTGAACTTACTGCCGACCGTGGGAAATGCAGCGATCTGTCCTCTATCTATCCGTCTATCTATTCTTCTATCTGTCTCTTTATCGATCTACTATCTAAGAAGGAAATGATTTTTTTTTTTCTTCAATGTGCTTTATTGCATTGAATGCAATAAAGCACATGTACCAACCCGCACGCGGCAATACCGCGAACAATACCGCGGCAAACTGCATGCGGTTTTCTGGTGCGGTTTGCCATGTTTTTTTTACCGCGGGTGTGGTAATCTTTTTCACTGCATGCGAAATTTTCTTGAGAAAATTCCATTTTCCAGTGCGCACATATCCTAAAGCTCCGAGCTGCAGCAGAGAGCGCGGGGCGTTTCCACTGGTTCTATGCCTTTCCTACCAGCCAGACCCCTGATAATTGCTTCTACCCTGTCTTAGAATAGGAGGCATGGTGGGGGGCATGGCCACCAACTCCATGCTCGTCCTACCTGCCAGCCCTGACCCTTGTTCTATCCAATCTTAGAACATGGGGTTTGGCAGGGGCATGGCTGCTGGCTCCTTGCTCTGAGGAGCAGCTACTATTTACAGTGGAACCTTGGTTTACGAGAACAATCCGTTCTGGGACTGTGCTTGTTAACCAAATTACTCGTTCAGCAAAGCAAGATTTTCCATAGGAAATCATTGCAATGCAGACAATTCGTTCCACAACTTGTTAAATGTCCCATCCTGGTGCTCTATTGTGCCATTCCACACATGCATAAACACAGATTATGCTCACCTTACCTTACGTTCCCTTGCCGGTCTCCTGGAACTTGCAGTTCACCCGTACACGCTGTGTATCGGGTAACCAAGGCAACCGATGTCAGACCTTCCGCACTCAGCGTGCTGACGTCAAAGGCAGGAGCCGCTTGCCTCTGATTGGCCAGCGCGCGCTGCCTTTGAGTAGCACCTGACAGGGGAAGTTCCTCCCTCGTCGCGATGGTTACCGGATAACACATCCTGCTGAGGGAGGACCTTCCCCTGTTAGACGCTACTCAAAGGCAGCACGCTGGCCAATCAGACGCAAGCGGCTCCTGCCTTTGACGTCAGCGCGCTGGGAGCTGAAGGTCCAGCATTGGTCGCCATGGTTACCCGATACATGAAAGTTCCAGGAAGCCGGCGAGGGAACGGAAGTGTGTGTGTGTGTGTGTGTGTGTGTGTGTGTGTGTGTGTGTGTGTGTGTGTGTGTGTGTGGCAAACGCAGGTTAGATCGCGGTGCATGTATGGAACCGGAAGTGTGTGCGGTGAGTATTTTGCTCGTACAGCAAGGCTTTCTCGTAAACAGCGTTACAAATTTACAAGCTTTGCTCGTTAGGCGAAATACTCGCTAACTTGGTTACTCGTTAAGCGAGGTTCCACTGTATTTACAAGTGATCTAAATATGCTAGAACTGCACTGGCCAGCTCGGCCTCAAAGTGTATGAGGGCAGATCAGTGCAAAACTTTTTTTTTAGCTCCTTGGAGTACCCCTTTACAGTTAACGTCCTCCCGACAGCGCGTTTTTTTTTCTGGGTGCCGGACAGCTTCAGAACGCTATATTATTATTTAACTGCCTTTTAACTTTATCTCGAGCCATGGGGACTTGATTGATGAAGGCTCTGTAGGAAGATAGTGTACAAACCTAGATAGGTCCACCAGGGTCATCTCCGCCATTATCTTGATATTATCAAGCGATAGAATTTTGCTGTTCTTAAGGTCCAGTCACACTAAGCAACTTACCAGCGATCCCAACAACGATCCAACCTGATGGGGATCGCTGGTAAGTTGCTAGGAGGTTGCTGGTGAGATGTCACACTGCGACGCTCCAGCGATCCCACCAGCAACCTGACCTGGCAGGGATCGCTGGAGCGTCGCTACACGAGTTGCTGGTGAGCTCACCAGCAACCAGTGACCAGCCCCCAGCGCCACGTGGAAGATGCTGCGCTTGGTAACTAAGGTAAATATCGGGTAACCAACCCGATATTTACCTTGGTTACCAGTGCACAGAGCTACACGTGCAGAGAACAGGGAGCAGCGCACACTGAGCGCTGGCTCCCTGCTCTCCTAGCTACAGCACACATCGGGTTAATTACCCGATGTGTGCTGCAGCTAAATGTGCACAGAGCAGGGAGCAGCGCACAATGCTTAGCGCTGGCTCCCTGCTCTCCTAGCTACAGCACACATCGGGTTAATTAACCCGATGTGTCCTGCAGCTACATGTGCACAGAGCAGGAGCCGGCACTGACAGTGAGAGCGGCAGAGGCTGGTAACAAAGGAAAATATCGGGTAACCAAGGACAGGGCTTCTTGGTTACCCGATGTTTACCGTGGTTACCAGCCTCCGCAGAAGCCGGCTCCTGCTGCCTGCACATTTAGTTGTTGCTGTCTCGCTGTCACACACAGCGATCTGTGCTTCACAGCAGGACAGCAACAACTAAAAAATGGCCCAGGACATTCAGCAACAACCAACGACCTCACAGCAGGGGCCAGGTTGTTGCTGGATGTCACACACAGCAACATCGCTAGCAACGTCACAAAAGTTGTTCGTTAGCAGCGATGTTGCTAGCGATGTTGCTTAGTGTGACGGGGCCTTTACTCTTCACCTTGTACATTTTGTTCTTCCAACCATGATGTCCTTTTCCAGTAATTGCTTATGTGTCCAAAGTAGGCAAGGACCAATCTAGGGATAAGGCTATGTTCACACAGGGATTTCTTGGTAAGGTGTTTTTTTTTTTTTTTTTTTTTTTTTTTCCTGACCAAAACTTGATCTTGTGGCAGGAAATCTCCTTTGAGTCATCTGCGTTTTCCATGTGTTTTTTTTTTTTGTTTTTTTTTTTTTTTAGTGGCGTTTTTCTGCAGATTTGGTGTGGATTTGCTGCTTTTTTTTTTTCTACAAAATGGGTTGTATCAATGAAAAAATGCAGCAAAGAATTGACATGCACATTCTGTAAAAATCTGACCAAAACCGCAGGTGTTTGATAAGTCAGAAAAAAACCTGATTTGTGTGTGCATGAGATTTCAGAAATCTCAGACTTTGCTGGGACTATAAAAAGCAGCTTTTTTACTAGAATGGATTTGCATAAAACAAAGGCAAATTTGCAGCTACAAAAATGCAGCAAAACTTACCAAAAAAAGCCCTGTGAACATAGCCTAAGGCTGCATGCGCACACTGTAGCTTTTTTGCACACTAACTGCAACCAAACCTGCACCTTGTAAAAAAAAAAGCTTGTAATGGTGTGTTTTTGGCGCATTTTTGTTATTGTGTTTTTTAAAGGAGAAATAAAATGATAGGATGATGGATAGATAGCTAGATAAGACAATATAGATTAGATAACAGAATACATAGAAATAACAGATTAGCTTGATAGAGGGATTGCCAGCTTGGCTAGCTGTCTTTTTTTTTGTTTTTTTTTGTTTTTTTTTTGGGGGGTGGGGGTCCCCCCCTTTTTCATATCCATCACAGGAACAGCAGCTGCAGACTGCAACCCTCAGCCGTCTGCTGTACCTTGGCTGGTTATGAAAAAGAAAGTAATAATTTGATTTATTTAAAAAGAAAAAAAAAACGTTGGGGTCCCCCCCATTTTTCTAATACCAGCCAAGGTACAGCAGACAACTGTGGGCTGATATTATTAGGGTGGGAAGGGCCATCATTATTTTGCCCTTTCCAGCTTAGCAATAGCAGCCCACAGCTGCCCCAGAAGTGGTGCATCCATAAGATTTGCCAATTCTGGCTCTGGACCCAGGCCTTCTTGATTGCCCTGGTGTGGTGGCAATTGGGGTAATAAGGGGTTAATGGCAGCCCATAGCTGCCACTAAGCCCTAGGTTAGTAAAGTCAGGCATCTGAGACATCCCACATCACTAATCTGTAAGTGAAAGTAAACCACAAAGCCAAAACATCCTTTATTTGAAATAAAATAAAAAGCCCCCCCTCTTTAACCACTTTATTAATTCCCAAACACCCTTCCAGGTATGAAGTAATCCACACGAGGTCCCACGGCATTGCAGCTCTGCTAGATCCCTATCCTGTCACAGAGAGCAGCCGTACAGCATGGCTGCCAGCTATGCGTGCAAACAGCCGCAGTGATCAGAATGAACTGAGGTGAAGCACTGACGTCACAGCTACAGGTCCCGCAGTATGGCGTGGGTCACAGCAGTGACATCACGGGTTCACTGCTGTGAGGTTCAGGCCGCTGCTGAAGTGTACTGTACTGAACGATGTACACACGCCCACTGGTGGCTGTGATTGGTTGCAGTCAGACAGCTGTCCCTCAGTATAGAGGCACGTCTGACTGCAACCAATAAAAGACAGGGGGAGGAGTGAATATGTATGAGGCGTATGAGCGGGTCCGGAAGAAGATGAGGCCATGGGAGCAGTGTGACAGCCGATGATCGGTGAGTATGAAGCGCTTGGAGAGAGCGAGAGAGACAGTCATGCCAAAATCACTCCAGCATTGATTGTCTTTCTGGAACTAAGTTGGTGAGCTGCGTTTTTGTTGACAAAACCAAGGGTAAAACGTATGAAAAACGCAAACCATTTGTAACCATGAGTTTTTCCATGCGTTTTTCATGTCATTATTTATTTCAATGGGTGACAAATATTGACAAAAAGGTAAGAATGAACATGCTGCTTCTTTTTTGTCAAAAAAAGTGCTGGCAAGATGTGCGCAGCAAATCTGACTTCTCATAAAATTTTGCTTGGAAGTCAAATGTCAAAGTTCTGACAACAAAACTGTACAAAAAAACATTGTTCGCATTTAGGCTTAGGTGTCCTCGCTTCCCTTTCCCTGGCGCCAGGGCCCCTGTTTTATTGTGATCCCTCCTGTGTTGCATCGGTCACCAGGGGTCTTTCCCTCCCACCATAAAACACTTTCCAGGTGTTCCCGCTATGTTGCACAATTTCCTGGGAGAACACTGGTACGTGGCATGACACCTGTAGGCACATCCGGACATTATAGCCAGCCCCCCTTCCCCCCCTGAGAAAATTCAGGATTTCATTATGAATCCAGTTGTGCCTCCCACACAACAAATGCAGAGTTAATCTCTGGAAGTGACAGAATTGTAGTCTCAAGTTGTGCAGTCGCTACAGCAGATTGCGGGTCTGCTGGTCTCTGCTCGAGGCCGGACTGAACCAGAACCCAACATAGCCCTCCTGGACAGGTCTTCTGGGGGAGGGATAAATTTGTGGTCTTTAAAGAAGCTTGCAAACTGTATTTCAAGCTTTGCCCTGGCTCCTCGGGGAGTGAAGAACAGCGGGTGGCTTTCTCTCAGCTGACCAATTTGCAGTCCTTTCGATCAGTGGATGAGTTTTTTTGGGTTTTTTTTTTTTTTTTTTTTTTTTTTTTTTTTTTGTGGCCCTGAGCCTTATTTATGATAACCCAGACCATGTCCCCCTCGGAGTCCAAGCTACAGTACGTAAGCTTCGGCAGGGGGTCGGACAGCAGATTAATTCTGTTCAGAGACCCGCACATTGGCCACTGACACCAGATGGAATGACCCTACTCTCAGAAGCCATTTTTGTCAGGGACTGTCTGAAAGGTTTAGGAATGCCCTGGCTATGTACAAAGCATTGGAGCCTTTAGAGGCTGCTATGGCTTTAGACTATGTGCGCACGTTGCGTATTTACATGCAGTTACGCTGCAATCTGCACCGCAGCGTAACTGCATGCGTCCTGCGTCCCCAGCATAATCTATGAAGATTATGCAGGAGCCGTGCGCACGTGGCGTATTAGAGCGCAGCGCTTCGGCTGCTGCCCGAACGCGCGTTCTAAGAAGTGACATGTCACTTCTTTTGTGCGTATTGGTTGTAATGTCGGTCTCTGTCTGTCTGTCGGTCTCTGTGTCTCCCTGTTGGTCGGTCTCTCTCTCTCTGTCAGTCTATCCCTCTCTCATACTCACCGATCAGCTGCACGGCACGTTATGGGGAGCCCCCCAGCCTAAAAATATCAGCCAGCAGCCGCCCGGAATTGCCGCATGGATTAGATGCGACAGTCTCAGGACTGTACCCGGCTCATCCAGAACTGCCCTGGTGCAGTGGCAATCTGGGTAATAAGGAATTAATGTCAGCAGCCCATAGCTGCCACTAAGTCCTAGTTAATCGTTGCAGGCGTCTGAGACACCCCCAATGATTAACCTGGTGAAAGTAAATAAACACACCCGAAAAATCCTTTATTTGAAATAAGACAAAAACCACCCTCTTTCACCACTTTATTAAAATCCCTAAACACACCTCCAGGTCCGGCGTAATCCACGAGGTCCCGCGACACATCCAGCTCTGCTACACAAAGCTGACCAGAGCGGCAGTACAACACCGCCGCTCCTGTGAGCTCCATGCAGAAACTGAAGTGAATCGCGCTGTTAGCGGGGACGTCACTGAGGTAATGCCGGTGTGTGTGCGGTGATGATGAGGGCTGTAGTGTCTGGTTGTGTGCGAGGATGTCGGCGGTAATGTCGGGATGTGTGCGGGGATGTGGGCGTTGGGTTGTGTGCGGGGACGTCGGGTTGTGTGCAGGGACGTCTCTCAGGTTACCTGCGGCCACATGTCTCGGGTGGAGGACTCGAGTTGGCCACGGGTAACCTGAGTAACGGCACCGGTGATCGCGTGGCTCACTGCAGTCACTCAGATTTGCGGTCACAGGTGAGTCATTCACCTGTGACCGCAAATCAAGTCGCAGCACACTGACAGCCGCGCGATCACAATGAAGTCGGGTGAAGTTCACCCAAGTTCATTCTGATCGCGCAGCTGTCTCTCGCAGCCAGCTGTGCTTTTTGACAGTGCGGTCCCACTCGGCTCTGCTACAAATCTATGGGGATGCAGCAGAGCCGAGTGGGACGGCACTGTCAAAAATGTGCGCTCTGGATGCTTTTCCTATGGCAGAGCACGCATCCAGAACGCATGAATTCTGCAGGAGTGTGCGCACGTTGCGTTCTGCGACTGCGTCTCAGAACGCAGCTTTTTGGCTGCGTTCTGAGACGCACATGCAGTGATTATTTTACGCTGCGTAATAGAACGCAACGTGCGCACATAGCCTTAGCCATCTGGATTGATAGGTGCCTAAGGGACTTGTGTTGACCTCTCTCTTCAGTAGATCTTCCTGGCGTTGAAAGTGCTCTGTGGTTCCGGATGAATCCATGCATTTACGGCGAGTCTCCCACTCAGTGTGGGTCAATTGCAGTTTATGTAAACTGAAAAATAAT
This sequence comes from Anomaloglossus baeobatrachus, assembly GCF_048569485.1. NCBI lineage: Eukaryota > Metazoa > Chordata > Amphibia > Anura > Aromobatidae > Anomaloglossus > Anomaloglossus baeobatrachus. The sequence continues at coordinate 393,742,642 of NC_134353.1, forward strand.
TTATCGGAAAAACCAGCTACCTCATGCTATATGAAGTAAAGGCAGTGCCATACAGGCACTAAGAGGCTGAATCCAGGCATTCCTGTTGTAGAAAGATCGGATTCTTGGTTGCAGAAATCTTTGTAATCAGAGGTGCAGAAATGCACTGCACTTTGATTAACTCATGCAACGTGGCGGGACTTTGTGGGTTGGGTTCTCGCTGTATATCCATCCTCCCGTGTTTTGTATTGCATGCCCCCTTTTCTTTTAATATTGCGCCAAGCCGCCATTGCTGCTGTTGTCGTGCAATGCAAGATGCAGGAGGAGGAATATACAGAGAGCCTGACCCACAAAGGCCCGCCCCAGTGCACATGCCAATCAAAGTGCAGTACATCTCTGATTAAAGATATTTCACCAACCTAGCATCCGACCTTTCAGGAATGCCTGGATTCAGCATCTTGGTGCCAGTATGGCACTGCCTTTACTTCATATTGCTAAATCCTGCTGGTTGGTTCCCTTTTAATAGCGGTTTTTACCTGACACATTTTTTAAGCCATTTTATAAATTTGCAATGTCAAATTTTATTACAAATTAGAAGGGAAAAAAAACCTAGAAACTGCATATAAAACTTTTATGTTCTGGAGACAGAATTATCTGACAGTGTTTGTTTGAATGGGGCTTTTGTTTTATATGTTTTATTACTATTTTAAATACATAAGGCTTACTGTGTCCTTTCCCAGAGTTAGAGAACTAACTTCTAATTTAATAGCAACCAGAACTCCTTGGTCTGCAGAAGCAAATCTAATAGGTGTGTGAGTTATTACGGGGGTTTACCGAGATCATGGCAAAATCTTTAAATCTCCAAAATAACTGGAATATTTAGAAGTAGCTCAGCTTTGATCAATTACATAGTCAAAAAATTATATTTTACAGGTAAACATAGCCCTTGTTTTTTTTTATTTTTATTTTACATCTTGATAATAGACATTACTTTGCATTCACAAACTAGATTTTTCCATTAGCCTTTTCCTTCTGAGTGCTTTAACACTAGAAGTCCCAGAGAGGCGTCATTTAACATTTCTACCATTGAAGCCCTATGAAGCTCGAAATTCCTGGGACTTCTAGTGTTAACCCCTTCAGCCCCCGGGCACTTTCCATTTTTGTTTTTTGCTCCCCTTCAGAGAGCCGTAACTTTTTTTATTTTTCTGTCAATCTTGCCATATGAAGGCTTGTCTTTTGCGGGACGAGTTGTACTTTTAAATGAAACCATAAGTTTTACCATATAGTGTACTGGAAAACGGCAAAAAAATTCCAAGTGCGAAAAAACTGCAAAAAAAGTGTGATCGTACAATAGTTTTTGGGAAATTTTATTCAGTGTTTTCACTATATGGTACAACTGATGTATCTATGTGATGCCTCAGGTCGGTGCGAGTTTGTAGACACCAAACATGAATAGGTATACTTGTATTTAAGGAGTTAAAAAATTTTCACAAGCTTGTCCAAAAAAGGGGCGCACGTTTTGCGCCATTTTCTAAAACCCGTAGCGTTCTCATTTTTCAGGATCTATGGCTCAGTGACGGCTTATTTTTTGCGTCTCGATCTGACGTTTTTAACGGTACCATTTTTGCGCAAATGCTACATTTTGATTGCCTGTTATTGCGTTTTGTGTTTTCGTTTGGAATTTTTTTGCCGTTACACTGTTTATTGATCAGATTAATTGATTTTATATTTTAAGAGATCGGGCATTTCTGAACGCGGTGATACCAAATGTTTATTTTATTTTAACCCTTTAATTTTCAATGGGCCGAATGGGTGTGATTTTATCTTTTTTTACGAGGTCCCCTAGGGGATTATAACAATTGGCAGTCTGATCGCTCTTGCATTTCTCCAGATCACAGATACGATCTGGAGAAAAGCTGCTTTACTCTCAAACTGCAGTCTGCCAGCAGTGAGCTAAAGTGACTCATGATAGCTACAGGAGTCCTCACATGACCCTGTGCTACCATGGCAACCACTGGAAGTTGTGATCACGTCACGTGGCTTCTGAAGGAGCTGGGTAAGTTATGCTTATGGCAGCGCGCTGTTGGGCTATGTGTGCACGCTGTGTTTTTTTTTTGACACTGCGTTTTTGGTTGCTAAAAACGCACTGGTAAAAATGCATGTGTTCTTACTGCGTTTTGGTGCGCGTTTTGCTGCGTGTTTGATCTGTGTTTTTCTGCGTTTTTCCAATGCATTGCATGGGGGAAAAATTGCAGGGAAGAATTGACATGTCTATTTTTTTTTTTTATTTTTTTTCCAAGCTCAAAAACGCAGCTTAAAAAAAAAAGTTGTGTGCGAACAGCAAACATGAAAAGTCATAGACTTTGCTGGGGAAGCAAAGTCATGCAGTTTTGAGCCGAAAAACGCCGCGAAAAATGCACTGTGCGCACATAGCCTTACATATCGCTGTCAGATTTTGGCAGCAAGATGTAAGGGGTTAATATCCTAGGAAATAAGGGGAACCTTTCCCCTATTGGGATCAACCACCAGCAACAATAGACCATATCAAGAAAGAAAGAAAAAGAATTGCTGTATATAGGGATCAACCAATAAGATGATTTTGTTCAAATCATCAAAAATGTATTTTATTGGCACAAATTTTATACATACAAAAATATCCACACAGAACATTTGGTTTAACTATTGAACTGGGTGTATTGATTTCCTCATTATAAGGTTATCTTCATCCCCTTCTTTTGCTAGTATTTTGTACTTATTATATTGTATTTATTGATGGTGGTGCCAGATGGGGTACGATTCTCTAGAGTACTATATGGCATAGGGTTTGCAGTGACAATTTGCACACAGGTCCTGTTTTTATGCCTGTGAATATTAGATTTGTACATCTAGTGGAATTTCATTCAGGATCATGGTGCTGTGTTCCTAACATGGAACTATGTATTGGGGTGTTCGTTGACTGTTTTTAGATGTTTTTATTTGCTATTTTTCACTGTTCTGTGTGGATATTTTTGTATGTATAAAATTTGTGCCAATAAAATACATTTTTGATGATTTGAACAAAATCTTATTGGTTGATCCCTATATACAGCAATTCTTTTTCTTTTTTTCTTTATGTAAGGGGTTAATAGGCGCAGGTGGAACGCAATTCCACTCGTGCCTGGCAGGCGCACACCACCTGTTGAACTCAGCTGATATGTGCACGGATCGCCGCGGACTGCCTACGGCAGGCGGCGGGGATTAACTTCACACGATCCATGACGTACCCAGTACGTCATGTGTCGTTAAAAGGTTAAAAAGGTACTTATTCTAAAGTTCCTTTTCTGTTAGTGTTTGTCTTTATTTGCCATTGTGGATATAGTTTGTAATCAAGACGTTTGCAGCCAATCCATTATTTGTATCTTGGAAACCTTAACATTTTTGTGCTTGTGTACACCAAATGTTTGTGTAGGTTTAGAAATCTAGTAAACAAATGAGCTTAGCTTTTTCCCTCTTTGCCTACATAGCCCGGTGCTTGTGTGCGCTCCAAGCAATATTGCTGTTGATCAACTCACTGAGAAAATACACCAAACGGGACTTAAAGTTGTTCGTCTGTGTGCAAAGAGCCGTGAAGCTATTGACTCGCCAGTTTCTTTCTTGGCACTGCACAATCAGATACGCAACATGGAAAGGTAGGACATATTTTTTTCTAAGCTGCATCACTTTATTCTTTGTAATTTTATATTGTGTACATGTGTGTGTATATATATTTTTTAATTTGCAGTTCACAATTGAAATCTATTAAATAGGAGCTCCAGACTCTGCACCCTAGGATGCTTTAAATACTTAGAGGTGATTCACCCATATTTATTATTGGCCACATCAATATGTTGAGAAGCAAGGTTTCTCTCAAATACCTTGTGTTGCCAATAGTGCCTGTGAGTGGCGCTATTGCAGTCCGCTCTTCCCCTTTGCATGACCCCCAGGCTCCATGGCCTCTGATGTCAGGTCAACTTCCTGCTCACCTGACATCACCGCAGCTGGCCCCAGTCTCTGTGAGTGACTAGGCTGTGGGTGGAGTTTCACTGCTCATCACAGCCCAGCATCTCCCTCCTTCACTGCAGAGCATGCAAGTAGGAGAGATGCTGGGCTGTGGTGAACTGTGAAACTGCGCTCACAGCCTAAGTCACTCATGGAGACTGAGGCCGGCCGCGATGTCAGGTCAACAGGAAGTTGAGGTGACCTCACCGGACACACCGCCCACAGCCCAGTCACTGATGAAGAATGTGGCCCCCCTCAGTTGATGTGACATCAGCGCACATCAGAGATCACTGAGCCCAGGGGTCATGTGATGGGGAAGAGCGGACTGCAATAGCATCGCTCACAGGCACTATTGGCAACATAAGGTATATGAGAGAAAACGTGTTTCTCAACATATCGATGTAGCTAGTAATGAAAACGGGTGAACCACTTCTTTCAGCTTATTGTTAGTGCCAGCTTGTTTAGGGTGTTATGTGGCTAAGGCATTTACAACCCTTTTTGCTGTTGTAACCGTTTTTTTTAGTTACTGGTAAGGAAATCTTCATCTAAAGTCTTGGTTGTATCTAAAACAATGCATGTTAAATGAATGGCAGGCTGTGCATGATGTCTGACCAATTGGACGTTTTCCGCTAAAGCCAAGAATGAGAACGTTGGGTGCAAAGCCCGAGTGCAGACTAGTTTTTACATCAGGTCATTTAATCTGGACTATAAGGAATAACGTTTGGAACACCATTCTAAGTCTGAACTGGGTGCAAAAACCTAAAAATGATAATAATGATTTAATCTGGACTAACTTCTCTTTTTCCCCCCTTATTTTTCTTTTTTCCTTTTAATAGCATGCCAGAACTTCAGAAATTGCAGCAGTTGAAAGATGAGACAGGAGAACTGTCATCAGCTGATGAGAAACGATACCGAGCTCTTAAAAGAACAGCAGAGAGAGAATTGCTTATGGTAATGCTGAATCAGCATGGTGTTTAAGGGGTGCACTGAATGGTGACCTTGGTTGTGATAAGGGAAGGAAGGGCGCACCTACTGTCAGGTGCAGAAATATTTGGACACTGACTGAATCTTCATCATTTGGGATCTTCATGCTGCTATTTTTTATTTTTTAAATGAAACAGCTGTAATTGAAGTGTAGACTTTTTGGTTTAATTAAGTGTTAAACAAAAACATCCTGTAAAGCGTATATGAAACATAACCATTTTTAATATGTAAAGAATCCTTTGCAGACAATGCCTGAAGTCTAGAGCCATGGACAATACACTGGGTTTCCTCCTCCTACAATGCTTTACCAGGCCCTTACTGCAGCTGACTTCAGCTGTTGCTTGTTGGTAGCTCTCTGCCTTAGAGGGATATTCCCATCTTCATGAACCTATCCCAGTATGTAGTAGGTATAATATTAGCAAACATCTCCAGTTATAAATGTAGTATAGTTCACCTAATATAGCCATGTCTCTTATCTAATGTACAGAGCATTGCAGCATAGGTATCCATGGTTACGGACACTAGCAACTATAACTGAGTGCATGTAACCATGGATACCTTAGCTGTGATTCCCTTCACATGAGATAAGAGACCTGGCTATACTAAATTTCTAATTGGAGGCATTTGCTAATATTATTACACCCACTACATATTTTTATAGGATCATAGAGATTGGAATGCCCCTTTTTAAATTTTGTCTTAAAGGGAACCTGTCAGCAGATTTTACATGTAGAAACAAAACTCCCACCTTCAGCAGCATCTTTACATATTATCCCTTTACTCTCCCTGTATACCACCCAAATACCTCTTAAAAAATCTCAAGTGCAATATGTAAATCTTTTGGTCCGGTCCGATGGGTGTACTTGATGCGGTGTCTGTCCCTCCTCTCCACGCTGATCGTCATGCTCTTATGATTGACGTGTATGATGCCTCCTGCGTCATCCACATAGCCAGGTGAAATCTTGTGCCTGCGAAGAGCCATTGCTGGCTGTGAGCAGAGCCTAATATAGAACTGCGCATGTGCAAAACAGCAGGGTCTGCACAGGCGCGAGATTTTGCACTTTTGGGACGCTGCATATCATCCCAAACGTACTATACCAACAGAAGTTTGGAGGTGGGAACATCAAGGCAAACTGAAGCTCTAGTGAATTCTATGCCCAAGAGTTAAGGCAGTGCTTGACAACATGCGTTCACATGCATTTGCGTGCATTATAGTGAGGATCCAGCGACTTGCAGTTTAATTTTTTTTCAAAAACGCTGCTTGTAGCGTTTTTGAGCTGTGTCCAAATACAGTTTTTCACTGGATCCTGACTATACTGCACGCAAACGCATGTGAACGCTGGCATGCTGATAGACAGGATCCTGCTTGCTCTACTGAGCATGCCCAGAAACCAGCCTGGCGTGATCAGTCTCTCCCGCTCCCTCTCTCCCCCGCCTGAGAGCGGCGGACGCTCGTAACCAAGGTAAATATCGGGTAACCAAGCAAAGCGCTTCGCTTAGTTACCCGATGTTTACCTTGGTTACGCGTGCAGGGAGCAGGCAGGCCGGCTCCTAGCAGCTACGGACACTCGTTATCAAGGTAAACATCGGGTATCCAAGCAAAGCACTTCGCTTAGTTACCCGATGTTTACCTTGGTTACCAGCGTCTGCAGCTGTTGGATTCCGGATCCCAGTCTCACGTTCAGTTCCCCTCACTCCCGATCACATGACTTCAATGCCCGTCCATAAACTTCAAGTGGCAGGATCCTGCAAAATAATACATGCACTTGCATGCGTTTTTCTTTGTAAAAACAGGATCCACTTTTACAGCAAAAAAGTTCATGATGCATGTTAAAAAAAAAAAAAAATAGTGTGAAAGCGGCCTAATGCACATGAGTTATTTAGAGGACACTCCAAATTTACACTGTTATACAAGCTGTACACTGAATACATTGTATCAAAGTGTCATATCTTCAGTGTTGTCCCATGTAAAGATATAATAAAACATTAACAAAGATGTGAGGGATGTACTTACTTTACTCATACTGTAGTATATACTTTTTTCTTTATCGTTCCTTATGGGAGACCCAAACCATGGGTGTATAGCTTCTGCCTCCGGAGGACACACAAAGTACTACACTCAAACGTGTAGCTCCTCCCTCCGGGCTATATACACCCCCTGGATGACAATCTACCCAGTTCAATGCTTTGTGTTTCAGGAGGATCACACACTTGCATTCTCTGATATTTTTTTCTCCACCTCAGCAGCATGTCTGTCACTAGGAGCAAGGCTGCAAACATGTACGCTATATGCACTGCGTGTAAGCTCATTCTGCCAGAGCCAAGCACATACCCACATTGTGATGCCTGTGCTAACATGGTTGTGTCTCAGCCTGGAGCCTCCGCAGGGGTCCCTCCGGCTGCTCCGGCCCCGGTGGCTGAACCCCCGGCTTGGGTAGCATCCTTTTCACAAGCTATTTCCCAGTCTTTTGCCGACTCCATGGGGCAGCTGTCTCGGACACTGCTGTCTATGCATCAGCCCCCCTCTCAGGGTGTCTCTGCGGCTCCGAGCTCTGCAGAGCCCTTAGAGCATGTCCTAGGACCCCGTCCCCCTAAACGGAGACGCAGGGAACCTTCTCCTTCCTCGTCCCACGGCTCTGATTCACAAGCCGAGGTGCAGGGCTAGGAGGATTCGCTTACTGTGGGCTCAGACGCTGCCTCTATGTACCCCATTGACTTGTCTGAGGGTGATGCGGATGTTAGTGACTTGATTGCGTCCATTAACTCCGTACTGAACCTCAACCCACAAGAGTCAGAGGAACAACCCTCTCTGGTAGAGGTACACCAGTTTACCTCTCCTAAGAAACCTAGGAGTATGTTTTTTAACCACTCCAGCTTTCACACCACTGTTAACAAGCCCAGGGCCTGTCCTGACAAACGTTTTCCGAAGCGTAGTTCAGATGACCGTTTTCCTTTTCCACCGGAGGTGGTTAAGGACTGGGCCCAGTCCCCAAAGGTAGACCCTCCGGTGTCCAGAATCTCAGCCCGCACAGTCGTAGCTGTGGCTGATGGCACTTCTCTTAAGGATCCCACTGACCGCCAGGTTGACCTTCTGGCCAAGTCTGTATATGAGGCGGCAGGAGCCTCGTTCTCCCCGTCTTTTGCGGCAGTGTGGGCTCTTAAGGCAGTCTCTGCCTCTCTGGCGGAGATTCATTCCCTCTCCAGGGACTCTATTCCTGAGATGGATGCCTTAACTTCTCAAGCTTCGGCTTTTGCATCCTACGCCATGTCTGCCATCCTGGAGGCTTCTCACCGCACGGCGGTGGCCTCCGCTAACTCCCTCGCGATCCGCAGGATCTTGTGGCTTCGAGAGTGGAAAGCAGATGCTTCCTCTAAGTACCTTGCGAGTCTCCCTTTTGCTGGGTCCCGGCTGTTTGGGGAACAGCTGGATGACATAATTAAGGAAGCTACTGGCGGGAAGAGTACTTCCTTGCCACAAGCTAAAGCCAAGAAACCTGTCCAGGGCAGGAACCAATCGAGGTTTCGTTCCTTTCGTTCCTCTAACTGGTCATCCTCTAAGCCCTCGGCCTCGTCCACTACCGCAGCCAAGGATCGTAAATCCAACTGGCGCGCAAAGCCGCGTCCTCAAAAGACCGGAGGAGCCGCTGCCACTAAGGCAGCCTCCTCGTGACTATCTGGCCGCGCCAGCAACGTCCTTGGTCGGTGGCAGGCTCTCCCACTTTGGCGACGTGTGGTTGCAACACGTCTCCGATCAGTGGGTGCGGGATATCATCTCCCACGGCTACAGGATAGAATTTTCTTCCAGCCCGCCAAACAGATTTTTTCTGTCCACCCCCCCCTGCTCCAAAGCCGCCGCCTTCTCTCAGGCCGTGGCATCCCTGCAGGCCAATGGTGTAATTGTTCCGGTTCCCGCCCGGGAACGGTTCAGCGGTTTCTACTCAAACCTCTTTCTAGTCCCCAAAAAGGACGGTTCCTTCCGACCCATCCTGGATCTCAAGCTTCTCAACAAGCATGTTCAGGTGCGGCACTTTCGCATGGAATCTCTGAGATCGGTCATTGCTTCAATGACCCAAGGAGATTTTCTGGCATCCATCGACATCAGAGATGCCTATCTGCATGTGCCTATTGCGGTTTCACACCAGCGTTGGCTACGCTTTGCGATCGGAGAGGAACATTTTCAATTTGTGGCTCTCCCCTTCGGCTTAGCCACGGCCCCTCGAGTATTCACCAAGGTCATGGCAGCAGTGGTTGCGGTCCTGCACCTCCAGGGGTTGGCAGTGATTCCTTACCTGGACGACCTTCTAGTCAAGGCCTCATCCAGTGCAGACTGCCAGCGGAGTGTCTCTCACTCTCGCCACGCTAGTTCAGTTCGGGCGGCTTGTCAACCTGCCCAAGTCCACTCTGACCCCGACCCAGGTGCTTTTGTATTTAGGGATGCAATTCGAGACTCTGCCGGCACTTGTCAAGTTGCCCTTAGTCAAACAGCAGTCCCTTCGTCTGGCGGTGCGCTGTCTGCTGAGGCACCGCCGTCATTCCATCAGACACCTCATGCAGGTGCTGGTTCAGATGGTGGCGTCCATGGAAGCGGTTCCCTTTGCTCAGTTCCATCTGCGTCCCCTGCAGCTGGACATTCTCTGCTGTTGGGACAAGCGGATCTCTTCCTTGCACAGGCAGGTGGCTCTGTCGTCACAGACCAGGAGCTCCCTTCAGTGGTGGCTTCGGCCCCTCTCTGTCTCAGGGACGCTCCTTCCTGACTCCGTCCTGGGTGATCCTCACCACGGATGCCAGCCTCTCCGGTTGGGGAGCAGTATTTCTCCATCACCAAGCACAGGGCACTTGGACTCCGTCCGAATCAGCCCTCTCGATCAATGTGCTGGAGATCAGAGCTGTGTTTCTAGCTCTCCTAGCCTTTCACCACCTGTTGGCGGGCAAGCACATTCGAGTTCAGTCGGACAACGCGACAGCGGTTGCCTACATCAATCACCAGGGCGGGACTCACAGCCGTCTGGCGATGTTGGAGGTTCAACGAATCCTCCAGTGGACGGAGGACTCGAAGTCCACCATGTCTGCAGTCCACATCCCAGGCGTGGAAAACTGGGAGGCCGATTACCTCAGCCGTCAAACCGTGGACAGCGGCGAGTGGGCCCTGCATCCGTCAGTGTTCAGATCAATCTGCCGCAAGTGGGGCACTCCGGAAGTGGACCTAATGGCATCCCGGCACAACAACAAGGCTCCGGTTTACGTGGCTCGCTCCCACGATCCTCAAGCCTTCGCAGCAGACGCACTGGTTCAAGATTGGTCTCAGTTCCGTCTGGCCTATGTGTTTCCCCCTCTAGTGCTCTTGCCTAGGGTTCTGCGCAAGATCAGAATGGAGGGCCGTCGAGTCATACTCATTGCTCCGGACTGGCCCAGGCGAGCTTGGTACCCAGACCTGCTCCGTCTGTCCGTAGAGGTGCCGTGGCATCTCCCGGACCGCCCAGACCTTCTCTCTCAAGGTCCGTTCTTCCGCCAGAATTCTGCGGCTCTCAGATTGACGGCGTGGCTCTTGAGTCCTGGATCCTGACGGCTTCAGGCATCCCCTCTGAGGTCATCTGCACCATGACTCAGGCTCGGAAGTCTTCCTCGGCCAAGATTTACCACAGGACTTGGAGGATTTTCCTGTCCTGGTGTCGCTCTTCCGACCATGCTCCTTGGCCATTCTCCTTGCCGACCATCCTGTCTTTTCTACAGTCCGGTCTACAGCTAGGACTGTCCCTCAATTCCCTCAAGGGACAGGTGTCGTCTCTGTCGGTATTGTTCCAGCGGCGTATCGCCCGACTGGCTCAGGTGCGCACCTTCATGTAGGGCGCATCTCACATCATTCCTCCTTACCGGCGGCCCTTGGATCCCTGGGACCTTAATCTGGTCCTCACGGCCTTACAGAAACCCCCCTTTGAGCCTCTCAGGGAGGTTCCCTTGTTTCGACTTTCACAGAAAGTTTTTTTTTTTTAGTAGCCATAACTTCTCTCAGGAGAGTTTCTGATTTGGCTGCGCTCTCTTCGGAATCCCCCTTTTTGGTGTTTCACCAAGACAAGGTGGTTCTTCGTCCGTCTCCGGACTTTCTCCCTAAGGTGGTGTCTCCTTTCCACCTTAACCAGGACATTTCATTGCCTTCTCTTTGTCCGGCCCCTGTGCATCGCTTTGAAAAGGCGTTGCATACCTTGGATTTGGTGCGGGCGCTCCGAATCTGTGTCACGCACCGCCGTTTTTAGGCGGTGCACCTCACTTTTTGTGCTAACCACTGGTCAGCGCAAAGGTCTCGCTGCTTCTAAACCGACCCTAGCTCGTTGGATCAGGTCGGCTATCACCGATGCCTACCAGTGTTCTCAGGTGCCTCTCCCGCCAGGGATTAAGGCGCACTCGACCAGAGCTGTCGGTGCCTCCTGGGCTTTCAGGCACCAGGCTACGGCTCAGCAGGTTTGTCAGGCTGCCACGTGGTCCAGTCTGCACACTTTTTCGAAGCACTACCAAGTGCATGCTCATGCTTCGGCAGATGCGAGCTTGGGCAGACGCATTCTTCAGGCGGCTGTCGCCCATTTGTGAAGTTAGGTTTTGCCTACTTCTCAGTTTGGTTTATTGCCACCCATGGACTGCTTTGGAACGTCCCATGGTTTGGGTCTCCCATAAGGAACGATAAAGAAAAAGAGAATTTTGTTTACTTACCGTAAATTCTTTTTCTTATAGTTCCGACATGGGAGACCCAGCACCCTCCCTGTTGCCTGTTGGCAGTTTTTTTGTTCCGTGTGTTTCACCGGCTGTTGTTAGTAGTCAGAGTTACGGTTATTCCGAGTTTTACTCTATCTCTACTTATGGGTGGATGTCCTCCTTCAGCTTTTGCACTGAACTGGGTAGATTGTCATCCAGGGGGTGTATATAGCCCGGAGGGAGGAGCTACACGTTTGAGTGTAGTACTTTGTGTGTCCTCCGGAGGCAGAAGCTATACACCCATGGTTTGGGTCTCCCATGTCGGAACTATAAGAAAAAGAATTTACGGTAAGTAAACAAAATTCTCTTTTTTGCGTGTATATTCTATATAGGTATATGTATATAATGAATACATAGATATACACAAAACTCTTGCATGCATACATTTTAGGCTTATGCATTATACACACAGATAAAACAGTGTTCCAGTGGCATGGTGTACCTCTTACAAAAAAAACAAAACCTAATGTCTCTCAATGTAGGTTACATGCTTTTTTCAGAAATAAAGAGATTATACATTGTTCTCTATTTTGATGTCCAGTACACTGGAGATCTAAATGGAGAACAATATATGATCACTTGTTTTTTTTTTAGAAATAATGTAATCTACATTGAGCAACATTAGAAGGTTTTGTTTTTTTGGTAAGGGGTACACCATGCCACTAGAACACGGTTTTACTAAAGATCCACAGTTTATCCACATAAAATCTTTATTTTGCCCAAAACATGATGATCATAATTAGAGAACAATGATGACTGGTACAGAGAGAGATTATAACTACATTTTCTGAAGGTAACAACAGTCACCGATCAGTAGGAAGTATACAGGCCTTTACTTTGAATTACTTCAGCACATCTGTGGCCACAGGACCTCATTAGTCTTTCACACTCCTCTGGGGTGATTTTGGGCCACTCTTCTTCCAGTCTCTTCTACAGTTCTTTGACTGTTGTGGGTTTCTTGTCTATAACTTTGTCACCAAGGATTTTCCAGAGGTTTTCTACTGGGTTTAGATCAGGACTCTGAGATGGTCATTTCATTGATTTCTGTTTCAAGGAACTGCTTTACCCAGTTTGCTGTGTTACATGGGGAATTGTCCTGCATGAAAATTGCTGGCTGATTGAGTGATGAACGCACGTAAGGAACCATGTGTTGTTGAAGAAGGTTCTGATACATACAGTGCCTACAAGTAGTCTTCAACCCCCTGCAGATTTAGCAGGTTTGATAAGATGCAAATAAGTTAGAGCCTGCAAACTTCAAACAAGAGCAGGATTTATTAACAGATGCATAAATCTTACAAACCAACAAGTTATGTTGCTCAGTTAAATTTTAATACATTTTCAACGTAAAAGTGTGGGTCAATTATTATTCAACCCCTAGGTTTAATATTTTGTGGAATAACCCTTGTTTGCAATTACAGCTAATAATCGTCTTTTATAAGACCTGATCAGGCCGGCACAGGTCTCTGGAGTAATCTTGGCCCACTCCTCCATGCAGATCTTCTCCAAGTTATCTAGGTTCTTTGGGTGTCTCATGTGGACTTTAATCTTGAGCTCCTTCCACAAGTTTTCAATTGGGTTAAGGTCAGGAGACTGACTAGGCCACTGCAACACCTTGATTTTTTCCCTCTTGAACAAGGCCTTGGTTTTCTTGGCTGTGTGCTTTGGGTCGTTGTCTTGTTGGAAGATGAAATGACGACGCATCTTAAGATCCTTGATGGAGGAGCGGAGGTTCTTGGCCAAAATCTCCAGGTAGGCCGTGCTATCCATCTTCCCATGGATGCGGACCAGATGGCAAGGCCCCTTGGCTGAGAAACAGCCCCACAGCATGATGCTGTCACCACCATGCTGGACTGTAGGGATGGTATTCTTGGGGTCGTATGCAGTGCCATCCAGTCTCCAAACGTCACGTGTGTGGTTGGCACCAAAGATCTCGATCTTGGTCTCATCAGACCAGAGAACCTTGAACCAGTCTGTCTCAGAGTCCTCCAAGTGATCATGAGCAAACTGTAGACGAGCCTTGACATGACGCTTTGAAAGTAAAGGTACCTTACGGGCTCGTCTGGAACGGAGACCATTGCGGTGGAGTACGTTACTTATGGTATTGACTGAAACCAATGTCCCCACTGCCATGAGATCTTCCCGGAGCTCCTTCCTTGTTGTCCTTGGGTTAGCCTTGACTCTTCGGACAAGCCTGGCCTCGGCACGGGTGTAAACTTTCAAAGGCTGTCCAGGCCGTGGAAGGCTAACAGTAGTTCCATAAGCCTTCCACTTCCTGATGATGCTCCCAACAGTGGAGACAGGTAGGCCCAACTCCTTGGAAAGGGTTTTGTACCCCTTGCCAGCCTTGTGACCCTCCACGATCTTGTCTCTGATGGCCTTGGAATGCTCCTTTTTGTCTTTCCCATGTTGACAAAGTATGAGTGCTGTTCACAAGTTTGGGGAGGGTCTTAATTAGTCAGAAAAGACTGGAAAAAGAGATAATTAATCCAAACATGTGAAGCTCATTGTTCTTTGTGCCTGAAATACTTCTTAATACTTTAGGGGAACCAAACAGAATTCTTGTGGTTTGAGGGGTTGAATAATAAATGACCCTCTGAATAAACTTTTCACAATTTAAAAAAAAAAAAAAGAAAAAAAGAAATAACATTCTTTTTTGCTGCAGTGCATTTCACACTTCCAGGCTGATCTACAGTCCAAATGTCACAATGCCAAGTTAATTCCGAATGTGTAAACCTGCTAAATCTGCAGGGGGTTGAATACTACTTGTAGGCACTGTACTTGCATTCTCTGTCATGTAGCTGTATGAGAGGTCCAACTCCACCACCTTTCACTGTCTTCTTAACATACTTTGGGTTCAGTCTTTCGCCAGTTTGTTGACGAGCATCATCTTTCCCATTAAACCCAAATAAATTAAACTTGTTTTCATCACTAAAAAGAACCGTGGACCACTTGTCCTCTGTCCATACACCATGCTCCTCACCAAAGGTGAGTCTAGATTCTTTCTGCTAATGAGGTTTAGTCTCTGCAGAGTGAGCTTTCAGTCCAAATGCTTTTAAACGTCGTGACACTGTATGACAAGAAAGTTACCCTGATCAATGCTGAACTGGTGATCAATTCCAGCTGCAGTGTTGAAATTATTACCCATGGAGATTCTCCCTATTATCCTGTCCTCTCTTGTATTTGTCATTCAAGGGCGACCAGCCTACTTGGGCGACTTGAAAGCGTTTGTGATGTTATAAAGATGCAATATTCTCGAAATTACAGACTTGGAACGACAAACTTCTCATGCAAAGGCTGATAGGGTCACCCCCTTTGGCTTTCATCTGGACAGTGCAAACTGGAAAGTTAGGCTGCCACTTAAATAGGGTTTGTAAGATAATTAAGGAAATTAGCACCAGGTGCCAGATTAACCCCAATAACTTGCAGGTCTCAAAGTGTTTTCTAATTTTGATGTGTTCTTTTTCATAGATCTCATTTTCATTTTTATTAAGTGCTTTACAATAAACTCAGTTTATGAAATAAGCTTAAAATACTGCTAGGTTACTCATGTTAGGACATAATCATATAGGACTACATAATGACCTTAATATTTAGGAAATTGTGCGTTCTCTAATTTTGATCTCCACTGTGATAGAGATCTAGATAGATATGATGGAAAATGCACTGATAAAGCAGGACTGCTTGTAATTGATAGGAGCACTGGGCAGTTGCCTTGTGTGCCCCCCTTCACCCTTTTAAACAATGGTCTTGTTTATAGCATACATCTTCAGGGTTTTCGTGTTTTTAAGGTAATTTTTTGTTTTATATTTTGTCAATTCATAACATGACTCTATTCTTTTCTTTCTTTTAATTGCAGAATGCTGATGTCATCTGCTGTACATGTGTAGGAGCCGGCGATCCCAGACTTGCTAAAATGCAGTTCCGTTCAATTTTGATTGATGAAAGTACACAAGCCACGGAGCCAGAGTGTATGGTGCCAGTTGTTCTAGGAGCAAAACAGGTGATTTTGCCATTTTTATTTTTCTTATTTTTGGTTGTCATGCCGCTATGATTTATACTTTATTAGAGTTGACAATGTATTTAAAGCGATCATAAATCAATGATGGCAAGCTTGTGTAATCATATATATCCAATTTGTTTTTCAGCTAATACTTGTAGGAGATCACTGTCAGCTTGGTCCAGTTGTGATGTGTAAAAAAGCAGCAAAGGCTGGACTGTCTCAGTCCTTGTTTGAGAGACTCGTGGTTCTTGGCATTAGACCGATTCGTCTTCAGGTTCAGTACAGGATGCATCCTGCCCTTAGCGCTTTCCCATCAAACATTTTTTATGAAGGATCACTTCAAAATGGAGTAACTGCCGGTAATAGAGCAAAGTGACAAAAATTATGTTTACGTGTTACAAGTACCTCTACTAGTACAACTAACTTTTTTTTGTTTTTGTGTAAT
This sequence comes from Anomaloglossus baeobatrachus, assembly GCF_048569485.1. Lineage (NCBI taxonomy): Eukaryota > Metazoa > Chordata > Amphibia > Anura > Aromobatidae > Anomaloglossus > Anomaloglossus baeobatrachus. The sequence continues at coordinate 393,758,811 of NC_134353.1, forward strand.
TTATCTAGCGGATCGAGTGAAGAAAGGCTTTGACTTCCAGTGGCCACAACCTGACAAGCCAATGTTTTTTTACGTTACCCAGGGCCAAGAAGAGATTGCCAGTTCCGGGACATCTTATCTGAACAGGTAAAGGGAGATGGCTAGTTGTGCCGTGGGCTGTTTATTCGTGTCTACAATGTAAATGCCTTGGAGGTTTACTTGTTTTTGTGTTCACTATTTTAGAACGGAAGCTGCGAATGTTGAGAAAATTACTACCAAACTTTTGAAGGCCGGGGCCAAGCCAGACCAGATTGGTATAATTACTCCATATGAAGGGCAAAGGTCCTATTTGGTTCAGTACATGCAGTTCAGCGGCTCTCTGCACACTAAACTCTATCAGGTACAGTTCTAACCATATACATTATGTATTATAGCTATTGTATTATATCTTTGGTATGTGTTTATGGATTAAAAATATTCTTCACTTTCTTTAGGAGGTGGAAATCGCCAGTGTAGATGCTTTTCAAGGAAGGGAAAAAGATTTTATTATCCTTTCCTGTGTTCGTGCAAATGAGCACCAAGGAATTGGTTTCTTAAACGATCCTCGTCGTTTGAATGTGGCTTTGACCAGAGCAAGGTAAATCTCCAGGGCTTCATTAATAATTGAACGTTTTAGCCTGCTTCTGAGGGTCACTTCAGAAACCTGAAAATTGGGGTACTTATCACACACACACAGGTGGTGAGGTGCAGAAGTATTTTGGTTGCTTTGCACTAGAAATGGGTGAACCAGGGTCGCCAACTGACATCTTATTTTTTCTGGACAGTTGATAAAATAAAAAAATCACGGACACACAATATTTTCTTACGGACACATTGTGAAACCATGATAACTCATTGATAAGTGATCCAAGTCTTCAGCCTGTAATTCTGATATGGAGCTGTAAACTGATAGTCAAAATAATCTGTATAAGTTTCTTCAGCTTTAAAAAAAAAAAAAATCAGACGCCTTAACCCCTTCAGCCCCAAGCCTATTTTGACCCTAAAGACCAGGACATTTTTTGCAATTCTGACCAGTGTCTCTTTATGAGGTTATAACTCTGGAACGCTTCAGCGGATCCCGGTGATTCTGAGACTGTTTTTTCGTGACATATTGGGCTTCATGTTAGTGGTAAATTTAGGCCGATATTTTTTGCGTTTCTTTGTGAAAAAAACGGAAATTTCGCGAAAATTTTGAAAATTTTGTAATTTTCAAACTTTGAATTTTTATGCTCTAAAATCAACGAGACATATGACACAAAATAATTAATAAATAACATTTCCCATTTGTCTACTTTACATCATAACAATTTTGGGAAAAAAAAAATTTAAGGAAGTTATAGGGGTTCAAAGTTTGAGCAATTTCTCATTTTTACAACAAAATTTACAAAGCCACTTTTTTTAGGGACCACATCACATTTGAAGCGATTTTGAAAGGTCTACATGACACAGAACACCCAAAAGTGACACCATTCCAAAAACTGCACCCCTCAGGCTACTCAAAACCACATTCAAGAAGGTTATTAACCCTTCAGGTGCTTCACAGTAACTAAAGCAATGTGGAAGGAAAAAAATGAACATTTTACTTTTTGCAACAAAAATGTTAATTTAGCCTCAAATATTGCATATTCACAAGGGTAGCAGGATTAAATGAACCCCCAAAATTTGTTGGGCAATTTCTACTGAACACGCAGATACCTCATATGTGGCGAAAAACCACTGTTTGGGCGCACGGCAGGACTCGGAAGGGAAGGAGCGCCATTTGACTTTTTTTAACAGAAAATTAGCTGGAATCGTTAGCCGCACCATGTTGCGTTTGGAGAGCCCCTGAGGTGCCGAAACAGTGGAGCTCCCCCACATGTGACCCCATTTTGGAAACTAGACCCCTCATGGAATTTATCTAGATGTTTGAGCACTTTGAGCCTCTGGGGGCTTCACAAAAGTTAATAGTTGAGCTGTGAAAGTAAAAAAGAAATTTTTTACCACAAAATTGTTACTTCAACCAGGTAGCTTTTTTTTCACAAGGGTATCAGGAAAAATTGCACCATAAAATGTATTGTGCAATTTCTCCTGAGTACACAGACACCTCATATGTGGTGGAAATAAAATGTTTGGGCGCACAGCAGGGCTCGGAAGGCAAGGAGCGTCATTTGACGTTTCAAACGCAAAATTGTCTGGGATAATTAGCGTATTCCATGTTGCGTTTGGAGACCCCCTGAGGTGCCGAAACAGTGGAGCTCCCCCACATGTGACCTCATTTTGGAAACTAGACCCCCATGGCATAGAAAAAAAAACAGCGGCAGATAGGGGGGGGCGGCAGATGGGGCGGCAGCAGATGGGGGGGCAGCGGCATATAAAGGGAGCATCTGTGATTGTGAGACGGCGGCTGGGAGAGGGCGCAGTGGATGCAGGAGCGGCAGAGGATGGGGGGAGGGGGGGATGGGTGGGAAGGGGAGTGGGAGGTGGGATTGGGGATAGTTACCCTACAGGATGGATCTAGGCAGCTGGATCACAGGAGATGAAGGAGGCAGCAGATCGGGGAGGGTGAGAGGTGGGGGGGGAGCGCAGCGCAGATCACGGAGGAGACAGGTGAGCAGAGCACAGATCACGGGGGTGAGAGGTGAGGGAGAGCGGACAGCAGATCACGGGGGTGACAGGTGAGGGAGCACAGATCACGGGGGTGACAGGTGAGGGAGCACAGATCACGGGGGTGACAGGTGAGGGAGCACAGATCACGGGGGTGACAGGGGAGGGAGCGCACATCACGGCGGTGACAGGGGAGGGAGCGCACATCACGGCGGTGACAGGGGAGGGAGCGCACATCACGGCGGTGACAGGGGAGGGAGCGCACATCACGGCGGTGACGGGAGGGAGCGCACATCACGGCGGTGACGGGAGGGAGCGCACATCACGGCGGTGACGGGAGGGAGCGCACATCATGGCGGTGACAGGGGAGGGAGCGCACATCACGGCGGTGACAGGGGAGGGAGCGCACATCACGGCGGTGACAGGGGAGGGAGCACAGATCACGGGGTGACAGGGGAGGGAGCACCGATCACGGGGTGACAGGGGAGGGAGCGCACATCACGGCGGTGACAGGGGAGGGAGCGCACATCACGGGAGGGAGCGCACATCATGGCGGTGACAGGGGAGGGAGCGCACATCATGGCGGTGACAGGGGAGGGAGCGCACATCACGGCAGTGACAGGGGAGGGAGCGCACATCACGGGAGGGAGCGCACATCACGGCGGTGACGGGAGGGAGCGCACATCATGGCGGTGACAGGGGAGGGAGCGCACATCACGGCGGTGACAGGGGAGGGAGCGCACATCACGGGAGGGAGCGCACATCACGGCGGTGACGGGAGGGAGCGCACATCATGGCGGTGACAGGGGAGGGAGCGCACATCACGGCGGTGACAGGGGAGGGAGCACAGATCACGGGGTGACAGGGGAGGGAGCACAGATCACGGGGTGACAGGGGAGGGAGCGCACATCACGGCGGTGACAGGGGAGGGAGCGCACATCACGGCGGTGACAGGGGAGGGAGCGCACATCACGGCAGTGACAGGGGAGGGAGCGCACATCACGGCGGTGACGGGAGGGAGCGCACATCACAGCGGTGACAGGGGAGGGAGCGCACATCACGGCGGTGACAGGGGAGGGAGGGCACATCACGGCGGTGACAGGGGAGGGAGCGCACATCACGGCGGTGACAGGGGAGGGAGCGCACATCACGGCGGTGACGGGAGGGAGCGCACATCACGGCGGTGACAGGGGAGGGAGCGCACATCACGGCGGTGACAGGGGAGGGAGCGCACATCACGGCGGTGACAGGGGAGGGAGCGCACATCACGGCAGTGACAGGGGAGGGAGCGCACATCACGGCGGTGACAGGGGAGGGAGCGCACATCACGGCGGTGACAGGGGAGGGAGCGCACATCACGGGAGGGAGCGCACATCACGGCGGTGACGGGAGGGAGCGCACATCATGGCGGTGACAGGGGAGGGAGCGCACATCACGGCGGTGACAGGGGAGGGAGCACAGATCACGGGGTGACAGGGGAGGGAGCACAGATCACGGGGTGACAGGGGACGGAGCGCACATCACGGCGGTGACAGGGGAGGGAGCGCACATCACGGCAGTGACAGGGGAGGGAGCGCACATCACGGCGGTGACAGGGGAGGGAGCGCACATCACGGCGGTGACAGGGGAGGGAGCGCACATCACGGCGGTGACAGGGGAGGGAGCGCACATCACGGCGGTGACAGGGGAGGGAGCGCACATCACGGCGGTGACAGGGGAGGGAGCGCACATCACGGCGGTGACAGGGGAGGGAGCGCACATCACGGCGGTGACAGGGGAGGGAGCGCACATCACGGCGGTGACAGGGGAGGGAGCGCACATCACGGCGGTGACAGGGGAGGGAGCGCACATCACGGCGGTGACAGGGGAGGGAGCGCACATCACGGCGGTGACAGGGGAGGGAGCGCACATCACGGCGGTGACAGGGGAGGGAGCGCACATCACGAGGGAAAGGGGCCGGGCAGCAGATCGGGGGGGACCGGTGGCACTGTGGCAGATGGAGGGCGGCGGATCGGGAGGTGTGAGGGTGCAGGTGGCAGATACGAGGGGTGGGGGTGCGGGTGGCAGATACGAGGGGTGGGGGTGCGGGTGGCAGATACGAGGGGTGGGGGTGCGGGTGGCAGATACGAGGGGTGGGGGTGCGGGTGGCAGATACGAGGGGTGGGGGTGCGGGTGGCAGATACGAGGGGTGGGGGTGCGGGTGGCAGATACGAGGGGCGGGGGTGCGGGTGGCAGATACGGGGGGTGAGGGTGCGGGCAGCAGATATTGGGGGTGCGGGTGGCAGATCGCGGCGGAGGGCGGCGGCGGATCGGGAGGTGTGGGGGTGAGGGTGCGGGCGGCGGATCGGGAGGTGTGGGGGTGAGGGTGCGGGCGGCGGATCGGGAGGTGTGGGGGTGAGGGTGTGGGCGGCGGAGGGCAGCGGCGGCGGATCGGGAGGTGTGGGGGTGAGGGTGCGGGCGGCAGATACGAGGGGTGGGGGTGCGGGTGGCAGATCGCGGCGGAGGGCAGCGGCGGCGGATCAGGAGGCCGGTTTCATACAGTGCAATGGCAGCGCGGCAACTTCCGCGTCCCGTGCTCCGGTCTCATAACAGCATGGGACCGGAGCTTGTCGCCCTGCCATTGCACTGTGTACACTCACTGTGCTGGCGTGCTGCAGGGACGATGACGGGGGCGGTCACCGGCAACAGGTCCACTGTGATTAGAGAAATCGGTCACAAGGCCGATCTCTCCAATCAGAGGTACTGGAGCTGGGGGAGGGTGATCCAGTGAGGTCACCCAGCTCCAGCCAATGGCCAGTGCTATAGCTGCACTGGCCAGGGCTGGATTTTAATGTTTCAGTCACTTTAAGTGGCTGGAACATTACAGTGGCTGTGATTGGTTGAGCGGCGTTCGTCAGCCAATCACAGCCTCCGTAGGTCCGGGGAGGAGGCACCACCCCTCCTGAGGTCAGGTACAGGTCCCCTCCTCCCCGAATCTGTGGTTTATGTTAACCGATCGCAGTCACCGGAGGCTCCGGTGCCGCGATTACGCCATGACTGAAAGATCTGTCCTTGGTCGTTAAGGCCCAGGGCACCATGACAGATCTTTCCGTCCATGGTCGTGAAGGGGTTAAAAGTGCCTTATTTTTACTGACTGTACTGGAATTGTACTGACAGATATGATGTTACATTTACTCCTAAGAGTATGCTCACACATCCCAGACAAACCACTGCTTTCTACCCTAAAATCTTTGTGGCTGAAATCTCACAAAGTCCCATCAACAATCCACAGAGAAAATCCACAGAATGGCAATTTATGCTACAGATTTTCAAATTGAATTGGTCTTTGCAAGGCAAAAGTAGAAATTTGGTAAGCCCACCTCGTTTTGGTAAAATACACAGGATTTGGTAGAGCTTCTGTAACAGATCTGAGCATATGTGAACATACTTTTCTGAATTAGAAAGGTCTGAGAAATATAGTACATACCTTCTTCTACTGACCTGCAGTTTAACAAGTATCATGTTTTTAGGTATGGTGTAATAATTGTGGGCAACCCAAAGGCACTTTCAAAGCAGCCCCTGTGGAACCACCTTCTAAATTACTACAAAGAACAAAAGGTCCTCGTTGAAGGACCACTCAACAATCTTAGAGAGAGTCTCATGCAATTCAGCAAACCTCGAAAACTTGTAAACACCATCAATCCTGTGAGTATCCCACCTAGTCAACTTTGTAATGTACTTGTCCAAGTTCGTTACTGACTATGCTTGTCATATGTCTGAAGTCAATTGCCTACAGAGTTTGTCTGCACATAAGCATAGCTCTATTTTAGTGGTTTTATTTTTATTGGCTATTTTAGTAATTGCTTTCCCAATGTATTCCAGGGAGCGCGTTTTATGACAACAGCAATGTATGATGCTCGTGAAGCAATTATACCTGGATCTGTGTATGACCGGAGTAGTCAAGGTAAACTGTCATTCTTAGTACTTTATCAACTTTCCTTAAATTCACTACATGTACGGTGCTGTGGGAAGTACATTTCTGTAATTCACTGCACATATACACTCAATGATTTAGCCCAGCTTGCCAGCAAAGTTGTCAAATGTTCAGCAAGTATCCGCATGATTTGTGTCCCTTCATCACCCTGAGAGGCGGCTGTCAATATAGACAGTGGCATCCAGCTGGTTATTTGAAGGTGGGGCTACCTCGTTATCCCCATCGGCACCCCCTAATTGCGATCGAACGGCTCTAATAGTTGTCATGGACGGGGAGTAAAAACAAAGAAAAATGAACAGTACAATATATTACAATATCCATACTCCTTCATATAGTATTATGCACCCCCATAGTCCTCTGGCCATTGTGTACTCACTGATTAAATACATACATAAATTAACACTCCCTCTCCTCTGTTCGCCTGATGCTCCGGTCTCAGTGCGAGTGCTCTGCACGTGTCTGTACAGCGGCACGTTGCAGTGACGTCATCGTGCTCCGCTGTGATGAGACGTCAGTGCAGACACAGGAGAGTGATGGGAGAGGCAGCGCTGTGTTCCCTCTTTCAACTATATCTGCAATGCCAATGCAATTGAAAGTGCAATACTGGGCGGGGGGCTCATGCGTAGGGGGAGGCCAGGCACCAGACCCCCCCCTTCCTCCTCATTCGCGGGCCCCACAGCGGCTGCGTGGTCTGCTGCCATTGGCAGTATGCCACTGATTCTGGTCTTAAATAAATACATACTTTTTGGTCTGATATATCCACAAAATGCTTATACTTCAAATAAGTGTAATGTGCCGTATAATATATTTTACTGTGTTAGTTATGACTCTTTAAATTCCTGTAGTAATGCTTTTGAAATTGATTTTTCCAGATTTATATCTTATTGCTGTATGTTTGTAACATTTATTATGAAGAATTCTTCAATAAAATGAGTATAGAAAAAACAATTTGGTCTGCAGCACATCGCCTGGTGCAAGGTGCAGATGTGCTGCTAACATGATTCTGTAGTGGGCAGATTGCTCTATTAGGCTACTTTCACACATCCGGTTTGAGCAGTGCGGCTCAATCCGGCTGTGAAACCTATGCAACGGATGCGGCGAAAACACCGCATCCTTTGCATAAGTTTTTAAATGCGGCCCGTCCGTTTTTTTTCCGGTTGTGGCACGCTGCTGAGCATGCGCAGTGGAAGAAACCGCATGTGGCGGCCGGATGCGTTTTTTTTCCGCATCGCGCCGCATCCGGCGTCCATAGGCATGCATTGAAAAATGCGCCGCAGCAGACGGATGCGGTGCGATGCGGTTTTTTTTGCCAGAGCAAAAAACGTTGCAGGCAACGTTCCATCCGGCCGCGGCATCTGCTAAATCTGCCGCATGCGGCAAAAACCGGACCAAACGCAAGCCCATGCAGCACAATACGGCACTAATGTAAGTCTATGCAAAAAAAAACCCGCAACCGGCGGCAAAAAAAAAACGGTTGCGGTTTTTCTGCAGAGCGCCGTATTGTGCCGCAGAGCAAAAACCGGATGTGTGAAAGTAGCCTTAGTGATCATTCTGTGCTGTCCAGTCTGATGGGTGTCGCCTCTCTCCGGCGATCTCAGTCATCCTTCTACCCAGCACAGTGTGGATGACGCGTCTACGTCATCCACACAGGCCGACACTGCGGTCATGCGCAGGTGCACTTTGATCTGTTTTGCTCAGGGCAGATCAAAGTACTGTAATGCGCAGTCGCGAGGAAAGGGTAAAGACTGCTCGCGCATGTGCACTACAATACTTTGATCTGCTTTCAGCTTGGCAGATCAAAGTGTGCCTGTGTAGGATTTTAATACTGGCTAGTGTGCATGACATAGGACGTCTCATGCATATGGGCCTCAGAAAGAGAACAGTGATCGCCGCAGAGAGGAGGTCCTGGACCGGAGAGCAGCGACACCCATCAGACTGGACCGCACCTCTAGCTAAGTATTATAAAAGCGTTTTTTTTACGTTCTACAGAGCTGCCTGGGCTCTTATATACAGTATTTTGTAATGCTGTATATTAGAGCTCAGTGGTGGTGGCCTCAGCTTATAGTTACCAAATCTGGTGACAGGTTCCCTTTAGTGCTCTCGACTCTGCGCATGTAAATGCAACCTAAATGTATGCATGTGAGGCGGCAAAAGGATAGCATGTAGGGTAGTACTTGAACATTTTGTCCAGGGCTACACTCTAAAACCAGCCCTGGTTTTAAGGATAAAAGCATGCTTTCTTCCCAAGATTGATCACATATGACCAGTTTTCAATCTCTATTCCGTGAGGTCAGATTACGGAGCTAGATGGCAGTCGTTACTGAGGAGATTTTATAGAGGGGGAGGAACAAGAGGTAGAATCTTATCAATAGCCACTGCCTTGTATTTTCTCAGTAATATAACAACCTGTCGTCACGGAATACAGATTTTACCTGGGAATTAAGAATATATCTCTGATAAAATATATTACAAAGTTTTATTTTCAAGTGTACTCGTGCTTTATGAAGTATAAAGTTAAAACCTTGCTCACTCTAAGGTCAAAATTCGCTTAGTCACTAAGGGGTTAAAACCCACTTCTGCTCAATCTGGTTTGACTTTGTGAAAGATTAGCATAGGCCTGCTTTTTTTCTTTAATCAGTTTTTGCAATTCTAAAATAACTAAATTAAAATATAAAATTATGCCAGGAATGTTTACATAAAACCAGTGATTATTGAGATCACTTTCTGCTCGATTTAATTGTGACTTGTTCTTATGTTATCTTTAAGCTCGACCCTCAAACATGTACTTTCAAACCCATGATCAGATTGGCATGATTAGCTCTGGACCCAGTCATGTAACGGCAATGAACATTCCAATTCCCTTCAATTTGGTCATGCCTCCAATGCCACCGCCAAGTTACTTTGGACAGGCCAATGGACCAACTTCAGGTATTTAACATTAGAAATGATTGTGAAGCCTGTAAAGCTATACTGAATCTATATGAAAACAAGACTGTTTCCCGGGAGTTGGAAACGCTTATGTTTGGGTCTATAGAGAGGTCACTCTTTTGGGGCATGTTTTGAGAAGGAAGAGTTGTGCAGGGGGCACTGCCAAGAACATCTGTGATGTGTCTAGACTATAAATATGGAAGAGGGGGGAGTCCAGCTCCACTGACATACAAGTTCCTTTATTCAGTTAAGTATAAAACACTGGACATAGTTAAAACTTCATGGTAGCGGTCGGAAGCATCTACGTGTTTTGGGTGTTGCAGCACTCGTAATCATTTCCTGCTATAGTAACATATGCATTAAATAATTTCTTGATCCGGTGTGCTCATATGCAGAAACGTTGTGTGTGTGTATATGTATATATGTGTGTATATATGTGTGTGTGTGTATGTATATATATATTTCTTCGGCGCTCCATTGGGAGACCCAGACGATTGGGTGTATAGCTACTGCCTCCGGAGGCCACACAAAGCATTACACTAAAAAGTGTAAGGCCCCTCCCCTTCTGGCTATACACCCCCCGTGGGATCACGGCTGCTCAGTTTTCAAGCTTTGTGCGAAGGAGGTCAGACATCCACGCATAGCTCCACTGTTTAGTCAGCAGTAGCTGCTGACTATATCGGATGGAAGAAAAGAGGGCCCAAAAAAAGGGCCCCCAGCATGCTCCCTTCTCACCCCACTCTTGTTGGCGGTGTTTGTTAAGGTTGAGGTACCCATTGCGGGTACGGAGGCTGGAGCCCACATGCTGTTTTCCTTCCCCATCCCCCTGAAGGGCTCTGGTGAAGTGGGATCTTACCGGCCTCCAGACTGAGGCCGGGCTCCATCCACAGACCCGGAGATCCTGCTGGATACGGAGCTGGGTACCGTCAGGGACAAGGCCCTGCAACATTCAGGTACTCTGTGTCCCCGTACAGACAGGCACAGACACACTCCAGCGTTGCTGGGTGTTCTAGTGCGCCGGGGACAGTAGCGCTGCGCGCTTGGGTTATACTCACTGCAGCTTAGCTGAGTGAGTTTATGTGTGGGGAACTACTGCGCCGGCCGCCATGGAGACTGCGGCGCGGCTGAGACTTGTGGTGCGCCGGGGACTTCGCGCCGACCGTGCTTTTACGACGGCAGCGCTTATAAATCTAGTCCCCGGCTTCTGCGGCCTAGTTACGTTTCGTTCCCGCCCCCAGCCCTGTCAGTCAGGGAAGGGGAGAGACGCTGTACAATAGTCAGCGCCGAGGGCTGGAGTCTTATTTACATACTCCAGCCCTCTCACTGGGCACAGTGGGACGCCAGTTTCCCGCTCTTTGTCTGCAGCACGCCCACGGCCCGCCCCTCTTCACAGGACGCCGGCAGCCATTCCTGCACGCAGTCTGAGCTGGAGAACGGACATAGCCCTGGGAGACCCAGACAAGGGATTCTGGCGACCACACACCCGCTGTTAAGCGTGCGGTAAGCAGCACCTAGGTGCTGACCCCACTAGTGCCACAGTGTTGTTTTTGTGTACTTTTGTCTGTACCTATATATTGCACTGTACGGTCGCTTCTTGGCTTATACCCCAATATTGCTCTGAGGAGACAACAGCATGTCATCCGCAAAAAGCAAGGGTGCCAAGGCACGGGCTTCATATGCTGCCTGTACCGCATGTGGGGCTGATCTACCGGCAGGTTCCAATGACCCCCATTGTGTGCAATGTTCGGTCCCTGTGCCACTTCGTCAGCCGGAGTCTATGCTAGTAGTGGCCCAGGCAGAGACGCCTGTGAACCCTGCCCCGGTGACGGGGACAGAGTTTGCAGTTTTTGCTGATAAGATGTCTGTGACTATGACAAAAATTCTAGAAACTTTGCAGTCCAGGCCGGTCACTCAGACCATGGGTACTGCTGATTCAATGTTCCCCGGTCCCCCTCAGTTGGAACTAATCCGTGCTCCAAGGGGGTCCCAGGCATCACAGGCTGAAGGCTCTGACTCGGACGACAGTCCCAGGCAGCCTAAGCGAGCTCGCTGGGAGAGACCCTCGGCGTCATCACGATGGTCAGGGTCTCAGCGAGAGGATTCTCTGTATGATGAGACAGAGCTAGGTGATCAGGAGTCTAATCCTGAGACTGCTCTCAACCTGGATACCCCTGATGGTGACGCCATGGTGAATGATCTTATAGCGGCCATCAATAGACTGCTGGATATTTCTCCTCCAGCGGAGGAGGCAGCAGCACAGCAGGAGAAATTCCATTTCAGGTATCCCAAACGTAAATTGAGTACTTTCCTGGACCACGCTGACTTCAGAGAAGCAGTCCAGAAACACCATGCTTATCCAGATAAGCGTTTCTCCAAACGTCTTAGGGATACACGTTATCCCTTTCCCCCTGACGTGGTCAAACGCTGGACCCAGTGTCCAAAGGTGGACCCCCCAATCTCCAGACTTGCGGCTAGATCCATAGTTGCAGTGGAAGATGGGGCTTCACTTAAAGATGCCAATGACAGACAGATGGACCTTTGGTTGAAATCTGTCTATGAAGCTATCGGCGCGTCGTTTGCTCCAGCATTCGCAGCCGTGTGGGCACTCCAAGCTATTTCAGCTGGTCTGGCGCAGGTGGACTCTGTCATACGTCCATCAGTGCCGCAAGTGGCGTCCTTGACCTCGCAAATGTTTGCGACTTACGCTATCAATGCGGTCTTGGACTCTACCAGCCGTACGTCAATGGCGTCCGCCAACTCTGTGGTTTTACGCAGAGCCTTATGGTTAAAGGAATGGAAAGCAGATTCTGCTTCCAAAAAATGTTTAACCAGCTTGCCATTATCTCAAGACAGACTGTTTGGTGAGCAATTGGCGGAAATCATTAAACAGTCCAAGGGTAAGGACTCTTCCTTACCCCAGCCCAGATCAAGCAAACCTCAACAGTGGAGGGGACAGTCGAGGTTTCGGTCCTTTCGAGGTTCGGGCAGGGCCCAATTCTCCTCGTCCAAAAGGACTCAGAAGGAGCAGAGGAGCTCAGATTCCTGGCGGACTCACTCACGCCCAAAGAAAGCAGCCGGAGGAACCGCTTCCAAGCCGGCTGCCTCATGACTTTCGGCCTCCTCTCTCCGCATCCTCGGTCGGTGGCAGGCTCTCCCGCTTTTGCGGCATTTGGCTGCCACAGGTCAAAGACCGGTGGGTAACAGACATTTTGTCTCACGGGTACCGGATAGAGTTCAGTTCTCGTCCTCCGCCTCGGTTCTTCAGAACTTCCCCACATCCCGACCGAGCCGATGCTCTTCGGCAGGCGGTGTGCTCTCTAAGGGCAGAAGGAGTGGTGATCCCTGTTCCTCTTCAGGAACGAGGTCAAGGTTTTTACTCCAATCTGTTTGTGGTGCCAAAAAAGGACGGCTCTTTCCGTCCTGTTCTGGACCTAAAACTGCTCAACAAGCACGTGAAAACCAGGCGGTTCCGGATGGAATCTCTCCGCTCCGTCATTGCCTCGATGTCTCAAGGAGATTTCCTAGCATCAATAGACATCAAAGATGCTTATCTCCACGTGCCGATTGCTCCAGAGCACCAGCGTTTTCTACGCTTCGTTATAGGAGACGAACACCTTCAGTTCGTAGCCCTGCCATTTGGTCTGGCGACAGCCCCACGGGTTTTCACCAAGGTCATGGCAGCAGTGGTAGCAGTCTTGCACTCTCAGGGACACTCGGTGATCCCTTACTTGGACGATCTACTTGTCAAGGCACCCTCTCAAGAGGCATGCCAACACAGCCTGAACGATGCGCTGGAGACTCTCCAGACTTTCGGGTGGATCATCAACTTTTCAAAGTCAAATCTGTCACCGACCCAATCACTAACATATCTTGGCATGGAGTTTCATACTCTCTCAGCGATGGTGAAGCTTCCGATGGACAAGCAGCGTTCACTACAGACAGGGGTGCACTCTCTCCTTCAAGGCCAGGCGCACCCCTTAAGACGCCTCATGCACTTCCTGGGGAAGATGGTAGCAGCAATGGAGGCAGTCCCGTTTGCGCAGTTTCATCTGCGCCCACTTCAATGGGACATTCTCCGCCAATGGGACGGGAAGTCGACGTCCTTAGACAGGAAAGTCTCCCTTTCCCAGACGGCCAAGGACTCTCTTCAATGGTGGCTTCTTCCCACCTCATTATCACAAGGAAGGTCCTTCCTACCCCCATCCTGGGCGGTGGTCACGACAGACGCGAGTCTGTCAGGGTGGGGAGCAGTTTTTCTCCACCACAGGGCTCAGGGTACGTGGACTCAGCAGGAGTCCACCCTTCAGATCAATGTTCTGGAAATCAGGGCAGTGTATCTTGCCCTACAAGCCTTCCAGCAGTGGCTGGAAGGAAAGCAGATCCGAATTCAGTCGGACAACTCCACAGCGGTGGCATACATCAACCACCAAGGCGGGACACGCAGTCGGCAAGCCTTCCAGGAAGTCCGGCGGATTCTGATGTGGGTGGAAGCCACGGCCTCCACCATATCCGCAGTTCACATCCCCGGCGTAGAAAACTGGGAAGCGGACTTCCTCAGTCGCCAGGGTATGGACGCAGGGGAATGGTCCCTTCACCCGGACGTGTTTCAGGAAATCTGTCGCCGCTGGGGAAGGCCGGACGTCGACCTAATGGCGTCCCGGCACAACAACAAGGTCCCAACTTTCATGGCACGGTCTCGCGATCACAGAGCTCTGGCGGCAGACGCCTTAGTGCAAGATTGGTCGCAGTTCCAGCTGCCCTATGTGTTTCCCCCTCTGGCACTCTTGCCCAGAGTGCTACGCAAGATCAGGTCCGATTGCCGCCGCATCCTGCTCGTCGCCCCAGACTGGCCGAGGAGGTCGTGGTATCCGGATCTGTGGCATCTCACGGTCGGCCAACCGTGGGCGCTACCAGACCGGCCAGACTTACTGTCACAAGGGCAGTTTTTCCATCTGAATTCTACGGCCCTGAACCTGACTGTGTGGCCATTGAGTCCTGGATACTAGCATCTTCAGGATTATCTCAAGGGGTCGTGGCCACCATGAGACAGGCTAGGAAGCCCACGTCTGCTAAGATCTACCACAGAACGTGGAAGATTTTCTTATCCTGGTGCTCGGCACAGGGAGTGTCCCCCTGGCCATTTGCATTGCCTACTTTTCTTTCCTTCCTGCAATCTGGTTTGGAAAAAGGCTTATCGCTCGGCTCCCTTAAAGGGCAAGTCTCAGCGCTATCGGTATTTTTTCAAAAGCGTCTAGCACGACTTCCTCAGGTACGCACGTTCCTGCAGGGGGTTTCACATCGTCCCTCCGTACAAACGGCCGTTAGATCCATGGGATCTGAACAGGGTACTAGTTGCTCTCCAGAAGCCGCCCTTCGAGCCTCTGAGGGATGTTTCACTTTCTCGACTCTCACAAAAGTGGCCTTTCTGGTAGCGGTCACGTCTCTTCGGAGGGTATCCGAGCTGGCAGCGCTGTCATCCAAAGCTCCCTTCCTGGTTTTTCACCAGGACAAGGTAGTGCTGCGCCCGATTCAGGAGTTTCTCCCTAAGGTGGTATCCTCTTTTCATCTCAATCAGGATATCTCCTTACCTTCCTTTTGTCCTCATCCAGTTCATCGGTATGAAAAGGATTTGCATTTGTTGGATCTCGTGAGAGCACTCAGAATCTACATTTCCCGCACGGCGCCCCTGCGCCGCTCGGATGCACTCTTTGTCCTTGTCGCTGGTAAGCGCAAAGGATCGCAGGCTTCCAAATCCACCCTGGCTCGATGGATTAAGGAACCAATTCTTGAAGCCTACCGTTCTGCTGGGCTGCCGGTTCCATCAGGGCTGAAGGCCCATTCTACCAGAGCCGTGGGTGCGTCCTGGGCATTACGACACCAGGCTACGGCTCAACAGGTGTGCCAGGCAGCTACCTGGTCGAGTCTGCACACTTTCACCAAACATTATCAGGTGCATACCTACGCTTCGGCGGACGCCAGCCTAGGTAGAAGAGTCCTGCAGGCGGCGGTTGCCTCCTCGTAGGGGAGGGCTG